>NW_015091240.1:1609030-1974880 GCF_001431845.1 Calidris pugnax
CGGCCGGCCTGAGACATTATCAATATGGCCATTATGAGTGTTAGGTCCTGATGACACAGGCCCCTGCCAAACTCCACTGCACACAGCAGCCCCTGATAGCTGCATATTGGATGATTGAATGACACTAATGAAAGCCCCAGTTATTAAATTCCTTTTTTTTTTTTTTTTTTTTTTTTGCTAGGAAAGAATCAGCACAAGTTTCCAGTCCAGCACTGGAAACTGGATGCAAATAAGACAACCGTATGCTTTGTAGTGGGTTAAGAGAAAAAAGAAAAGCAAAGCCAACAGCTTTCCTGTGTGTATCAAGTGTGTGGATTTTAGGATAATGAAAAGACGTTGCACTCTTGTCCTGTATTTTATTAGGAAATTAACAGACTGATTGATAATCTGAAATTACATAGTGAATCTCATTTTAAAAATGTTCAAAATCATGACAATAATTTTGATTTCTATAAAACGTAATGCCCAAATACAATTCCTGTTTATGCCTGTAAATTTCTACACCCTTAACATTTATCTACTGTACAGCAGCAAGGCTGGATAACTGTAATATAATGTGTAAAGTTAAATACAGTATACTTTCCTCTGCAGTCCAAGTGAAAGAGATGAAATGTTGAAAAGAAAGCCCAGAATATGAGCAGCACTATGAGAAGGTTCCCTGCAATCTCAGTTCATTACACATCAGTATTTCAGACTGCTCACAGAGATTAAAGACTGGTGACATTAACTGCTGTGGGAAGTTATGAAGCCTTAGGGCATCAGTTTTCCAGGAGAGGGAGAGAGACTGCCATGGGATCCCCTGCAGTCAGGGGAACAGGGTGCACTGGATGAGTATGATGCTTAAAGTGCAAGAGCTGATAAATCTGCCTACATCTCCCTCTTTTGCCAGTGGTATGGGCTACCACCACCACCACACTGGACTGAACAGCTTTTCCTGGCACTCTGTCAGCTTTAAAGTCGTTCCATGTTCAAAGCAGGGCTATTATGCTACAGGTGCTGACTATCTGCAAAGATCGAATTTCAACCTTGGTAATAAAAGTCCAAATTCTGCTCACATTGTGTATGTGAAAAATCACACTGAGCTGAACACTGCTGGCTTTACCATAGCTATCCTGTGGGGCAACGTGGCTCAGCTCCATGGGTTGTGGCTGAGGCCCTCGGTCTTCTAAATTAGAGCTGGCACTTTTCAATATCAAATGACTCTTATAGGGAGTTGAATTTCTCAAGACATTATTCAGGAAACTATTCAAATTGTCATATATGCTGTCTGGATGAGAGATGCTTTCCTGAACTGGGGCCTCGATTCCTGCGAGGATTATGGATGCTCAGTAAGTGACCAGCTCTAGCACTTGACCAGCAAGTCCAGTCACTTCAGCCTCTTGTACTATTCTTGGTGACTGTAAGCTAAAAATCAGTAGATTTAAGAGGTAGTGGGCCTTCTCTTTAAAAAACTATTTCAGGACAAGTACATTCAGAGCACTGTGTTTTCTATTTATATATGAATTCTTTGGCAACCATTTTCTAGAAAGTAGAATAATTTTTTTCTATGTAATACTTTATTGTCTCTCCATGAAAAACTGATATCTTAAAAAATCTATAGCACTTTCCACTATAAATAGTATTGTTCCAGATTAAGGATTAGTCCTCCCTGAAGCAAAATAGATTTAAAAAACCTGGTTATTATCTGATAACTGTTTATGTAGCAATGTTAAAATAAAACAGGAAAAGAAAATCATTCAGTATGTGGTTTGTCATTTTCTAGAATGTTAGTGTACGTTTATACAATAAAAACAACATAAGTTATCCTAGCTTGTTTTAAAAAACCTTAGCAGTAGAAAGATATTGCTATCTGCAGATTCATAAACAGAATGCACTTTTTCCATCTAAGTTCAAGTATTATTAGAATATTATTATTACTATTATTATTATTAAAGGAGCTCTAAATCCTTGCCGTTTTACCTGTCTTTGCATAGTTTTGGTCTTTCTGAAAATAATGAGTTGTGATCATTTGTTCGTGAACAGAATCAATGTGGAGCTTCAGTAAGTTTTGCCTGATAGACGGCCTGGCAACCCTTCGGCTATTACGAGAGGCTTTAGGAGAGCATATTTGAGACTAGTGGTATAGATACAGTAGTCATGTATTTTCTTGGATAGCTGATGAACTGAATTCCTTCCAGGTTCTCAACATTCAGTCCCATTTAAAGGAGAAAGGTGGGAAGAACCCAACCTAGATTTATACCACATCAGGATATATCATCTTCATTTCTTCTTGGTACTGTCAGTTGCTCATAGGTCGGCAGGGTGTTATTAGGGAGGAAAAGATCTGAATTGACGTTGTTGCCTCTCTGAGATGATCTGTTGTTTCCTTGATCCCCCTGCTGACGGGAAACCAGACGATGCAGCATGTCTGTAATGAGGTTCAGTTTCTGGTCCATTTGTGTAACCTACAAAGGCAAAGGGAAGGCTTGTTTGCAACAAACCATGTGATACAAATGCAATATTAAAATGACAGCTTTCTTAATTAGGACCACAACCACCTCTATGAAGGCACCACAGATTCACAGTCCATCAAACAGAGCATTAGAAATTTAATGCAACAGGCCAGAGTGTGATGAGGACAGGCCTGTTAATACTCACCTCTGGTATGTGCCTTGACACTCATTTTATACCTGGATGAATGCACGACAAGCGGGCTTTTACAGAGATGTGCTGGGATAGAGAACCAAGTCCCAGAACTGAGTTTTCTGTTATTATGTTGTCCACGTTTTTTAGTAAACTTGATAAACCTCTAACATGCTTATGTGTCTTCATAATATCAATATGCTCTAGTAAATATCTGCTCTACTTGCAATAATCTAATCTACGCTGATGTTCTTTGTTATGTTTGGGCCCAATTACCAGCTCAGGCCACAAAATGCCCCACAAATATTTTTGCTGATGCAAGTGTATAGCAGCTGGGGTCTGTGGCAAGGGCTGGGAGTGGGGCATGGTTCAGCTTTACACTCTCACCCCCCACCAATGACTGTGCTCATTAGGATTGCCACTTGAATTACATGATTCACAGCAAGCCAGAAACTCAGAGGGATGAAAGCATTTTCTTCCACCCTTAGACAGAAACCCATTAAATTATTTAATTCCCCTTTTTTACTTTTTTTTTTCCTTCTCTTTCTTCTAATCTTTAGGAGAAATATGATGAAAAATCAGGATACTTAATAGTGACTAGGTTATGGATTTGTCCAAAATTCAGACTCTATCTGATGTACACTTGTGGTACTTAGAGGAAAATCAAGAATGAGAAGTTCCTAGGAACACCATCGTTTCAGTCTCTGGTTTCTTGCATTTTCTAATCAAGAAGTAATCTGTACCACCCCTTTTATCTGGCATGGGACACCTCCTCTATGTGCTGCCTCCTATGTGCTGAGCCAGACATCCTGAGGGGAAGATGGGCACTACCAGCTTCAAAGTCATTGCCCACTCTCTGCCCCTTGGCATGGCAAACATTGAAATTGGTCAGCAAGACTCTTTCTTATGGCCTCCTACTCCCTTTTACAAGCCTAAAGAAAAAGCCACAATTTTGCCATCGTAGTCTCTAACCTATCGATCCACAGGGATCCTAAAACACTATGTAAATTCTAGGCAAAAAGATGTAATAGATTTTAAAAAGGGAAAAGAAAGTAAGCAGAAAAAAATGTGATAGGAATAAATTACTGCCTAAAATATCTGCTAGAGAGTAGTGAAAGGCACATAAAGCCGCCAGAGAGAGCATGAGTGGGAGCGATTTATATGTGCCTGGCTATCATCCAAGTATCACACAGGATAGTAAAAGACAGTAAGGCTGAGCAGAACATCAACAAACCTGGAGGATTTCAGCAGAGACTAGAATGTTTTTCCACCATAGAGAAAATGCTGGTTTTTTTGAACACTTTGTACAACTGGTAGGGAAGCAGATACAGTGATTTAAAAATATGAGGTGCCAGAGATTTATACTTTGCAGCTGGTTTTGGATGGTACATGAAACACTAGTAATTCTGAGTGGAAATGGCTGTTGAAAGATGAGATTCTTCAAATGAGGAAGCTGAAGAACACATAAGTTCAAGATTTCTAGAAGAAAATACAGATGGAAAATGGAGCACATCATCAGGTTTTCATTTCACTACTATTTGTTCGCTCCCTTAAAAAAAAGTTTCCCCAAGTGGTGTCCATCACAGATAGCAGACTCATGATGTTCCAAGCGTGACAGCACAAATCAGTGCTAGTGAAACCTGCAAAAATATCTCGTTCCTCCATCCCCCACTGCCCAGGTATCACTTGCTTTCTGAGACAGCTGTGCTGGAAGGACTGTGGTGGAAGACTGCAGACAAACAGCTATTTCAGAGTCTGAAGGACAACTTTTCTTCTTACAAGAGATGTCTCTTTGCTAATTATTCTAAACTAACTAGAGGATTTATATATATATATTTCTTAATTTGTGATTCCAGGCAGGGATTACCAGAGGAAACACAGACTGAAGATATATCTGGAAAATGTGCATTTATGAAACTCTTGCACTGATGAGCTATTGAACATGACAGTAGATTGGACTGAGATCTGGATAGTCCTTCAACAGCTGTGCATCTTGGTGATGAAGTACTGGAGGGAAGTGAGATGTGAATATTCTTGCTGGGAAATAAATTCCCAGAGATAATTGTCTAATTTTTTCTAGGGAACAAGGTTTGGCTGCTGCAGCTGTGGAGTGCAGGAGGCCCACAGAAGCAGAGGCAGAAGCTAATTACTATTGAGCTGAGCCATATTAGATAAAAAGTAAAGACCTTCATCTTCCATGTTCCTGCTTATCAGGGTAGGATTCTAAAGCTACAAAGCTTTTGTGGAGGGAGGTCCAGATAACTGGTTGTGTTTAATTGTTGTTTAATCAGTTTTTCTTTCCAATAAAGCAATTTCCCAGGGAGTTCTGCGCCTGTGAAGGGCTTGCTCCAAGACACGCTGAAGTCAGTGGTAGTTTTTGGCAATCACGCACTTCCAGTGACTTCAGCAGGCTCTGGATCAATCTTGGACTGAATCATCAATCCCAAATAGTAACATATTCTTTGGATATTAAAAGAGAAGGAACAGTCTGGATTTCTGTACATTGCTCTGTTCGTGCTTCTTGGGGATAGATTAGAAAAGATGACACTCGTAAATGAGACAGCAAAGGGATGACAGACCCTCACCCTCAGTTCTGCCAGAGGGGTGTCTGCCTAAAGTATGAGGCATTTTAAAGAGAGAATTAAAAGCCACCAAAAGGCAGCTTTGACTGTCATCACAAGTCTCTGATGTACAAGAATAAGAGGCTTTCTGGTGAATGGCCTTGCTTATTAGCATGCCCAATCCACCCGTCGTCATCCAAGCACACATCCTGAAATGCATTGATTGCTTTTTTTGCTGCAGAGATAATTATACCCACTAGAAACATGTCATTGTATGCAATACCCTTTTATTAAACTAGCATTATGCATTTAGCATGGAGAAGTGTATCATCTCCCCTGAATCATACTTTCAAACACATTTACTTGATTAGAAATTAGCTATGATGCCAGAATGAATAAAAGTAAAGCAAACAGAAAAACTGCTGATGTTGCTATAATCTTAACTGCTTTGGACAACTCTGATCCCTCTACTTAAAACAGCAAACAGTGTTAATTACATAGAAAAATAACTCAGACTGATTTGTTTCTTTTAGGAAAAACTAAGTAAGCTCTTTCTAGCTGATTTATGTTTCATTAGAAACATGATGTTTGGATGATCAAATTCTTTATATGCAAATAATTTCCTTTGTATTTTATAGTTGATGGGGAGAAGCAGCAGTGTTTGAAACTCTTCGAAATTACATACCACAGTTATTCCTAAGTCTTACCAAAATATTGTATGAAAACAAGATTTTTCCATCCTCTGATATAAATTTTTTTAAAAAAATATATCCAAGGATCATAGATTGAGCACAGATGGAGAGAAGGAGATTTAAACTAGTTTCGAGCCTAGCTCTTGGAAATTAATAAAAAAACATCCCATCCATGCAGTGCACTGAGAAAAAAACTAACCAAACAGCTCTTCACAAATGCTGAAAGATCAGAGCACAAATAATGGCACATCATGAAGAAGTGTAGCTATGTTGCAGAACAGATTTTTGCTCTCCCTAAAAAGTCATGGAGAGACATGACTACTCTGACAACCCACACAATAGATTCATGGTGATGACATGGTTCCTATCAACCACAAGGTCCTCTTAGGTCATGTTTTCAGGAGAGGCAGTCCTCTATAACTGGATATAAAATGACATGCCAACTTTTATAAAGGTATCAAAGTAATTCCAGGAGGTGCTAGTGAACAAGACAGAGACTGTTCTCATGATAAGAGAACAAAATAATGAGCAATTTATCTATTAAAATTCTGCAGATCCTCACATTATATTCATTTTAAATGTCCTGTAATTTTAAGCATTGATAACAAATTAATAGTAAGATTCAGCACATGTAACAATGAGTTTCTTTCCTGCCACCAAAGAAGCCTGAGTGGCTCCAGAGACATCTGGAGGAGAGTCTCCTTTATACAGCCCTGTAAGGGAGAACTAAAGAGCAGCACCCTGGAGACGGATTCCCAAAACTTATTATAGGGATTTACCAGGCAGGCACAAGGATGGATGGAATCAGGGAGCTGAGGGGGATGATATTTTCAGTCATAGATTTTTAGGATAGTGGGCAAGCCGAAGGACAAAATTTGGAGTTTGGCAAAATTTAGGCCACAAAGATCACAAATTACTAATAAATTATGCTAAGCGCTGCTCCATGATCTGGAGGGATCAAGGTTGATTAACTGCTGTCAATTAAAGCTTTCTCATCCACCTTTCATTCTCATTCTCAGAGATTTCAAAAGTAAATATTATTAAAGGTAAAAATCATAGTCCCTTTGGAAAGAATGGTGGTTTATAACTACCTATGTTCTTAACATGGTTGACTGATTAAACAAATAATTTGTGATTAATCGAGAGATTTTTTGTCAGCGCAGTGCTGTGCTCACTCAGCGGGTTCGGGGAGACTGTACTTGTTCTTAATGTGGAAAGCTGAGCCTGAAGCTGCTAAAGGACAAGAGGAAAGCCAGAACGCAAGATACATGTGGCTCAATGAAAATGTAATAAAGGAAAATTCCAGCTACTTTTGCAACATTAGACTTCCAAGTCTGCTACCCTGACTTATCTTGAGTAGCACTCATTCCTGAGGGTGAAGCTTTTTAGCTCAAAGGTAGGCAACTCTTTAAGGCTCTTTTTCAAAATAACTCAAGATGATTGGGGAAATCTTCATGTATTTGTCACTCCTGGTGGCCTCTGAATAAGGAGGACCCTTTCGCTCTGTAGTGTGGCAAATTTCTAGAGAAAGAAAATGATGCTTTCTTCGACTGTGCATCCACAAAAGTGGTGTTGCATAGAATCCCTAATGTTCACTATTCAATACTAGGCTCAGTAATAAGCTAGCTTTATATTTCAGAAAAACACACAAAAATGTCCTTTCTGTTAACAAAATCATCATCAGGCACACTAATGACCCAGTTGAAGAAATGATAAGATAAGAAGCAAAAAATATTCCAGAACTTATGACACCTGTTAATGGCAATGATATAAAGGAAGATATCAGTATCAAGAGGTACTTAAGAAAACAGTGAGTGTGTTCTGCAAGTGAAGGCACGGTTATAAACCACGTTTTTCTTTAGTGGGATCCATCCTATTTAAGTCCTACTCTGGAGACTATTTGAGGAAGCTTCAGAGAGCTTCTGCTCTGGCTCTTCTTCTTGCTAAGTCCCGACACATTTTGATATTTCAATATGTTGGAAAGTTAATGCTTTAATTTTGAGGGCCCTGTGGACAGGAATGAACATGATGTTAGCAGTGGCTTTCTAGAGAAGCTCAGGGATAGATATGGCAATCTTCAGAGAGGATTTATTTTAAACATTTCTCTATAACTCTAATACTGGAAGGAGAGACCAATAGTTATTGTTCTCTCTTCAGGTACATGATTCTTCAAAAATCAGTATTATTATTCTCTCTTCAGGTACATGATTCTTCAAAAATCATGGAGTCTTCCTTCCATTTACAGTATCCAAGACTCCAGATTCTTGTGAATCGCCTTATCACAACTTCTGGCTTTGATTTGTTTATTTTGTTGTCAGAGATTAGGCAGCAGTCTTACTGGAGATTATATACCCATCACCGAGGTGTTTATAGGAGAATGTAATCTGCATGAAGGAAGATTTGTTCTCCAGACTGTCTGTGCTTTCTCTTGAGAGCTGGCCAAAGAAGGGAGTATGTGTGTAGTGTCTGAGGGAAGGACAGAGGAAGTGGAGCCAGTGAGAAAACACTCTCCTCTAATATAAGATTACTCATTGCTAAATAAATAGAAAAGGCTGAGCTTCTGAAGAACAAAATTAACAGGTTTTGGGGGGCTGCACATGACAAGTCACTTTCTAGTCAACGAAAATATTATATTAACATTGTAACCACTGTATTAAATGACAAATTAAATGGATAACTTTGAGACAAAAAGCATCTTTGGAAAGAAAGGTTCTTGCTACACACTGAGTCCTACAATCAGCTCTCATGCATGAAGCTATCAGTGCCAATCTGTTCTTCACTTTGAGATACTAAAAATTGTTCTGCTTTTTTAGTAAACTGAGACTGTGGTTGGTCTCATCTTACTCTCTATTTTTATAGTAAAATATTTCTCCTACAGATCTTGAATGTGTAATGCAATCCTTATTTTTTGTAGTAGTAACTCTTACACGGCTGCTGATAATTCTACATTAATCAGCATGTCCCTTGCACTTTCAACAGAGGGTGATGACCTGGGGCTGGGAAAAAACTTCTGAGTCATTGAGTCAGGGTCAGAGCTCAGAAAACATTTGTGGCATTTCAAAGCAATTTTTGTTTCTTTGAAAAATTTTGTCCTGATTGTGCAGCACAAGTTCTAGGGTACCAGATGCTCAAGCTATAGGAAACGGGAGAAACATCAGGGTTGATTTATGCATTCTTTCTTTCCATTAGAACTGGAAAAGTAATTTTGATAAGCACGTAACTATACTGTAGAGGATTATTTTTCCTTTCCAAATGTCCTTCTCCCCAAAGAAAAACATCCTTTTCTAAAAGCTTCCCCAAAGTTTCTGGAAATATGACATCTCTGGTCAACAATTCACTCAATGCCATTTCTTTCATGAAGATTTTCTTGCTTCTTAGAAGAGTGTAGATTACAACCATAATGTTAATTTTCAGGTTAGATGTCTTCCTAGATTTCTATTTGAAACCAACGATAGTAAGAGACATGCTCTGACAGGTCAAAAACTGAAAAACTGATATGAAAAACCCACTTAAGTAATGTGAGATTAAATAAATAATATAATATAGAATACAGCATATATATTATCAAACACAGAATATCAGCAGTATGTTTTTATAACTGCCTCCTTTATGATACGGCCATTTTTCCCCAGATGAAAATGATAATACAGCCTTCAGGAACAGCAGTAGCTGAAGAAGATGTTATGCAATAAAACAGAAACCTTCACAGCTATCTTTGACTATTTCCAGCCACTTACACAAAACTTACGTATACAATCCTTATGTGAATAAATGCTGCAAATCAGAAGCAGGCAAAACTTCAGATACTAGAAGAACTATTAATTAAGACCTACAAAGAAACAAGTGGCAACAACAGGTGCTGTGCTTATATGAGAGCAATTCCTTTCAGATCTTAAAAACTATGAGAAATAAATAGAAATAAAAAGTTACTAGCACACAAGTTGATTTGGCTTTTACTTGTCACCTTCATAAAATTATCTGGCTATAACCTGCTGCTGGACTAAGGGAAGCAAGATAAGATGAATATATACCTCTCCTTCTAACAAAGAGGTCAGTAGGTCACTGGGAAATGGAAGAATTAGTTATGGGGAGTGAAATACACCTGGCCATGGACTGTTACAGAGTACAAGGCCTCAAAAAGTGGAAAGATTTTGGGACAGTGCTTATTTTAGAAGTGGAGAGGACTCAGAAAAGCCAAAGGGTAAAACAAGTCAGAAAGGGATGACCTAGAATGCTGCTAGTCAAGACAGAAATGAGGACCATGATGGATGTGGCTGGAGGAGATGGTAAGAAGCAGAGGCTGGACACAGCTGCTACTTGAGAAGAGAGAGCTGAGGAACGGCGGCCTCGCTTCAGCCTTTTTGTTGTTGCTATTAACAACGCCTTGCAAAAATATTTGGCTTATTTGAAACACCCAAACCATTGGAAATCAGCTTTTCCTGAGAATCTTTTGTTAGCTCTAGGTGTAGATTTGGGCTATGAGGCCCTGCTGGCCTCGGAGTACCAAGCGCAATGCTTGAAGATCTATCCGGCATCCAGAGGGTGACAGCCAAGCAATTAAAATTTGTGGTTGACTCTTGTTGTAGATAAATGCAAGAAGACTTAAAACACATGGAAATTTTCAAGTTAGGACAGTGTCCAAAATCTACAGTCTTTGGCCCAGCACAGCCTCAGGATACAGCATTTTTTTCTCTAAAATATTACAAAGGTCAGATATTTATTTTATTAACCCTTTCCTCTAAACTAACAGAGTTTCAGTAGATGAACAAGAGAGCTTGGAATGTTTTTCTCTCCTTGTGTGAAGCCAGGAAAGTGAAGCTTAGGGTCTTGTCTCTAAATATAACTTTTATCAGAAGCTACTAAGAAGACTAAATCCCTCTATCCTATTAACTGAATACTCTGGATTTTTCAAGAATTTGCTTATCTCCATTTACTATAGCCCCACCTTCAGGAAATAATATGTCTTTGACCAGACACAAATCTATTCCATTTCCATTTATAAATAAGACACAAATTGGCAAGAAGAGAGGGATTTTTTCCTTATAAGTGAATCAATGATACCAAAAATCTGAGATGTTTATGTATCCACAAAAATCACTGGACATCCATCTAGAACTATCCTCATAAATAGTTTCCCAAATTATGCTTACATTGAAATCCAACTTTATGGAGGATGTCAAACAGGCTCAAGATAACCGGAAATATAAGGGAAGTATTGATCAAAGAAACCAGGAAAAAGTGGATAGACTATAGAATAAATGGCAGTCATTAGTGCATCTTATATTACAATATCTTACAGTACCACACTGCAGTAGATAGGTACTGTTGTTGTTAGCACAAAGTGTGGAGAACTGAGGCAGTAAAGTTAATGACCCACCTTCAGATATGCTAAACAAACATTAACTTCAACTTGGAAGGAGAATCTCTAATAAAACCTTAAAAATCTTTTCCCCTGTCCCAGGCAGATCTTCAGATCTCAAAGAAAACTTCAAGGAACTTTTCTGTTTTTTAATGAGACAGAAGTTTGGAAAACTGATTGCTTTCTCATTTCCAATTACATTCTTGTTCAGGAAAACATTCCTATGTTGGGTCCTTCTGGTTGAGCACTCTGGTACCTATCTGCAGGGAAAAGAAAGACTCTCTGTTTAGCTAACAGGCATTTATATTTCAGATGCTTCAGTTCCACAGATGTGAAGAAAACTCCCCATGGTACTTGCCTCTGGAAGACTCTTTCTGCTGGTTTAATCACGGCAGTACAGCCTCTGAATATCACTCCATGTTTTTGTTGTCAGAAGTTTGGCTATCAGACAACAGCTTTCTCCTAGCTGTAGATTCTTGTTTCTAATGTGGAACAGTGGCATATTTGCAACACTTCTGGGTTAAAAAAATGTAAAAGACCCAACTAGCAGAAAAATATGTCCCAAACTCTTTTCCACAACAAAAT
This sequence comes from Calidris pugnax, assembly GCF_001431845.1. Classification (NCBI taxonomy): domain Eukaryota; kingdom Metazoa; phylum Chordata; class Aves; order Charadriiformes; family Scolopacidae; genus Calidris; species Calidris pugnax. Next base: position 1,620,850 of record NW_015091240.1, read on the forward strand.
AAACCCCAAACCAACCCCCCCTACCACCCTCACCAATTAAAGAAAACAAAAGTGACTAATCTTGACCTCTCTCCAAAGGGGAATGTTTTGTTTCTTGAATCCTTGGCTCTGGTTCTTGTATGATACTGGGACTATGACTAATAACCTCTTGCAGGAGTACTGCTGATAATTTCACCATTGAGTAGCTGTTCTCGTTCTGGATCATCATAGTATGCACTTAAGTTGCCAAGATTTTATTTTTTTAAAAAACAAAGAATAAAATATACACTCATAATCCCCAGTGTTATAAATACATTTTTCAGCTTTAACTGTTAGGTTTTGCCTGACAATTTTTCCTCATTCCTCCAAACTGTTATTTTTCAGATGCCTGCTATGAAACGGTTCCCTTTTTCCTTTCTTTCTCTCAAATACTTTTCCTAATTCAAAACACATTTGAGAGTCCTGCTCTTTTTAAAGCAAATATGCCATGTATCACATCGAGTTAGGTCAGCATCGCTTATGTTATATTTCACACATCACCCAAATGAGGCATCCATACTGCTTTTCAAAGGGAATAAAGGTGCACTGGGTTTTCTGGTTGGAATAGAAAGTGAGACACATCCACAGGTTATGGGTCTGATCTTATAGCACAGCATGAGTTAGGGAAGGGCATCACTATCTCCTTTCTGCTTAAAATGTTAAAACGAGACTACTTCAACTGTTTGGTTGTGGTTTGGTTTTTTTTGTTTCAAAAAAAGATTTTTGGCCACTTCCTTTTTTAGCATCCATAATCTACTCATTATTTATGACTTGATAGTTACTATGTGGGCAAAAAAGGACATAAACTCCTTTGTATCTAAACTGAGCTTAAAAAATTAATAACCACACAATGACTTCTGCAGTAATCAAAAATAGAAAGGGAGAAGGAGTGGGGGAGAGAAAGGGAGTGAAGCAATTATAACAACAGTGAGTTTTGAGGTTCCCTGAGGGCTGCTGGTAATTAAACCAACGGCAACATGAATCTCCGTTTGATGTGGTCATGAATTTGTTTTCAAAAGAAAAATCTTTAAAAGATTCTTTCAAGAGAAATTTTTAGAGAACAAGCTCAGCATGAATAATTAGACCAGAAATACTTTGATAAATATTATTAGGGAGAAGTCATTTATAGGCCATGGCATCTGAGGGTTAGAAACCTGGTGATAAATAAGGTTGCAAGTTTGCACCCATTCTGAACACACAAAACCAGGACTGTAGTCTTTTATGCCTGAGCCTGCTCCTCAGAAGAGAGGCAGCCTCTTGTTTTGCCATCGCATTAAGCTTTACAAAGACACAGATACAAGACAGAAAATTACAGTGGGAAAGCTCAGTGGAACGAAAGAAAACCACACACAATTCCAAAGGCACTTTTCAGTCCCAGGGGCTGCCTAGAGATCAGAGGTGAAATTTATTGGTGATAAAATGTCTGTGAGCCCAATTTACTCCCCCCGCCTTTCCAACAGCCATTCACTTCTGCTAAAATCATATCCTTAGAAATATCTCCTTCAGAATTCTCTAAAAATAAAAATGTTTTCACTTCGTAGAAATGTAAGCGCTCAGCAAAACCATCAAATCCAGAGAAGACACAGGTGCTCTCCACCCTCTAAAATCAAGTTGCCTTTGACCACCCAAACCTGCATTTCATTTGTTTACTGACCGCTTCAAAACATGGAGGCAGATACAGTCAATCACAGGCCAGCAAATAACCAAGGAGTGAACGTAATACCTTAACCAGTGGAAATCCATGTTTAAAAGGAAAAGAGACTGTCTGTTGGCTGTCATGGCATTATTCATAAAGGCAAACTAGTAGATCTTATGGATACCAGGAGCAAAACTACAACAAAGGCAACCAACTGCTAATGAAGAAGGGTTTTCAGTCAAATTTCATGGGTCATACAAAGTCATTACCATGCCTGCAGGAGTTCAACAGCTCTGCCAGTTGAATTTGGGGGAAACGAAGTGATTATTTTGTTATGCATTTTGTAGTTCTAGACATTTTCCTTTAAATTCCAAGTTCTGAAGCCAACCAGCTATGCGAGAATACCAGCTTCAATTTCCAGAGTTAGTTTCTAATCACTATTGCACAGGAAACCTTGAAAACAAGTCTTCTGTGCACATCAAGGTCTCAGAAACTAGATTTTAAAGACTCTGATACTTGTTGCCTTTTTTTTTTTTTTCTTAAATACAACCTTAAGGCTTTAAGCCAATTTCCTAACACTTTTGGGGTTTGACTTATTTTGAAAACTAAGAGACAGATCATTTGGCTGCTGCAGGTTTCCCTCTGGTTTTGAGTCAGTTAAAATATCAAGGCTCTTCTCCATAACATTTTAAGTTATAATGACTTCAAAAGTAAACAAATGTTTCTGATAAAATAATGTGCTTGAAGAATTTAATGGATGACAAAGATAGCAAAAAATCTTTAGTGCTTTTCTCTGTCAATAGCTTCTTCTGGGAATATAGCCAGGGCGGGCATTTATTTGGACTGGTAAACCATGACTCAAAAAGTGAATCTATTGGCAGTGTAAGCAACTGCTCAGTGGTGGAAGCAATTGCTCAGTGGTGGAAGCAAAAGTTTCACAGTATTTCATAGCTGATTAATCATCATGACAGGCTTGAAGACTAAATGATCTGCCCAGCTCCAGATGTTAGATGTGCATCCACCTCTTTCTATTCTTCTGGTTCATAGGCAATAGCCTGGATTGTTCATTCTTAAGGTAATGATGATCATTACTGTTCTAAACAGAAAGGATTTGGGCTTTGTAATTTTATCCTATGATAAAGCAGGCTTCTACACAAGATAACACAGTACATATAGTCTAGACATGATGAAATACAGGAAGATCCTTCAGGCAGAGGTGGTGACAATCTTGCTTATAAAGCTTTGTGACATTTCCCATCTCCACTCCCACCTCCTACCAGAACGGTTATCAGTTGCACAAAGAGAAGCAAGAATATGTGGATCGATCTCTCCCCTTGAGCCCTTGCCATTAAGGGCTGCACTAGACCCTGTTAATAACAGAACGTAGCTTCTCTGTGATGGAGGCAGCATATCTGTTTCAACAGCACAAGGTAACACTCCACAGCATTTACAGACAGGAACAGAGAGTAGCGATATGACAAAAGCACAGGAAAACATCACTGTGGCAGAAAGAAGCTACCCAGCCCTATCTAAGACAGGCAAAGAGTGCTACAGAATCTTCAAAGGTTGCAGGTGATCAGAGACATCATTTTCAGTATTGTCTAAAGGATGGCTCTCCAACAGAGGAGCCAATTTTGTCTTGAGCATCAGTCAGGAGGGACTTCAGTCACAGTGGCACTCCAGTAAGGGAACACCGTGCTTTCTGAATCGAGCTGCAGCCTGCTCTTCCTGAAGACTGATCATTTACGCTCACAGAAGCCAGACCATGCTTTACTCAGAAGATCCGAAAGATCTTCTGAAAGATCACACAAACTGGTTTAGCTGCAGGCATTTCTTATTTTCCCTTTGCATATTTTCCTTGAAAGACTGAAAGAGGTTACTATGGAGTTATTTATTTTCTTTCTTCTGCTAGTCTCTTTTACTAAGTAGTATCTTTCCCCTCCCACCCCCAGCCACTCCCCATCCAATGGGACTCAGCTACTCAGTGGGGAAATTAATTCACCCCTAATCATTGCAACCTTTGAAAAAAGGTTGTCAGATAGCACCTACTAAGGACTTTACAGATTAAAATGCTAACATAATTATGAATTAATTAAGACATTTTCATCCATTTTCATGGATGGTTTTGTGTGATTTGGCTGACAATTTTAGCTCTGACAGATTGGGTCTGAAATGTGAAAGGAGTTTAATTGAGTCTCAAGCATCACAGTTCCTTTCAGCTAAGTTGCTCCTTTTTACTTCATATTATCCACATTCTTGATTTATATATTCAGGCAACAGTCTTTTCAAATCAATAAATAATCTCAAATTATATTTAAGTTTTAAGATAGATGCTGAACAGCAGTGGAAATGATAAAATGATAAAAATACCAAGTGCTTCTGTTTTCATTTTTAACCTCCAAGTCTCAAGATGCTTTATAATATCCAGTACTCATCCCAGAGGAAATGGAAGCAACAGAAAGTGGAAGGCCTCATCTCAAGTCCTGCAGAAAATGATGGGTGAGTCAGGAACAGCACCCACACCACCTTAAAACCCCAGAATAACCACACTGACACATCTCTCCCATCTAGATGGGACCTAGACTGTTGTGATAACGTGTGTGTCTGACACTGCATTTTAAAGGTTGATTTACAGAGAAGGAGGAGGAGGTCTGGTTGCACTTACTCCTCTCTGGCTCAGACAGTACTCGCAGAGTAAATGTGCAAGTGAGAAGACCATGTGTGACCGACTCTGATACGCATTATTTATATAATATATAAATATATATATATGTAACAGTTCTACTGACTGAAAGACTAATAAATCCACAGCCTGCAGATGATGTGCAGACATACAGACACGTCATCACAAATATCACTTTATCTTGATTCTTTGTCTGTTTTTTTTTTCCCTGATGCGGCACAACAGAGCATCTAGTACAATAGCTAAATAAGCCTCTGGCTAAAGAAACTGCTTGTTTAAATCACAGTGGTTCTCCACGGAACTGACACATAGGAATAAGTGTCATTTTCCAGGGAAACATTTCTATATGAATGTTTCACATAGGTCAAGCTTTGTCAAACCTGTTTGCAATGCAGTGCTGCAAGGTGCCCAACACTTCCCTTACTCTCTGAGTGCCCTCGGCTCCCAGTGAGCTTTTCAGATCCATGTATTTGGGAAGAAGTAAGTATATGTGAAACACAGTCTATAACTTTCCGTAACAGTGATTGCACAATACAAGAGGTCAAAGTGAGGTTTCTCTCCTGGTGAATTGTAACCATGGTCTATTTATAATTCTACAGTTAATTTAGGGCTTCTATATCTGTACTAGACAAAGAAGCCTGCCATGTGTAGAAAATGACATGAACTCAATCTTTGCAAACAGTCCCACAGCCTAAAAATGCTTTTGTTAGTACAGTGAACACCTGTACTAATTACACACTTCACTCACTTGGGGGTCATTGCTCATGGCAAAGGTTTTAAATCAGCCACCCCAGGAGACAGACATCATTATGTTGCTAGAGCAGTCATTCTGATCTTGCAAAACTAGGCAATCCTGGAAACATACTCACACTCTTAAGTCTCTAAAGGTGAAAGACTGTAGTAACCCATTTCTGGGCACAAGAAGACAGTCCAGAACATTTGAATGAATAGAGAAAAATTAGAGAATAATCAGATACTGTTGTTGAAATCCAAAGTTTAGCATTATTTTTAGATTTAAGCATAAGTACTTCTTACTTTAGTGTATACAACATGGTTGGACTTGATGATCTGAAAGCTCCCTTCCGACTTAAACAACTCTATGACTCTATGACATTCTTTTCCATCTCTCTTTGTGTACCAATGCTTCACCCAACAAAACTTGTAAGCATGTAAAAAATGACAAATAATTTAATTATATTCACTTAGTGATTCATAGATGCTATTTACATGCCTAAAATTATCCTGGAACTCAAATGCCAAGGTCAGCATTCATTTTTTTCACTGATGTAGTTCCCCATTTGAAGTCATCTGCAGTTCTCCCCAGGTGGTCCCTCCTCACACTGATGCTAATCAGTTCTGGTACTTCCCTTAGCTCAGTGTGCAGAACTTGAAGAACCAATGGTATATAATTTTAAAACCAGCATCTAACTGGTCAGAAAGGGCAGAGATACCTACATTTCACATTCCTCTTCTGCTAATCTGTCAGACTGCTTGTAAAACCCATCAGTAGATTTCTCACTGGCAAATCACAGAGCAGAAAGTTACTTTAGGTAGGTGCTTCCTTCAACTAAGTACTCTCCAAGGTGTCACGCTGCCCTCAATATAAAAGTAACTCCATTTCTACAAAAGGCAAGAAGCCTCAATGGCACGGGCAGCTGTTCACAGGCTATTTGCACCGCAGCACCCTACAGCCAGGGAAGTAAAAGGGGAGCAGGAGAAGAACTTGTTCAGAAAAAAACCAAAGAGCAGGAGCAAGGGCAGAAAAATAATGGAGCAAGGGCAGAGAAGGGATATTTGAAGCATTCAGCATTCTCACAATGTGTGAATTGTAAAAAAAGTTTTCAAGGATGCCAATGACCAAATGCACAAATTCTTCATAAGAAGCTATAAGAAGTTAGAAACTCTAACATTCAAGCTAAAGGCAATGAATTGACTCAATTTCTATCAATTTATATCTGAACTCTTTAATCTGTACTTCATCTTGTATACTTTACAATACACAGTATAAATTTTCATGGACATGTAGATGCAAATTTTTTTGGCCATTTGTGTGACCCTTTTCTGTCAGATTCATTATGCAACATTAGGAAAAAAAAAAAATCCCTTGAGCTCTGAGTACCCCATGATCCTCTCTCTCCTTCCACTGACACTTGGGAATGGGGACATATTTTGCAATAATGTTCCTAAATACACAACAGTCCCAATTCGCTTCTCTTTCACCCCAGAGGAAGTGAGGAGTAAATTTACTGATGTCACTGGGATTAAGGAAATAAAAATGTCCTGAAAATGAAGATCACTGTCAGCAGTTAGAGGAGAACACACCAAAGGCTCTTCCATTTGCACACATCATATCCCCCATAGTAGCAGGATAGAGTAAATAGCACATATAACTGTGAAAAACTCAGATTACCAAATGGTACATTGTTTAAAGCAGAGCTTTCTTCAGTGGACAAATAGAGACAACATTTTCTTTTACTCTTTTAAAAAACAACCCTGACATACAAATTCTAGCCATGTTGTCATTCTTATTTTATTTGAATTTCCTAAAACTGCACAGTTTCATGGAAAACATACTATAAAAGAAAAACAAACAAACAAAAAACCAACAACAAACTGAAACCACCAAACATGGCAGGATGTATTCAGAGAAACTGTAGTTTTGGACAAGAAATGGCAAGGTTTTTAGCATACACTGTAAAAGTAATGACAACCAAAAGGTTATCTAAAGTGTAATTTAAAGAAATGTGTTTGGATTGTTTGCACATAAAACAATCCCGAGGCCACGTGTAAAAGTCCTGAACTGCAGGACAGTAATGAGTTTGTGAATCAGGACTGTAAATTCCCCGTGCTGTGAATGTGGGAGCCATCAGGAGCACACACGATTGAGTCAGCAGTTACTAAGACACATCCATACAGTACAGGCCACTCAAGTCTCCAAACTGCTATTTATCATTTCCTGAGAGAACAGTTTCTTGGCAAGTCTCCTTTAAAAACATTTTTTTTTCCAAAACAACCGACCATTCCAGCAGGCTATGAATACCACTATAATTTGGTCTATTTTTCATATCAAGTAGACTATGGGCTCTGGTTTTCAGTTAATTAAAGAAACCTTCTTTTCAAATTTCCAAATGTTGTTTGCAGCAGGGTAGATCCCACAGTGAGCCAGCTTTAAAACAGTGCCAGTCGGAGCCTGGACTGTATGGAGAAGGTGGGAAAAAAAAAAAAAGACATAAAAACCCCCACGGTTTGAAGTTGCAAAGCCCAACTTACATGACGCCAAATTTGCTCGCCCTGCCAAACTGTTCACTTTCGTCTCTGATGAAAACAGCCGTCTTGGGCTCGACTGTATTTTGTACTCAAGAAATTGTAATGGCTCAGAGCTGTCTGTCAGAATTTGAACTCCATTTGTTGTTGTTGCTGTTGTTGCTGTTTATTATTATTATTATTACTTCTCCTCCTATTACTACACTGAAATAGCATTTAGGGGCCTCGTCTGAGATCAGAGCCCTGACGGGCTACGAGTTGTCAACACACATAGAGAGAAACAGCCTTTGCCTTGAAAAATGCATGATCTAAATAGATGAGATAAAAAAAAGGGGTGGGACAAAGATCGTATTTTCATTCCTGCTTTATACATATGGAACTGAGATATGGAGGGATTAAATGTCTTGCCTGTGCTCACACAAAAAATATCTGGGGCAAAAGCTAGGAATTGAACCAAAGTTTTCAAGTTCAACTCAACTTCATCTTCCTTCATTAACCCTATGCTTACTAACTACAAGACTGTATTCAAATCTGTATTTATAAGCTGAGATGTCAGAGCCACATTCAGCCTTTGGGCACACCTAAGCACAGGAGGGGAACAACATGCCTCTAACCTCTTGCAAGAATATATATGTTCATGTAGCAATAGTTACTTGTGGCTTTGCTTCTTGAAGCTTTAGAAAAGCCAAACTTCGGAAATAAAGTCCCATGTTTTGATTTCCTATTTGGTGAAGGAAGTCTGGATTCTGCTATTTCTCTGCAGAGTCCTCTGTGCAAGCAGCCACAGAAACAACAAACTGTGCCATGCTTCAGGAAAAAAGCAAATAATCACTTAATGGGTTTCTCTAAATATATGACTTGCAGTTCACACATTCTTACTAAAAAAAGGAAAAAAAGGAGAAGTTATACATGTTTTAGTAAAGAACTACTATATTACCTTGTCTTCAGAGGACTTTTGTCTTCTGAAAAAAACAAGTAGTTTTCTACTTCAGAAGAAGTTTCCTTCTGAAAATCAAGTAGTTTTATTTGTTTTTTAAACTTTTACTTAGAATCACAGAATATCTCAAGTTGGAAGGGACCTACAAATATCATTGAGTCCAATTCCCTGCTCCCTGTAGGACTACCTAAGTCTAAACCATAGTATAAGAGCATTGTCCAGACCCTCCTTGAACTCTGGACTTGGTGCTCTGACCACTTCCCTGGGGAGCCTGTTCCAGTGACCGACCACCCTCTCAGTGAAGAACGTTTTCCCAATGTCCAATCTGAACTTCACCTGATCCAACTTCACTCCATCTCCTTGTGTCCTATTGCTGGTCACCAGAGAGAGGAGATCAGCTTCCTCCTCTGCTGTCCCTCTCTGCCCTAAGAATGTGTGATTTTAGAGGCTTATATTATAAAGTCAAATAAAAAGTCAAGGTTTTGTTTTGTTGTTGGTTGACTTTGTTTTTTAAAGAGAAAGAATAAATGTATCTGAAATTAGGACAACTTCTAGACAAATTTCAAGTCTTCATTCCAAAGTATGGATGTAGGAGAGCATCTCAGAACACTTAGAAGATCTAAAAATAATCACAACACTATGGGCAAAATTATGTGTCTCTTCCTAACTTTCTTCTTGGAATGGCTGAAGCTTTTAAGCTGAAACATCCCCAAAAATTTTTGTGTGAGATGCCCAAAATGGAAAACTTCAGGTCATATGGTTCAAGTTGTACATAACTAAAACAAAGTCTTACAATGGGAAATGTCTTACAGAGTTTTAGTAAAGCTCTGAAGCACTCCCAACACCCAAGAACAAGGGGGTAAATACACATAATAAATCCCAACATACATTTACATGGAAGACAAACTGAGCTTCATTATTTGGCTTCAATACCACACTTTTGGTTACTTTTACAGAAAAGAGGACTGTTATTGCTTGCCTTGGTCAATAAATAGAGTTTCTGTTGCACAGGAAATTATGGCACACCACAATTTTTTTAACCTCTCAAAATACTGAGATATTGCAAGAAGTGGAAATTGCAAACTATTTTAATTTGGAAACACCTAAGTTTCTAGCTTCGTAATGAATGTTGACAGCACTGAAACATTTAATTAAAAAAGTAAAAACCCTATCACTATCTCAAAGTGCCTAAAAGGACTAAAAAGACAACCAGACAAAGTTCAGCATTTCAATGTCCTTGGACTACAGTGCTGATCACAGTGAAAAACTCTAAATTGATGATTCCGAGAAGGCTTGACTCTAAATGTTATCCAAGCAGCCTTGTTCACATGTGACGATACATAGGTTTCTAATGGGGTTTCTATTTTTTTTCAAAATGCTAATTTTTGCCAGCTCCATCTAGGATAAGCTGTTTAAGACTTCTTACTTTTTGAATAATCCCCCTTCTCCTTGACAAAACCTGACCATTTCACAGTCCTTCCTTGCCATTAGCTTGTTCTCCTGAGATGTTGACACAAGTGCCTGCTCATTTGGGAAGCGCTTTGGAGCGGGCCTCTGAAGAAACGCCTGTCATGAGGGCTATCAGTTTTAAAATCACTTACAAAACTGAAGAATTTCCTGTTTCTGTAAGTGGCTCTAACTAGCTCTTTCCAGCAGAAATCCCTGGAGAGGCAAATTGTTTTTCCTCTACAGAACTGCAACAGCTAACGCTGCAAAATAATGGGGCTGCTAATACCCTATGTATGGTCCTTGTACAGTTGGAGTCCACCTTTCCATCTACAGCTTTGCCTGAGGCGAGCATGTAGCAAGTCCTACCAGGGAGCCTTCCAAAGCAAACTTTGTTTTGGGATCACTGTATGAAAATACGATAGGATGGGTGTCCTCCAAAGCCAGTGAGATTTTGGCCATTGACTTTAAAAGGAACCGACACGCAGTCGAGCATAATTATTTTTTATCAACAACATATTTACTTTAGGATTAGCCCCAAGAGCACACAGGTCAGGGCTGGCCCTGGAGGTGCTTCAAACTGAACAGTCAATTAGTGTCAATCTACTTTCTCAAGTTTTGATAAAAAGGTCTCTCCAAGACTTTAAGTTGTGGAAGTGGATGGAAAATATAAATCCATTCAATTATTAGAGGTGAAAATTTTCCATTAAACTTTTGTGTTGTTCAGTTTTACTGACACAAGAAACCATCTTGATCCTATAGCCCAATTTGTTCAGCCAGTCCCGTACACATTGATCTGATTACCAGGGAAAATACAGAGGGCAAAGAAAACAGTAAGAGCTGGTCATGTGGTTTTATGAGACACAGGTCAAAAATCTTATCCCTGATTGTCTCTTGAGGACTGTATCAAACTCTGGTTTACCAAGAATATCTCCTCTCCAGAAGAAACGCAGTGAGATCTGTAAACTGCAGGGGATAACACTGAGCTCTATGAAACAACCAGCAATATTAATGGAGACTGACAACCACACCTGACCAGACTAAAACATCACTAGAGACACTGTATAGAGGGAATTTAACATGGAAAAGGAAGATGATGATGATTGCTGCTTGGAAAAACCCCTTGCACAGGGAAATTCTGGAAAACATGGGGGACGCTGCCCTTTGAAGAAACCTTGCTCAGGGACTCCAGCATGTTCTGTCTGCTTCCAAGGAATGCTTGCACCTTGATTTGTATTCAATGAGTTAATACAGATAACACTTATTTCCTGGAAATCAGGGTGTGCCTGTCTGAAATGCTTTCTTAATGAAACCTTTATCTCTGCTGCCAATAGGACTCTTGTACCAGGCTGCCACCTCAGCTGCTGGAGACCCTCCTCCATCATCCATAGAGATCTCCCTCTGGCTATAGAGGTTTCTATACCATTTTAAAAATCCTGTTTTCTAGGCAGGCTCTCTACTCTATGCAATTATGACATTGTTCCTGATATGAATGGTTCTCCTTGCCACCAACCTCCTCCCTGCAGTTCCCCCAAAATAAAAAATCCTGGTTGAAAACCAAAACAAATAGTAGATTTTTATCACATAGAATTTGTTAATAATACTTTCCCTGAAATAGTTCCCAGGCCTTTTTAAATGCTCAAATAAAGGCCCAAACATTTACAGCCAGCGCTTTAAGCCAACTAATAATTTATTTGAGCCATACTGAAAAGCTCAAGAGGGATTTTGAATGAAAAATTTAGTGAATAAAGAGATAGCCAAACACTGCCTTGGAGGCCTGCCACTGTAATACACTGGATGCATGGAGCTCTGTTGATGACCAAGGCATACACTGAAAAACAAACAGTCAATCAGATGATAGTTAAGTCTTGTCAATCTAAAGTAGAAAAGATAATGTCTTTTAGTAAACTGTGAGCCTTAATATTTCCTAACTTCAGTGGCACAGAGATGATTGGGTGCTCGACTCCTACTGCTTTAAAGATAATTAAAATAAAAAAGAAAAAGATATTTAATCATTTGACAATAAGATAAGAACACTGCTTTCAGAATTTCATGGGAAACTTACTACATGGAGAATTCCCAAAGATTTTACTGAGTGTTACAGAATATGCACGTACAGACTAGGATTAAACCCTGTAGCACTAATACTAATCAGAAAAGACAGGTTTTTTTAAAGTAACTTCAGAACTTTAAAATTGCTAAAACAAGATGATTTTCAGGGCTCAGGTTGCCGTCTTGCCAAATGTAAAATAAAATATACGTCAAGAAGTAAAGAATTTTAGAGCATATAAAGAAACAACCCTCTCAATTTACTAGTTTGTTTAAAATGTCATTAAATTTACTATTTTGCAGCATCATGAACTTAAGACCACGAAAAAGGTCATTCCGTAACTGAAGACTTTTTCTTCCTCTTTTTGTTTTACCTCAGATTTTTCAGCCTAGTTGGTAGCTAAAATAAAATAGATTCATATAAGAAGAACAACATAGTCTAAAATAGTCTTTACAATTTACTGCACAGTAGTTTGTTTCAATATTGCAATATATTGGAGTTTTGAGCACCCTGTGGCTTTGGCTGGACCAAGAGGTCTGGTTTAGCCTTGATTTGAACCTGCTGTTTACAACACACTGTAAGCCCTTCCCATACAGCAGACTTTTAGTGAGGGCTGTTTGAAAAAACCCTCACTGCTAACCAAAACCAGGAAAAAGTAAAACATTTTGCATGTGTATATTTCTTTTTGCAATTATTTTTGAGTGTAAAACGGAAGAATTTATATTCTGAGAAAAAGTACATTTTACTCTGACAAAATAATTTTGCTGCTCTTCTGCCTGCTTTTTGGCTTCCATGTAATGTACAAAAGACATGAGAAATTTCAGTTGTAGCCTATGGAGAGGCTGGATGTCCAAATAGTTGCTGTCTTTACAGCTTTACTAAACTAGGCTCCTGGTGCCTTTTAAACATTCTGCCCCATTAACCACCTTGCGGATATTCTGCATGTGAGTCTATATAATTGATTGTTTCACCTTCTGAACTACTTGGAGATCTGGAAATTACTTTCAACAAGCAAATGAGCTGTTGGAATCATCCCTGGAACTTATCTCAACCTCTGGAGACTCCAACATTGAACTAAATACACCAGGAGGCCTGCACTTGTATTTCAGCACTTCTGTTTCTAAGTACAACTCAGAGTCAGAGATGAAAATTAAAAGGAAAAACAATTTATAGCTAGAAACAATTCAAAGATAATTTAACAAGGCTAAATTGTGTAGCATTTCATGTGTCCTAATTCTCCCTTTACTGCGTACGCTTAAGCCCTAACTGAGACTTATGGATGTGAATAACTATGTGCACTGAGAATATTCCTCATCCACTTCCACGGTATTTCTCAGAGTGCAGGGAAGTGCAAAAGTACATCTTGGTGATGCCTGGGCACTCTCCAGCTGAGAGCTGCAAAACAACCTGAAGAACAAAGATGCTGTCATAATTATACGGTGTGGGCTTGTGAGATTTGGGTTAGTAGGATCTTGAGTGGATTGTTTGAGAGGGAGATCTCTGAAGTATGCCAAGAATTTAACTACTAGTCCCATAGCTTTGCTTCATTTTTTCATCCTCAACTGTACACACTTTTCCTTGTTGCCACAGTTCCCAAAGTGTAACATACATCTTTGACTCGTAACAACACTGTTGTGGACATGAATGCATCTTGTTTGCTGAGTGTTCACATTGGGCCAATAGACGCTTATCAGCTATAGAGGTGGGAGGAAAACAGATTTACAGTTGCAAAGGTGGAGTTGAGCCTCCCAAACAGAAATGAACTGGAAGCAAACTCCTGAACTTTGGGAAAGTTTAAATCTGTCTTTTCTCAACTCACAGCACTCTGACTCAATACTCATCTCAATGGCTCACTGCAGTTTGGGGAGACAGGGAATAATATTTTTATTATTCCCATTCTACAGATGGTCGAAGTGAAGCACTGCAAGGTTTATTGACTTACTCAGAATTGCACAGCATGCTTGAATGGAAGCAGAACCCCAGCTGGCCTGATTCCCACTCCTGAGCTTTTAGCCGTTACACTGTATTTGCTCCTTTTAACATCTGATTATTTTACTACTCTAATCAGCTCCCAATTTTATACTCAATTTATTTCTTTAAGTTATATTAAAACCCTTTGTCACGATACCCAGACAAAACTACAGACATCTTTTTTCCAGCCATGCCTGGGCAGAAATTTAGTTTCTTTTGTTTAAATACAAACAAGCACAGGGTCAGTGAGAGGATCCAGCCACCGAGATATTAATTCTCTCCTCATTTTCATGTTCACAACATGAATTAAATTAAGAGCAGAAATTAGTCATCAATATCTCCACTGTATTTACTGCAAAACTAATAAAACATCACATTTTAAAGACTTGTTACTGCATACTTTTGTTAGCATATCACCTCTCCCAATACCAATGACTAAACAAGTAACATAGCACAGTAATGTTTTCCCTGTATGACTCTCTTGCTTAAGCAAATATGAAATAGCTGGATTTTGGCTGAGGCTGTTATATAACAGCAGGAACACTGGTGAAGCATCTTCCAAAAGCGAGTTATTTATCTGGCCAGGGAGCTTTCTTTCTTCCCCTCCCACCCCCTGCCCCTTTCTTTCTTTCTGTGCGCGCTTGCTCGTGAACCTGACCCAACTTGTTTCCAGAAGAGACTCTGCGGTTGTTGTTGCCAGACAATGCCTGCAATCATTTTTCTCCAGCCATACATCCATGCTGGGGGGAGGGTGAGGGGAAGGAAGAGAGAAAAGCTCTTTTGTTTGGAAGTGTGAAGAGCTCTGTTGAAACACGTCTCTTCAGGGTAGATTTAAGTTGCAGAACCGATAAGAAAAAAACCAACATAATGATTTCCTTCTGCTTGCTGTGCCTACCCTCCCAGCACTCTCCTCTGCTCCTGGTGCCCATTAGGAATTAGATAACTCTTGAAAAAAAGACCCTCCCACACCTCGGCGGAGATGAGTACATTCACTACACATGTTTTTTTAGGTTTTCTAAAGACTGACAAAATTTTTTTCCTATAATTCTCCCCCACGCCACCACCAGGTACTTCCCAGAAGGATTCCTGTCTCCACATAAAACTGATGGAGTGTCCCAATGTATCTGACAATCTCTGCTGGCCAGGCTGTTGTGTTCAAAACTGACAGACTGGGGGGGCTTACAGAGGGGAGGGACAGGGCTTGTTTGGAGGCTCTCTTCCATCCAGAGTCCAAAACTTATGAGCTGGGGAAACTGCCACTGCCAGAAATCAGGCCAGAGAAGTTGTAATCGAAAAAAAATATCTTTTAATGGCTTAGCAATAAAACCATGGGATCTGCTGGAGCATCTGAGAGTTTTAGAGAGTTAGCTAGCTGCTGATTCAACCTGGTTCACAAAACTGAAGAAAAAGCACCATGCATAAGTAAAAAAGGAGTACGTCGCAAGAGTGGCATGTAAGAAGCAATGGAGCATCCAACAGACAAAAGCTCTTGATTGTAAGGAGAGTAGGAAAACAAGCCAAAGAGTTCTTTCTGTACCAATTAATTAAATAAATAATATTCCTGCCAAAAAATTGCCAACCACGTTCTAACTGAAGCATAACGTGTTCACACTGGATCCACCTAGGAACGTAGCAGTTCCTGTCCATTCCTGTTTACAAATTTCTTCTCTTTTCTTTTTTTTTTTTAATTGAATAAAAAAGTGTCTTTGCTTTGGAAAGAATTTTCTAGTGTATGACTACTGTAATACATAATAAATCAGTCTGCTTAATCTTTTTATGAAAGATCAACAAAACAGATTGGTTTTTGTTCAAGTTTGTTTTAGAAAAAAGCTGGACCTAATCCTTTCATAACAAGCCCTGAATCTGTTCAGACACTACTTTCGCCATTTTTCAGAGAAAAAACACACACCTAAAATCAAAGCACCCATGCTGCTAATTGGGATCCTGCAATGGTAGGCTAGTTTGTTAGGCCAGTTTTCCTTTCTCTTTAAGAATATACTAAAAGAAACAACTGGGAATGAACAATCAGAGGAAATACTACAGTTATAATCACAGAATCACAGAATGATATGGGGCTGGAAGGGTCCTTCAGAAAGGCAGGATTGCTTGTTTCCTAAAGGCTGTGGAAACCTTTTCCCCTTCAGAGTGCTTGTCTGAACCCAGTGCAGGCAGTATTGACCCAAGTGCTCTTCTTCCCTTAATACATACAGGAGTTTGGGTCTCAGTGCAGTTTTCCCTGGCTCAGGTGTCAGTAGCAAGAGCTTATGTCCTGCTGAACCTTTGGACATATAATTCTGAATAGATGAACTCTGCTAAAATACATGAGAGAGGCTTGAGTTGACTGGTGTTTATTTCCAGTGCAGTCAAACCTGCCTATACTAACTATGAAAAGAAAAGCAAAATGTTCACACTTTCCCTCCTCTCTACCTCAATGACAAAGTTTTGCCTTTCTACATGGTTAAAAAACCTCTACCTTGGTTTTTAACGTCTACATGGTTAAAAACCATGTAGAGGTTAAAAACCAAGGTATGAGGTAGTCTTCAGCTTTCCTTATGTGGCAGGGAGAAAAATATGCCTAGAGGACACTTCTCTCACCAATCCTAATCAAATTAATCGGTTACTTCTATGGATTAGTAACTTAAGAAAAAATAGGCAGGCTGAGATAGGGGCTCATGTAGATAAAAGTATCTACCACATCACGAAGAAACTCGATACATTCTTCGTTTACAAAGTATGTCTCAATACTCTGGAGACATCTGGAAACTCACACATGCCTTTTGAAAAGGTTTTACTTTCATTTTCTTCAAAATCACTAACAATTTTAATATGCTTTTTATATTTCCAACTCAGAAAAGCTTCTACCCAAAACCCAGAAAATATTTCATGGTTTTAAGGAATAGCCACAAGCAACTTCAGGGGCTTTTTTGGACATTTGATGCACACAGACAGTGATGATAACATGAACCTTTGGCACTGATGGAGCCAAAGGAATGCACAGGTTTGTACTGCTGGTGATACCAGCTGCCTCCTCACAACAATTATGGGAGAAAATAATGTCCCCAACCCTTTATGCTGTTCCAATAAGCAGGTCAGATAGTACGCATTTGACAAACATTTCTTGAAGGCAGGGAAGATCGCTTTTGTTTCCACACACAGCCCAGGGTCCTGGCTTCAGATCAGACCTCCCGCCTGTGACATCTCTTGGACCACCAGACCTGTTTTCTAACTAGATGCAATTCAGAGGCCAGGAGAACTCAACTAGAGATCAATATTTTTTTACTCTTAAGTTTTTGGGGGCAAATTGTACAACAGCTTCATATTTCGAGCTCTGCAGATGTGTCAGCACACTGCCGTTTTTACATGACATGCAATGATAAATCACTGATCCAAAACTAGCTTCTGTCCTTCACAGAAGTTTCTTCTTCTCAAAGCCCTCCTGTGCCTGATAGGTTCATCAGCTGCCAGAGAGATTGTGAATAAACTGTTCTTTATTTATGATGTGCTGTTCTCTTCTCTGGACATGTGTTCTGCTTAGTTTTACAGCTGTAGAAATCCTTCAGTAAACAGATTCCTATTTAATTATGGCACAGGACAAGAGTGTCAGAAAATGCTGTTACTCCAAGACCAGAGAAGTGACTCATACCGGGACAGTCTTGAGGCTTATATACTGTATACTACCACAAAAAAAAAAAAATGTTCAGGTATTTCACACCAATTACTAGTTTCAACATAGTTACAACGTCATGATCAAGCCACTTTGTAAACCATTACTTGGAGAATCTAATTTTTTGCATTAACTAAATACAACAGCAGGAAATAACACTCGAAGTTCCCTGCTCACATACCTAATGGCTAGACTTCACGAAGGGAGTTATTCAGATAAGTAATAGCCTCCAGCTAATCTTTTCCCGAAACCGTACAGAAGGCAATAACCACATACAAGCCTGAGCCAGCTGTCCTTTCCACTTACATCTTCCACTTGCCTGACAGTAAATTTGTTTTTCCTTTTATCAAAGAACCCTTAACTGACCATTTTATAGGGTCTGATCCAGCTTCCAGTGAAGTCAATGGCAATGGAACTGTGTCCTTAAAATACTGAGAAAGAAAATTAAAATTATCTGAAGCCACTACGTAGGGAGAAAACATTACAGTGAGTACATATCAAGGTAACTGGCCCATAGAACAGTGTATATAATTTCTAAAGGACACAGAGGCAAGTTCAAAAATTGTTCTGGTTCTACATGATAGCTCAAACCAAAGGTAGATTTACTTTCATCTTAGTTAAAAGACACAGAGGAAAATCCCTTCTCAATCATAAGTGAGTAATTACAAAATTCTTGCAGTGACAAACATTTTCCTTTTCAAATCCTTTCTTAAAAGTTAATTTCACAAGTATGAAGTCTATGTGTCAATGTCTAACCTAGCTCTCTTTTGAACTTAGTTCCCTATGAATGCAATGACCTCCAGTCTTCCTCAGGAGAGAGCAAGTCTGTCCCCAACAACAGTAAACCTGGAGAAGCTTATGAGGCCACAGAAAAACTGCAGTGTGGAAATGCAGTGTGAGTATATGCTAGAAGAGTCCTTCACACACTTATACCACACGCATGAATAGTAACAACCATTACAATAATTTCTATTATGTATTTATTATCATAGTTCCATGAAAGACTAATTTGATCAGGACTTCAGGTGTGCTAGACTCCATATTAAAAAAAGAAAGAAAGCAAGTGGAAAGACAGTTCCTGGCTCACATGTCTTCTAGTCCAAGTGTCATATACTGACAACAAGTAGAAGGGGCCCAACAAGGAGATAATAGGCAGTATTATAGGCAGTTTATACCAGGCATGAGTTTTACGGGAGGATCTGAGAAAGCAGAATACCTTTAAGTTATTTATGAAGAATGACTCCAAGCATATATATATATATATGTACACACATACATATATATGAGACAAAGTACGGGTGGCCTTCTCTAATGATCTAGGAAGTAGGTGATGCAAGCTGGTGTGAGCGATGAGCCAAAGGCAAGATGACAGACAGGAAGCAGATAGATCATGAAAAGTCTTGAAAATGAAGATAAGTGCCATATGGTCAGTACGATGGCAAAAGAATCAGAAGGATATAAAGAGAAGAATGAAACATCAAAGCCGTGGACTTGAAAATTTGGAAACAGCAACACATAATTTCATGCAGTAAGACAGGGTGAAATTGTTTCTTTAACATCAGAGAAAATAATGTTGTAATAACTGAAATTTATATAGCAACAACCTAAACAAGTCTTAATATTAAGTAACGACAATAACTAATATGGTGTGACCCAACTAAATACAAAATTTAGAGATTTTAGGCTAAATTTTCATCTGGGATAAATCACTATTTCCACTGAGTAAATGGTGTTACAGCAGCTTAAACCAGGTAAATACCTATGCCCTAACAATTCATGAAATCAAAACATTTTAAAAACTGTATGAAGTTTTTGAAGAAATTACTCTGTCTTGCTTGGAAAGGGATAGGTTGAGTATGCTTTTAGCATCATTGAAGAAAAATCACATGAGTTTCTATGCCATTACTCAGTTTTGCAGTATTTAGCTCGGTACTACAAAAACATACTCTCTAAAGATTACAGATTTTGGCATCACATATCTGTAACTCATGTTACAAATGTTTACAATTACAGCTGTATTTACTTTTCTTCTGGTTTTGGTTGTTGTTTTTTTCCTTTTATTTTCTTTTTCTTTTTTTTTTTCTTACAGTGAAACTGATTTATGTTAGCACTGACAATAAGAAGTAGGAAGAAGAATAAAATTTTCATCATCTTTAGTTTATCCAATTAGTGATGGTTATTACAAAGACAGATGAAAGGATGAAAGAATCACCCATAGATTCTGCATAATGATCTTCACAATGAAGTGCTTTTTAAGAGAAAATGGCATAGGTACTGTCTGGGAAATTGGAACCTCAGTTGAAAAAGATCTGGAGCTCTGAAGAAGATTTCACTATCATCTTCATGGTTTGTGTTTTCTGTCAGGTTAAGTAGAGGCTTTGGAAGCATCTATATTTGTGTCTCAGTCCAGCATATTCCATAAGAAAGACTGGGTTTAATGCATGACAGTGGGTTAGTATTAACTTTTAAAGGCATGTTTTAACATATATTTGTGTCAGCATACAAGTATATATATAAAAAAGTATCTTTTTTTCATTCAAAAATGATGAAACATGCGATTTTCTTACCTAAAAAACCCCAATAATCCAAACCAATTACTTGAGACCGCTGCACAGATGAAACAGCCATTAGAAAACCCAAACATGATGCTTTTGAAATGTGGAAAAGACTTCATCCATCCAAACTTTACAAACTAGATAATAAGTTAGGGAGACTCAGTCATTCCATAAAGCCTTGCTTTTCACTTCTAGGAAAAACTTGTTCAACATACTCAAAAGCCGAACAAAAACTTCCAGAGAGATCTTGCGTACCTTAGCGTTATGTATATTTATAAGTATTACATACTTAAACTTATATTACAGTTTCTACACTTTGAAATATTGCACAGTCCATGCTTTTGGGAAATTATTTTGTTTTCACACTGCTAAGGACACTGAAAGATTCATCCATCAAATAATAATGTGGTGGCTTCTGCTTGGTACAGTATGAATTTGTTCTGGATATATCACACTTCTCCACCTCTGGAACAACACTACTTGAGTGGTCTAGATTACTGGCAAAGATGTGAAAGAAGAGTGAATGATTTGCCAAGAGAAATTGGAAAATAATCAACTTTCAACTTTCAACAGTGTAAAGCTGTGTCATCAATAAACCCAAATTAAACTGAAAAAAGTTAATATTTTCACTTATAATAAAAGCTATGCAACTTTGGGGACGTTGTGGAGTCCCCTTCTCTGGAGATTTTCGAGACCTGCCTGGATGCAGTCCAGAGTAATGTGCTCTAGGTAATCCTGCTTTAGCAGGGGAGTTGGACTAGATGATCTCTAGAGGTCCCTTCTAACTCTGACTCTGCGTGGAACTTGTTTTAAAATGGAGATTACTGTGAAGAAACCCCTGTTTCTTTTACAAGATTGCATTTCCAGCCATGTCAGCTACTATTGCTCACATGGAAAATTAGCACTAGAACAGTACATGAGGCCGTGCAGAGTTTCAAAGTATGGTATTATACACCATGTTAACCAAGAAATCCAACCTACAGACAGTTTGTGTTTCTATCCCTTTTTTGCCTAAAATAAATTGATTGTAATGCATCTCCCAATTCCTGTTGTAGAATTAGGATTTAGCACTGTAAAAATCTCACAGTTTTTTACACCAGAAACTCTAAAGCAAACTTGAGCTGAGTGAGAAATTAATTTCTTGAAGTTAGGGCTCTAGAGTCAAACTCTACTCATAGCTCTTAACTACATCATATCTCAATTGTTTCCCAACAGAGAAAGCTGAGAGAGAGTTCAAACCCAAGTATTGGCTTATCACCAATTCGTATTTTTAAAATAGCATTTATGAAAATCATCGAAGATCTCTCCTTTGAGTTCAATGAATTTTGAGTCAGACCCATAATCCATCAATCTCTGGTCTTCCCCCTAATCACAAAATTACCTGCAGGAATACATTTTTGCAATACAGCCCTCTGTTTAGCAGAACACTGGCACGGCTCCACAAAGCTCACTTCAGAGGCGATACAAGTTCTTATCTCTTTCCGTCCTCTTATGTTAGAAGAGAAACACTTGCTGAGTTCATGGCCAGAAGACTAAGAGCTATGACATGCACAAACCAAAATTATGCTTGTTTTTGGTATTGTACACACCTTGAGCGTTAGACTATGGGAGAGGCTGCAGGGTGGGAGAAGAGAAGGGACACAAAACCCTCCAATAGCCTGAATACATGAAGAAATATAATTTTAAGAGTGGGCTCTGAAATTTAGTGTCTACTCGATATGGAGAAGTCTTAAGGTTATGTATTTGCAGACATTTTAAAAAAATGGGTTTTCTTTTCATGCTTGGTTTTATTTTTGGAATCCGCAGAAAGCTGGATTTGGCAATTGATCAATCAATACAAGTGAATTGAGTTTTGATGTCAAATAGCCCATGTCAGTCCCAAATCATCTTTATGTAACAAAACCACTACCAAAACCATCATGGTAGATGCCACAAACCAAAAGCCAAAGCAAACCCTTGGATAAAACTGACTTTCCTTCAGTCATATTTTGTGCTAAACTTCTCCTCCTTGCTTGGAAGTTCACTTAAGCCTTATAAACATACTGGGGCAGAAACAGTTGCAATTAACTGTGTGGACCTACATCATTAATTCTTTTCTTGGCAAAAACATACCAAATGGTTTCCTACACCTCATATTAATATATAACAACAGTCATTATACCACAGGCACAATAACTTATTTTGGACAATGTCTTTCTTGTCTAGTCTCTCTCAATAATCCTGGTTTGGGGCTGGAGAAACAGTGCTCTGTTAACTTTACATTACTTGACAAGATACTTTTCATTTCACCTGTTTCTTCCTGGAGTTGGAGCTACAAGATCACAAAATTGCCTGAGCCTGGAGAGATAAAAATCAAAATAAAAACCAAAATAAACACCCCATCACCTGTGCCATCTTTGCCTCATCCTGAAATATCTTAGTTTGATAATAATGCAAATAAAGAGAGATACACCTCTCCAATGAACATTTTTTTTCTTTCCTCTCCCTGTAAATCTTTTCAGCAGTGGCAAGTTTAATAAGACTTCTTCTTGCAAGATTCAGTGGCTGAAATGACTTGGGCATCACAGAAGCTCAAGGTTTCTAAGTCTTTTGTCAAACAATAAGTGTGGTTTCCTCCAGGGTAGAAGGAACAGATGCAAAATCCTCTTCCCTCTGCTTCTGAAGCAATGACGGGCTAGGAAATGAGCTCACTTCTGCACGGCATGCTCCACTTCACTTCAGACACTAGCCTCCTTTGTGATTGCAACACCTCAAGTCGAAAAGATTCATTTCAACCACAGTAACCATTCCAGTTGTCATAAAATTCAGGGCACTGACTCATTCAGGCAACCGATGGCAGTTCCATGTGGCAACATATGGCTCTTAGTTTTGGAAAGCAAATTTTAATGTTATAACCCTCACGAGGGAAATCAGTCTGGCAGTTGAAAGTACCATTTCCTATCATTATAGGGTTAAGGACATACTAAGTGGGTCTCACGATCTATAGAAATTTCGTTAAGTGGCCATAGACATAAACATAATGGTAATGAAATATTTTTGGTGGAAATATGACAGCTCCAAGCTACCCTATGTTTCTGCACTGATTATGGTCTTGGAAAGAAACACCAGCTTGTCAAGGAATCCTCTTCCAAGAAAAGTAGAATAAAAACATAGAAATCATTTAGTAATTCAGTGGCTTGATTAACACAGCAAGCATCATCACCAGTCATTGCCTCATCCAGTATGTCAGACAGAAGCTCATTCTCAAAAACGTGGTAGTTTTATGGCTAAATGTAGCCTGCCCATGATCTATTTGTTTAAATCCTTTGGATTACATAATTTCCAACAAATAACAGGGAATTACTAAAAAGAAGTCAATAACAATTTCCCTTAAAGCAGGGTATATTTTAAAATTCCCAGTGCAAAGAATTAATCAAATTAATAAGATTTAATAATATTTAATCCTGACAGAGTTAAATCCTGGAGCAGCCGTGCATAGTTGCTTGCTGCTTGTGTTCACTGCCCAGCTGGAGGATTCCTTTTTTCCAGGAGAGTCCTGGGTGGTGGAGAAAGTTGGCATAGCTGATTGTATCACTGGCATAGCTGATCACGTAGGGAAGTGCTGTGTGAAGGAAGCACGGCCAAAAGCTTGTGATTATTTGTGGAGCAAAAAGCTCCTTAGTTGATGTTAGATTACAACTGCCTGAAGGCTGCTCCATGTAATGGCCAAGCTCTAGGGCACAAACCACCTATTTGAAGCTGCCTTTTCACACTTTTAGCCAGATCAGATGAAGTACTGGCCCCAAAGGAGAAGTGATGATGGTGGTCAAACATCACGAAGTGCATTACAAAAGTTATTTAAAAGCACCAGTGTATCCACTTACTAGAAGACTCACAGAGACAATGAGAAATGAAGTTGCTTTCACAAGGAGCTGGGCAGGAAATGGCTTCCGTATATGTTCAAAACATAAAATATTTCTTATTTCTCCCTTTCCACCGGGGACAACCTCAAAACTTTCCAAATCTTTGAGCATAAAGCACAGAGATAATCTCAGCTCCTTCCTCCTTGAAACAGCAGAGTCTAGTGGTGAGGAAGTTACTGCGAAGGGGGAAAACCCAGGTCTGCATTGGTGCTCTGTGTACTTCAAACAAAGAACCAGCCTTTCGCTACTGAGTTGATGGCCCAGCCACCATGGCATTACCAAGTCCCACAACCTTCTCTTTATGCAAAACATTTGCTGGAGCAGAGATTTCAACCACAACATCCTCCAGTGCATGTGAACAGTACTGGCTCCTCTAGACAAGGCGAGAGGAGGAGGTCGCTTGCTTTCTGGTTTTCCAGGAATTTCAACCTGAGCCCCTGAATCATCTTCCCATTAAAGTATTGTTGAAACTGGCATGCTCTTGATTTTTCTTTTTGTCTCCTTATTTTCAGTTTTTACTAATTTGACACTCTCTCAGGGAGAAAAGCCAACAGCACATTGCTGGAAAACTTTTAAACAGCTCATGTTACAAAGTGTGGTGGTGCCAAACCCAGGAGCAGAACCTAGGGAGTCCAGAGAATGGTCACAGCTCTAATCATTCAGCTCTGTGCCTTCATACTACTAATTTCTCATAGAAAAACAGATGGTGATGGTGGTGAGCTGGGCCAGATTCTTAGACCTCTTTAACATTTATAACTTGTATTGCAACAGCATCTTTGGGACTTCAGGAAGCCTGGGGCCCTGTTATGTTAGGCACTGTACAAACAGAGAGTAAGATACAGTCTCTGCTCTTAAGAGCTTTCTGAGAGACTAAATAGACAAGACAGATAAAGGAGGGAGGAAAAGCAGAGAAGTGATTTGCCCAAGGTCACATAGGAAGAGCATGCAGAGCTAGGAGTAGGTCTCAGATCGCAGGTCGGTGTATTTCCACTTGTCCAAACCCCCTCTGCAAACAAACAGCTGTGACCATTAAATCACTCGCTGAGCCTCCAAGAGCAGCTCACCACTCTGTAACTACCCTGTGTATTTTTTCTTACAAAGATACCAGAAGAAGTTCACCAGTACAACAAAGAAGGGCGTCATCATTGCCGTACTCCCCAAGGAGACAATCAATCCCAGAACACGGGTGTGCAGTAGCAAAGTGCTGTGCAAAAGGGGATTTTCACATCAGAGCGGCTTTATGCAGAAAGTTATACTAAAAAACACTGACACCGAGGATTAGAGAAAATGTCATCTTCCAGTAGATCTTAAATACCATTTAAACTCAGCTGACCAAAGGCTGAAGCAGTTTGTTCTCTGGTGTTTTGCTCTTATATCAGATTCACTTAAGAGAGGCTAAGGGCATTTTAACCCTTTTTGTATCATGCATTCATAAAAATACTCAGCAGATGCACGAGTGTGTGAGTAAAGTTTCTGTCTTTTAAAGGTTAAAAGAACTTACAATGAAGGCATTATTTTCATGTTGAATAACTGAAATGTAATCTGATGGGAGGCCACCAAACCGCAAGGACGTCCATTGTATTCCACCATACATGTGATCTACCCAGGCTGACAAAAATTATGACTTTTTACAAGAATTTTAGTAGAGGCCGATTAATAACTGCTTTCCCAGAAACCTCATGAAAAATTACATATATTCTAATAAGATCAAATGTCGTTCAAATGTTGCACTCTAGGCTTGCTCTATTCTATGCTGTTCACTGCCACGGGCAGGCCAGTCAGCTAGATGGATTTCCCTTCAGATTAATACATACCCTTTCATGTTTCACAATAAATATGGACCTGAAACATGGTAGCACCAAGGCCTACCAAGCTCATCCTACTCAGAAGCGCTTTATGTCAGAAGTAGAATTGGTTTAGATTCCAAGTGTGGTCCACAGGACACACTCTGGAGGTCCGTATTTCCAAAGGACTTTAGGGGACAGGAGGGTAAAATTGTACGGCATGAGTCCAGGCTATATGACTGTATAGCCTTGCCTACAATAATGCAGGAAAACATATAAGATTAGAAATTGAATCTTGGCCAGCTGAGTCCAAGAGGTTCTAACGATAGAGCTATCTTTGTTAGCTAAGAATAATAACCAAATAAAACATAATCCCAGAACAAGTCATGGACAAGTGTAACGTGTCCCTCTTACCCTTCAGACTGGGCATTCCCATTTGATGCAGAATCAAAGATAAGGGGAGAGAGTTGTCAGAGTTTGGGAGCCAGAAGCTGCTCTGCATCAGCAAGCGAGGCTGTGCAAGGAGGGAGATCTCTGCAGCAGAGCAGCTGGTGTGGCAGAGCTGCCATCACCACCACCTGCCTCTGGAGGTGGGTTTTCTCAGGATGAGCTGTAGTCTGGACCCAGGGAGTCCATTAAGTGTACTCCTGGAGCATATGTACAGTTTGGTTTCATTCATAACTCTCTCATGTTCTGAGACTGCTCTCAACAAAAACAAAACCGTAATAAGTGGGGATTGTCAGATGATTGTTTCAAAAGTGCATTCCTGCTCTGAGCTCAAGCACCAAGGCAACCAGCAAGACCTACACTGCAGAATTACCATTGATTTTTTAAAACCAAACAATATCAAATAATTTAGCTCTCAAATTGACATTAGGTTTTGTTAAAAACAAAAAGCAAATGAAATCCAAATTCTTAGTATCCTTAGGAGTGTTTTCATCACTCATTTAATTGACTTTTCCCCTAGAGCTTTTGCAATCCCACCACACTAAATTGTGAAGCAGGAAAGAAGGTTTTCACTATAATAAAGTCTGACAAGTTAAATTCTCCCAAACTGAGAAAGAAGAACAAAGTTTAATGATATTCATAACAACTGTATTAACCCAGAGTGTGATAAGCAAAAAAAGAAGAAATACAGAAATATCATTAAACTTAAATGCTGATAAGCATCCCTAAAAAATTATTGGAGTAAACAATGATGAGTACTGGTAGCAGCAGCTCTTATTGGGTAGTTTCACCATAGAATTATTGGGTAGTGTCACCATAGGCTTGACTGCCCATCCTAGTGTCCCAGCGAAAGCAACAGCAAGAGTTTACAGAAGAATCACAGAATCACCATGGTTGGAAGGCACCTCTGAGATCATTGAGTCCAACCTCAAAAAAACCCCCAAAAAACAAAACAAAAAACCCCCCCAAAACCCAACAACAAAACAAAAACAACAAAACAAAAACCACAACATCCCACCACATCACATCACCCACCCACCCAAATCTTGGGCACTAGAGCATGCCCTGAAGAGCTATGTCTACACGTTTCTTAAATACCTCCAAGGATGGTGACTCCACCACCTCCCTGGGCAGGCTGTTCCAGTGGCTGACCACTATCTCAGAAAAGTAATTCTTCCTAATATCTAATCTAAACCTCCCCTGCCGCAACTTCAGACCATTTCCTCTGGTCCTGTCATTATTCCCTTGGGAGAAGAGGCCAACACTCACCTCTCTTCAACCTCCTTTCAGGTAGTTGTAGAGGGCAATGAGGTCTCCCCTCAGCCTCCTCTTCTCCAAACTAAACATGTCCAGTTCCCTCAGCCTCTCCTTGTATGACTTGTTCTCTAGACGCCCTCACCAGCTTGGAGGCTCTCCTCTGGACATGCTGCAGCAGCTCAATGTCCTTCCTGTAGTGAGGGGCCCAGAACTGAACACAGTACTCAAGGTGAGGTCTCACCAGTGCCGAGTACAGAGGCACGATGACTTCTCTACTCCTGCTGGCCACACTATTCCTGATACAGGCCAGGACACCATTGGCCTTCTTGGCCGCCTGGGCACACTGCTGGCTCATGTTAAGCTGGCTGTCCAGCAACACTCCTAGGTCTTTTTCTGCTGGGCAGCTTTCCAGCCAATCTTCCCCAAGCCTGTAGCATTGCCTGGGGTTCTTGTGACCGAAATGCAGGACCCGGCACTTCGCCTTATTAAACCTCATCCCATTGGCCTTGGCCCATTGATCCAGCCTGTCCAGATCCCTCTGTAGAGCCTTCCGACCCTCAAGCAGATCAACACTCCCACCTAGTTTGGTGTCATCTGCAAACTTACCGAGAGTGCACTCAATCCCCTTATCTAGATCATCAATAAAGATATTAAACAAGACTGCAATCTTTGGCTCTCTCAGTTAACAGTATTTTTTTTTCCTTCTACTCTTTGCTAGTAAGTGTTGCAATCCTTGCAGCATATTAGGCTATCGTTAGACATTCCTGAACCAGAAGGATCAAAAAAGGACTTTTTCTGGGACTTGGCTGGAAGGCAGCAAGACGCTCTTCTTTGCATGACAACACCGCCACGCTCAGAGTGCAAATGCTGCCCTCTTCGGCTGGGTATTCGCCCAGCGCTCCACTGGGGATGCGCTTTAAAGCGCTCAGACACCCCTACTTACACAGAAAATGACTGGCTGTGCATTGAGCTATACTTCACGGACTGAAACCTTAAAGATACAGATTTTAATCTATAAATTGCTATACAGCTAAGAGAAAAAGGGGAGGAACTATCATGTTCCATAATTGCCTGCAGCCCTAAAGGCAGCTGGGATCTGAGTCCTAGCAAGAAAAGCTGAGCAGATTGCGGGTGCTGGATTTGGGGAGTGGTTCCTTGCTGGCATAGGAGCTGGGTGTTGATTCAGTGCTGGCAAAATCCTTCCTCTGCACCCACAGAAGTTCAACCCTCTATCACCTCTCAATGAGTATATAATGATGGCAGAAAGCTTTTTTTCCTAGCTGATGACAAGGAAGCCTGTGAGGCTTTTTGAGGATTAGAGGAAAAAAAAACACAACCAGATAACACCTTCTGTTTCTCTAAGGTCATCCTCAGCTTCACATAATCTTGTTTGGGGAGTAAATGAGATACCATGGTGAGCTGGCAGGGAGTTGTGCAGAGCTCCTCTGATGAGGAGCAGGGAAAGGATGGGTGGGCAGGATGTCAGATGGGAGGTACCACACACAGCCTGTGTCCAAGTGACTCTACTTCCATCCTGTGCTGCTGAAAGAAGGAAGCTGCCAGTATGGGCTTTGTATTTTCAGAATTTATGACTTGCATTTTAAATTTAAGGACGCAACAAAGAAATATAGAATGACCATCCTCCATGATAAAGCATGGCAAGTCTCTCCAATAGCAGTCACATTGTGCTGCCTTAGAGACAGCCTGGGGGACCAGCTTACATTTACATTACAGCATATAAAAAGGGACTGCAGGGTTGTATTTGTTATATGCACACATACCACTCCAGGAGCTGTGCTTCTGTGTCCACTGCTGTTGGGACCCAAGGAAACCACTTTCTGCAGCATGTGGTTATACTCAACAACCAGAAAGACAGACTTTGCAGGACCAGAGCTGGACTCAAGAGAAAGATCAGGTGGCAAAATGTTGCCTCAAGGAACAAATCAGCCAACAGAAGATGAGATTAGTTTTAGTTTCTTCTACTAAAGTATAACTTTTCCACCAGATGTCTTTGGAAGATGTAAGAGAGATTAACTGTATCTCACATGCAAAATCTCAGTATAATTTTCTGACAAAAAATGTAATAATCAGATTTTTATAATTAAAAATTCAGGCTTAAAGGGAAAACTATTAGTCATCTGTCAAATTCAGCACTGTGGGA
The DNA here is from genome assembly GCF_001431845.1 of Calidris pugnax. NCBI lineage: Eukaryota > Metazoa > Chordata > Aves > Charadriiformes > Scolopacidae > Calidris > Calidris pugnax. The sequence goes on from NW_015091240.1 coordinate 1,650,625, forward strand.
CACAGCCTTTGTGTATATCTTTTGCTTTGGTTGGGTTTGTGGGCTGAGGGTTAGGTGTCCCTCAGTTTCAGTTCGAGGTTTTGACCCACAAACCACATGGGAGCTGGATTTTCCTCATGTTGCCATGTGAAACCAGAAATCAGCTCCAGTCCGAGTGCAAAAGGGCCCAGTTTTGCTGAGCAGTCTGGAGAACAGTCGCAAAATTTTCCACACACCTGGACTGGGCTTTGAGTCTGTAACAAAGCTGAAAGCCGGCCAAGTTTCTCCTGGCTTTGTTACCGGGCTTTTTGCACAGATCTATTATTCATCGCATTAATTTTTTTTTTTTTTTTCTTTTAAAACTGAACCATTGGGGAAAAAAGGCTTGGGGGAGGGGAAGAGAGAATGTAAAAGAAACAAGAGCGCGTGTTTCCCTGCGGCAGGGAGATACAAGGCTGCAGCAATCGGTACCACTGCACGCACCAGCAGCAACAAACAGGCTGATAGCTTCAAATGTAGGACAGTTCGGGGGAAGATTAAAAACAAAAAAAACAAAACAAAAAAAAAAAAAGACAGAAGACAGCATGAGCGCTGTTTGTCTTGGCTGGTTAGCACATAATCCCCACCTGCATTTGATTCTGCTCAGTCTCCGGACTCCTCCCTCACTTTGGAGCCATGGCAATACAGGAAGGCAGGAGGGGAAGGGAGACAGAACACTTTGTACTAGCAGCCAGACCACTGTTTAACTTCTTCAGCCAAAAAAACAAATATGAATATGGAAAGATTTTATGGCGAGATACATCAACAGACTGAAGCGGTTCTGAAAATCCTTCTACAGTTGCTCATTCAACGTTTTCAACCTGCGGACTTTTCTTATGACTAATCCCAGTGTTTGTTTTGTAGTAGTAGTGCTAAGTATTTATCAAGCGATGTGAACTAACAGTTCTGCCATACAGAGCTGTATCTGCTGGGATTATTTTCTGGTCTTCATAATTTGCACTCATTTCCAGCCCTTGTTACTTTTTCAATTTCACTATGGTCTGAAAATGAAACCCAGAAGATACTCTCTGTGTTTACCAGCAACAAAGCCTGGGTGCAGTGCACTAGACATACAGCAGCCTTGAGCTTTTGAAAATGCACATAGCGAGCAAAAATTCTGTTGCAAACTATACTTTTTGTATGCACAGTAAAAATGAAACCACTCCTTTATTTACTTTTAAAAATTCTTCTATGTCAGCCTGCTTTTGCAGATTTTCTCCCTCTAAATGCAGAGAAAATTTTAGTGGCACAACTGCTGTGCACAGGCTTCAGGGTCATACAGCAATGCAAAAAATTAAATTCATTTTTTTGCAATAAGAAGCCTTGCAACCCTAGACTTAATTTATTTCCTACCTAAAACAAAGATATGCAAGGAAAGAGCTGCAGATTTCACACAGAGCAGAAGCTGAAGCTAAGTATGCTGAATCTGGAAATAACTCCCCAAATGATGCTGTGCAGAACAGACAGAACAACAAGCATCTTTCATGCCATAAGAGATCTCAGAACTAAAATTTCATTTTTAAAAACGGAGATGCCTCACGTAAAGGAACATCAGGAAAATTACAGGTAAAACTTCCAGGGCACCTGACGGTGTTGTGACAAGCACTTCTGAACCAGAAAGTCTCAGAAACTGGAGACAGCTAGATAACTATCTAAGTTTTCTATATACATATATGTATAAACTTGCTAAGCCACTATCCATCATATTTGAGAAGTCATAGCAGTCCAGTGAAGTTCCCAGTAAGAAGAAAAAGGGAAACAAACCACTCATTTTTAAATAGGGGAAAAAAGTAAGACCTGGGGAACTACAGGCCAGTCAGCCTCTGTGCCTGGCAAGACCATGGAGGAGGTTCTTCTGGAAATTATGCTAAGGCACATAGAAAATAAGGAGGTGATTGGCAACGGCCAACATGGCTTCACTAATGACAAATCGTGCCTGACAAATTTGGTGGCCTTCTACAACAGGGTTACAGCATTGGCAGATAAGGGAAGAGTGGCTGACATTATCTTCCTGGACTTGTGCAAAGCATTTGACACTGTCCCACATGACTTCCTGGTCTCTGAACTGGAGAGACATGGATTTGATAGGTGGACCACTCAGTGGATAAGGAGTTGGTCACACTCAAAAAGTTGCAGTCAACGGCTCCATGTTCAAGTGCAGATCAGTGATGAGTGGTGTTCCTCAAGGGTCAATACTGGGACCAGTGCTGTTTAACATCTTTGCTGGTGACATGGACAGTGGGATTGAGTGCACTCTCAGCAAGTTTGCCAACAACAAGCTGTGCGGTGTGGTCGACACACTGGGAGAGAAGGGATGCCATCCAGACGGACCTGGACAGGCTTGAGAGGCAGGCCCATGCCAACCTCACAAAGTTCAACAAATCCAAGTGCAAGGTCCTGCACATGGGCTGGGACAATCCCAAGCACAAGTACTGGCTGAGTGGAGAATGGATTGAGCAGGCCTGAGGAGAAGGACTTGTGGGTGTTGGTGGATGAAAAGCTCAGCATGACCCCCAGCTGCATCCTCGGCTGCATAAAAAAGTGTGGCCAACAGGTTGAGGGAGGTCGTTCTACCCCTCTACTCTGCCATGGTGAGACCCCACCTGTAATACTGCATCCAGCTCTGGGGACCCCAACATAAGAAGGACATGGACCTGTTGGTGTGAGTCCACAGAAGCGTCACGAAGATGATCAGAGGGCTGGAGCACCTCTCCTATGAAGACAAGCTGAGACAGTTGGAGTCCTGCACATTACATACAGAATATTGGTTTTTTCACTAATATTTTTTGAATTTAGGGAGGCGATGGCACTCTTTAGTGAAGCTGCAATGTTAAATTACACACATTTGAAAATGGGGAAACACAGAATTAGGGTAAATGCGAAACAAAAACAAAATCTAGAAAGAAAAGACAAGGACAAAGACCAATTCAACATGCCTTCCTTCTTCCTATCTCCTCCCTCTCACAGGCACAGGGGACTGTGCAAATGGAGGGGTTAGGAAACACAAACAAACAATCCTGATCTCTGAGTCACTCCTGAGTCTCACATAGAAGAATGTTGCTGAATATAGCTGTATACATACTGTCTTGTTGTCCATAATGTAACAACACCGATAGGGTGACTTTCTACCTAAATACCATGGTGGGACTTTTTTCCTTGTCATTTCAGTTTTGTCTAGCAAATGATCTTTCGTAGGTATCAACGCAGATGTGTATTTTTGAGCTAGTCATACTGATGCTTTTTATAGTCACTGAGCAGAAACAGGCAGCTGGGTTGTAGTCCGTGCAATTTATTTTAGATGCCTATGAGATGCATCATGCTCTAGATATGCCTTTGTCCCTCCTCTGACCATAGAGTCTAGACTTATAGACCAGAGGTCAACACTTAAGAGTAAAATATCCAAAGTCAAGATGAATCACCCTCCCTCTAGATTGAAACCTTTGCCCTGCTGCAGTGAATAAGGTTCTGCCATTGACTCTAATGAAACCAGAATCTCACTTATCATTGCTTTGTCTCTGTTTCAGATGCATTGCCATACAATGCCATATCACAATGCCAAGTTAACAACCTTTTGAAGCTGTGGCCATAGCCTTTTCCGGTGTGGAAACTAAGTATGTTGTCCAAAACTCATTGGGAAGAGGGATAACCTGCTAGCAATAATAACTTGTCTTGGCTAAGGCAGTAGCTCCTACAGACCTGGAGCTCACAGAGAGGCAGGAATAGGGAGTCATTGCCTAGGTTCCCAACAACAATAATCCAAACCTTTACACCACAGCTGGAACTGCAGAGTCAGGAAGTTTGCAGTGCTCATCCTTTTCCTTCCCTATTACAGGAACATTCATCAGCACAATTTTCTAATATCTACAAGAATCTGGCTTTTCGTAGTTCTTAGCCAGAGCATCTTAAACCCAACAGTGAAAGAAACAAACATGGACTTTCAAAAAAGAGCCATTTTTGTGACAGCCTTCCAAAAAACTATGAAGACATACTCATTTTTCTCAAATCAAAAATACCTTTTCTTACTCTACCCAAATTTCATTAACAAAGCTTAAATGCGTAGGGTTGAACATAAGAAAATTTTGAAGACAGATGTCTCAGGAAAAGAACTAAAGAGAGTCAGAAGAAGAAAAACGGTTTTCTAATGAAAAAGTTTGACGTACTATTCAGGAAAGAGAGGCTATAGGATCACAATAATAGACCATTTTCAAACAAAATTTCATTGCCTTTCACTCTGTTAATTATGCTTCAAATTGCCCTAGATGGTGCCAGAAGCAGTCTTAGAAGTAGAATAAATGATGATAATAACACCAGTTTGGTTTTGCGGAGCCTCCATAACTGGGTGGCACCTAAATAAAAGCATCTAAAGCGCCAGAAGCCAATTTGCGGTTTGGTTTTGGATTCATTTACAATTTGGTTTGGCTTTCAAACAGATCTAAGTATGATTGGGGTAAGGTATGAGAACACAGAGCCCTCTTATTTCTGTGGGGTGGGCAAGGTTTATATTTCACCATCACTGATTCGTGGTTAGTCTCTTCTTTTGGCTATTAAATTTAATCAAGATTATAGAACTGTTGGTTGCTCAAAGCACTGCTAGAGTTAATGATGCTCTACATATGTATACATCTGGGCTTGTGCAGATCTGACTGCAGAATAAGGCCCAAATTTTGGGTAGCCTTTAAGTACATACAGAACAGAATTTGGTGACGTAGTAAAATACAAGACTGGTAGCGTAAGTGCTGACTGCCTTAACAAAGTGACCCAGGACAAGTCATCCAAAATACCATTTTAAGTATCCTACAACATAGTAGATTTAGTGCACAGCTTTCTATCAAGAATTTGCAGGTAATGAAATCAGGGGAAAGTACTGACAGCTATATGAGCATTTAAGCCGTATGCATTTATAAGAGGCTTAAACAAGGAAAATTAAAACTAGAATGGCATAAGAGACAAAGTTTAGTGTTTTTGACAATGTTTAAAATATTAATAAGAACCTTATGATTTATGAAATCCCTTAAAATGAGTGCAGTATGAAAAGTGACATGATAACAACATGCCTGGTTCTAGGGTTTCTTTATGCTTGAAGCCATACGTGTAAGGGCACATACCAACTTTCTAAAAACATAACTAGGTCAGGTTACGCAATTCTCAGAAGTGAAGAAGAGATGGTTATTGTTTGTTGTATTTAGATCTACTTTGATTGCCTTTGTGCTGCACCTTCCATCTTGCTACTTAAACTGAGAAAATGTGGACTCCAAGAGGTCTGTCCAGCCCAAGTACAGGGATAAGAGCTTGGCAAGACCCTGGACCTTGATACTTTTTTTTTCCTTTCAAAATACATTTGTAGCTATATGTGAGAGGGCATCATTTATATGTTTTAACACATGCATACACACAACTTACTGAACATTCATGGTATCATTTCCCAGAAACCCCTTTTCTAAATATCTTAAGGGTGATCACAGCATTTTAGAATAAGTCCTGTTTCAAAGAAGGATCACAGAGATAATTAAGGGAGAGAGCGTGCCTCCTGTGGTAGAAAAATAGGAGAATTTGACTTGTTGAGCCTCATAAAGCAAAGCCAGAGAAAAGATATCATGCCATATATAACCATGTCCACAGAGCATAAGATCGAATTGCAATAAACTGGTAAATGTAGTTAAAGGTAGAAAAAGGTTTTTAGCTGTCTGAAGAGTGAAATTCTGTAAGCTGCTTCCACAAGAGGCTTATGGTGACAGGATGCTTAAATGGCTTTCAGATGGGTTTTGAGGGGATTAGGGAAGGGACTGATTAATTTATAGAGAAAAATTCCCAGAACGTTTCTGATGCACATCTGTAGGTATCCAGTGTATTGATATATACAAGGGAGTTTGAAAGGGGAATGCTTTGTTTTGTAGTGTATTTATACCAAATTAACTTCCAGCTTTCATACCTTGTGATGGTCGGAAAGAATTATTCACCCTCCTGCCCTTGTTTCTGATATTTTCTTCCGTCTGCTGAATGACTGGAGACTGGCAGTAAGAGATGAGGACACACTCATGCTTCATACCATTACATTCCCTTCAGTGTCTAGTTGGCATCTTCCCACTGGCACCCACAAAACAGCCTTGATTTTTCCTTCAGGTCATACTGGCAGGTACCCTGCTGGGTTTCCCTCTTTCATCAGAAGCCAAGGTTATTATTCAGCTTTTTTGTCACCTGGGATTTGTACTTCACACGCAAACTCATTTTGCAATGACCGTGATCTCTCCTGTTATGTTCCTATGCAACACCATAGCATGGCTTTTGAGCTTCCACTATAAATCTGTATTTTTAGAGGCTAATAAGAAGTATTTTGAGTGTTATGATTATAGGAATGGAAGTCTGTGCACTCCTGAACTGGGCATCTCTCTCATGGTTGCAACTGTGGGAGATTAGCCTCAAAGGCAGAAGGCGGTTCTTTCCAGCTAGATGTCCCTGAATGCCATTACAAACTATTATAAAAGATCTGCATAGCCATGAACACTGCAAAAAAAGTCAACAGACAAGTCTTTTTGGCTTGGGTGGCATTCAACAATTGCATTAGAGAAAACAGCTGAAGACAGGTTTAGGATGGATTCATCTGAATAAACTAGAATATCCAGTTCCTTCCTCATTACCCGGTTGGAGGACAATTTTCATCCTAGACATTTCAGGGCCTCAGCTTTGAAAGGGACATAAAGGGAGATAAAACAGCCAGCTATCTAGCAGGCAAGAAACACAAGAAGTGCAACAGTGATAGGAAGTTGAAAAAGGAAAGAGAAGTTGGGCCAGGGAAGAGAAGACAATGAGGTTGGAATTGCAGTACCTCAATGAATAGAAAGGCCAGGAGGACCCTGACATTTTTTGATGTGCCTCTACTACAAAAATACACCTTCTGGATCTTCAAAGAACCAGGGAAGCTGCAGATAGTTTATATTCAGAGATATGCTCTGAAACAGCTATGTTTCATTTTAGTGTTAGGATAAAGCAACGTAGAGATTTTCCCACCAAGACATGAAAAATCACCCAAAGTGAAGATCAGAACTTGGGACCTTTTTTTCTCTCCGTCCCATATTTATTCCTCTAGAGGACACTGTTGTATAAGAGCAGATGCTCAGTAAATGCTAAAAAAAATCTTTTCTTCTTTTTTTTTTTTTTTTTCCTTTTTCTTTTAAGAGATAAGACCCATGAATGCCTAGTATTCCAGGAAAGTATTACTCCTGAATGATTTCTGCAGCTCACGTATATGTTTCTTGGACATGAGAACTTGCTGAAGCTCTGGGTAGGCAATATGAGGGTTTACCTCTCTGTAACAGCACATCGCCATTGCCATTGCTAAACCATCCATGGAGCTGCCATATATACAATGGTGCCTTTTCCTTCAAAGCACCACTTCGCCATCCTGGTCTTTAGTTGAGGGGGACTAGGTTGGGGGACATGGTCAATCCTTCCTCTGTGCTCCCCTTTCTGACTTAAAAAACAGCACAATGACCACATAATTGCACCACAGAAAGAAACGTTTAGAATTTGTTAATGGGGAAAGAGAAAGGAAATAAAAAGCCTGGAGCTTCCTCAGGTATTAGGGTGAAAATGGGGTAGATGCTATCTTGGGTACAGCTCTTTAATGACTGAATAAATAGCAGTAAAGAGGCAGTTCCAAAGTTTATCAAATTACTGTATTCATTTGCTCTAAATATCATATTTAGTGATTTGTGCTGATTCTTCAGTTTGTGGGATTAGTTACAGTTCATTGTAAGTTCTAACTGTATTTCCATGTATTGTGTTAAGACCTGATTCAAGAGTAGTTTTATTTGATAAAAAACAGATGTTCTTAAAAGAGACTCTCTCCTTCACAGTACAAAACATTATTCTTAGCAATTGTATGTACCTTACAAAATTAATAAGCACAGCATCTCCCTGCGTGACATATGACACTATTATATTTTTCCCTGTTGAGGGACTTTTAAGCCGTTGGGGTCATGACCTCTGTGCCTTATGAGAAATGGAGAAGCACATGGTTCTAATTTTATCTTCAACCCTGCCCTCCTGCTGACATGTATGTTTACAATACGGTTCATCTGTTGACCCTTCACTCACATTTAAAATATTAGCTAACATTTTTTGGTCCCAATCACAACGGTGCATAGCTATTAGCTTTTAAGGCCAATTGTTTTCTTTATTGCCTTTTGACATACACATCTTATCCGAGAGCCCTTGACTGTTTTTGTAATTTGAAAACAGCACCAGCCACAAAACCAACTCGGGTTTGTCTGGACGCTTCTGCTCTCGTTATGATGCAGGGCACTTCAGATCTATAAATACACAGCATTGTCCCACTTGCAGAGGAGATGGGAAACGTCCTGCAGTGGTTAGAGACATCCCCAAGGAGCTGCCTGGCTCAGACCCCACTTTTGGTTGCCCTTCAGACCCGAGCCAAGGCAGGTCGGGGTGACACAGTCTGTCCCCCCATCCCTCCTGTACAAGGCTCCCTGGAGAGAGTGGCTGGATCCTGCTATGGGTGAGCCAGGAAGAAAATCCTTCCAGAGAAACCAGCCCTTTCCCTGGTCTGCGTCGGATGCTGAAAGAACACACACTCACTTTTCAGCATGAAGCCAAAGAAAGTGCAACCAGATAAGGCTGACTTTTTGAAGGGGGGGCCTAAAAATGAAAGCTGTTTATTCACCATATCATAAGAAAGGTGAAGGAAAAAGGAAAGAAGTAGAAAGTGGGGGGGTGGGGAAAGAGAAATAATGTCATTTTTATTTTCTTTTCAATAAGGGGAAAATCTTAACAGGAAACATAGTAAGTACTTTCCTTTTAAATTACAATAACATAGACAATTTAGAAAGGTACCTTTAGCACTTGAATCTCCTAACTTTTTTTCTTCCTTATTTTAAATTATATTTTTAAATTTTAAACACTTACATTGAAAACATATAATGTGCTCTGGTAACATGACTGTGAAAAGAACACAGAGCACTTTCACTTATATAAAGCCAAATGATTGACTTGGTTATTTTCACCATACGGTATTAAATGATACCACATTAAATGAGCTCATATAAATGTATGCCTTAGCTTAAACTGCATAATAGAGCATCACATTCATCATTTGCTCAGTTCAAAATATTTTCATAATTCTGAAGCTCAGCACTCTCAGCTTCCCCATAATCCGCTGTCCCAGTAGGTATTTTCTACGTGTTTATTGATGTATTTGGCTTCCTATAAAAATTCTGTAAATAATTTCCAGGCCTGAAATGTACCAGTCTTATTACACTGCTAAAGAGACCTTCAGAAGTGTTTATGCCTTATTTTTAGAGAGTGAGAGCAGGGTCTTTTTTCACTGGTTGTTATGGAAAGACATTTCAATGAAAACTGGGCAGACTCAGGATTACTCGGTTTCTTAGAGGAAGGGATATGGACATCACAGCTATAAGCAAGGCTCTTAAAAACCCTGGTTCCTGCAAGTTTTAACTGTTTCACATATGCCCTCAAAAACCTTGAGAAAGACTGAATAACAAGATAGGGGAAGGACAGAGAGAAAAAAGCTTCAGACAGCTGTAGGCTAGAGCCATTGCTTTGTAGCATGGAAAAAAACAACAGAGAAAACCTAAAGAAGATGTTATGTTCAGCCTAATAAGCACAGAAGTACACCTAGACACTATGGAGATATTGTGTACAGCTATAATCTCGTGATAACTGCAGAGAGATTTCCTCTTCTATATATTTGGGTAATCCTACACACCCCCCAGGTTGCAATTTGGTATATATACACATACAAATATCCATATGTGTATTTGTTTAATAGCAAAAAGCTATCTTGTAAGGGTCCAATCCAGAAATAATCCTGTTGAAGTCATTGCTGTTCACAGTGAATCGATATTAGCTGGAGAACCAGATCCCAAGATTGTCTTACTTTGTCAGTCCTATAATTCCTTTAATTTTTTTTTCCCTCTTTCTTGATGGATCTTATTGCCAGAACAGCAGATATTGGCCATGAGACTTGGCAACCCTGTGTGTCAGGAGCTGATGTCAATGGCAGTTGGGGGAGCAGCACTGCTGTTCGGCATATTTGGCTGTTTTCCTTTGAGTAATGAAGACATCACACTGCTTCTGCCCTCCCATCCCCATAACCTCTGATCCTGGATGTGGAGTCTCTGGGCATGAAACATGGAGCCTCTCACTGCTGCATAAAATCAATCAAAGCCAGTGCCACCAGGGAGGCTGTTACTTGCCATGTTGGCAATTCACTAATCGCTTCCATTGTCACTCCAGCGAGGAGGACAGATGGACGTAGCACTCCTGAATCAGATGCAAACTGAGATCAGTTTCCACATACAGCTATTCCTAAAAGCTTCTAACGTAACCCATTTTTTCTTCTTTGCATCTTTGGCTAAAGCAGAATTCAAAACTGCATCATTAGCACGTTGGATCTGTGCCAGTTAGACAGGCATGACAGAGCCACATTTTCCCCTTCAATAGTTGGGTGCAACTCAGCTTTTGAAGGGAAAAAAACAATCCATAAATTCACCAGCTCAAAATTATACTGTAATTTATTAATCTGTCACTGTAGGAGGTTGGATTTCCTGCCTTCGTTTCCACCAATACATAGCAATGCAAGTAGAGTACTTGGAAGTTTTCTTAATGCCTGCTTGCTTACAATTCCTATAATCTCATGATTAATGAGATTAATTAAATAATTAAAATACAGCCATAAAAGTATTCTTTACAAGGATCAGTAGCAGTAAGGCACAGCAACCACACAGCATTTTGCATCAAAGACTTTCGTATTCTACCTTTTCCATGATTTCTGAGCTCACCATGGAACTACTCACATTTTATCAATAAGGAAAAAGACACAGAAATTTTTCCAATGTGACAACTTTTCCAACATGACGATGAATGACTTAGTGCAAGAAAGAAAACCAAGTATGTCTCAGCTCTCAGTCCTCTGCTCTTTGCCTCTGTCACTCCGTTCCCATAGCCATAACTTAATAGACATTTAACTCTTCATGCAACAATTTACAATGCTGAAGTTACTTCCTGAAGTAGTTAATGGGAACATACAGCTTTAAGCTATGGAGAATAGGTAGGAAAACTACACAAACAGCTACTTCTACTATGGTGTGCCCTTATGCCAGAACAGGTTTTTGAATGGTATGGTTCTGATACAAATCTGTACTTTCAGTGTGTGGAAGAACAAGTTTTTAACATTCTCATAACAACATGAGCAAGAAAGTCATCAAGACCCTGCAAGTTGGCAACGTGCTTTCATGGATGGCTAAGGTACAGAAGGAGAGGCTGATGTACGTGAATACGAACACTTCTCTTCTGTGAACAAGGCTACCACTATCAGCCCAGTTTGCAAAATGTTAAAATAGAGCTGTCTGCATGGGCTGAGTAAAAACACAACACAGTATAAATTCCAGTATTAAATAAACTACTTCTCATACATAAAAAATTGCTACTATTGAAATAAATACTGTTAAGAAAACCTCAATTTTTGCTTTAAAAGAATCTACTTGTTTATATCCACCAGCTCTTTATAAGATGGAGTCTTTCTAGCTTTGTAGTCACGTGAACCAACTCCCAGAAAAAAAATCCTCGTACGGAACATCTCTCCACTTCCCTGATGCTGAAGAGCACCACTAAGCATCATGTACCACTGCTGATCCATGAGTTCATTTATGTTCCACTGTAACCCGTATATTTATGTAATTAGTAAAACACATGAGAAGCCACATTTTGCTAACTTTTTATGCCAGCCCCATGGTTTCTGGGTTTCTGTGGACGAAGTTTACTGGGAAGACACTGTAAATGGTGGTGCTGTAGCACCAAAGGGATCTGCAAGAGTGTGCCTTGTAGTCACATTGGCTGAGGCCCAGTACATGAAGCAATAAAAAGTCAGGTGGAGATGTTTCATTTTAGATCTTTATACTGGTTTAATTTCCTTGTTTGCCTCTGAGTTACAAATTGACACTAACTTACAGTCACTCACACAGATTTACTTGCGTATGGTATATTGCCAATTACATCTGATTTGAATTCGACACTGCATGCTTCAAGGCTGAGGTGAATCTATTAAACCAGTCCTTTTTGATTTCAGGTTGTAAACCCAAACCAGACCTACAGGGGCTTCTTTGAAAAAGCCCTGGAAATAGAGTACTTCCAAGGGGAGAGGTGGGTTGCTGGGTACTGCAGGGAGTTCTGCCGGCCAGGAGGGGAGATGGGCTGCAGAGGGACACTGGGCTGGGGCAGAGACCCTGGGGCTGGAGCAGGGACCCCAGGGCATAGCGATGAAGAAGCTGCAATGTCAGCAGCAACACTGCAACAGGCTCCGGTTGGGACACTTGTTCCTTGAACTTGTAGGGGGATTACTGAATAATTCAGTATCATTTACTGCAGTAAGGCACACAAGATCTTAGCGGGGATCAATGTAACTCCTTGTTAAGCCAATATATTAAGTGGTTAAGACTCATCCTTCTGGTTTTCATGCACTCTTGACAGCTTCTCATTGCTACAAACCTCCTCTCTTCTCCCACTGCCAGCCAAGAAGAGGTTGCACAAGACTCCTAAAAGCTGCTGACCTACTTAATTGCTTCTTGGCTGTGACTGAAAAGCCAGAGGTAGTGAGCTGTGGTCAGTACAAGTACCAGAGGGTTCAACCATATTGCTACAACACATGCAAGAGCATTCAAATGTATTTGACTGTCCAAATCAATCAAACTTGATTATTTCCAATTCCTCTGACACTTGTGGCATCATTAGCATCAGTTCAGGTGCATCTCACTGTTCCTCCTCTCCACACCTGGTTTCCAATTGATCTTTTGTCTGGGACAGGACTCTCTGTACTCTTTTTTGGAAAAAGCTAGTGAGAAGAGGGCTGGACCTTGAGGTACTACCATAATTCAAATATTATTGTTACTGTTAATAATAACAGTAGCAACAAGAATAGACATATAAGTCACATTGATATTAGAAGCACTGTGTTGACAAGTTCACTTCTGGAGAGGTAAACACTGCTGTTTAAAACCATAAAAAGCAAGGGAACATTAAGTGTACACTGGCTTAAAAGGAGCTTGCTTGAACTGTTACAGCACTATGGAAGACATAACAAGGAATGCTTCAGATACTATATATACACAGATTTATGCACACATATACTTTATCCATTTTTGCATGATGGATTTTCACACAAATCCTTCACTGAAATTCAGAAAACCATCAAGTTTTCCATTTACTCAGATAAAACAGTTACAAAACATTAACTCTACTGAGGGTGATTTAAGCAGAGAAAGAAATTCAACAAAGTGAAAAAGCACTTTCAAATTCTAACTGCAGCAGATGTTGTTTTGGTCATTTCTAGCTGGCTGTGAAGTTAGAGTCCCAGAACTGTGGTTTCATATGTGGTTCAAATGTTGGCTGCATTTACGCTGGGGGAAAAAAAAAAAAATGCTTGCATGCAGGACCTGGCATGCATTGTTTAAAAAAAACAAAACAAAACCCCAAACTGTGGCTGTCTTCAATTATTTTCCATTACAGCATTGTCTGCATATAATTGCTCCATGTTTTCCATTAACGAGTGCCAAATAAATGAGTATGTTAGAGTATAGGATGTACAAATTCCACTGGTAATGCTGCTTCATATCAGTAAATAACATGAAACACAATCTCTCTTGACCTGTATGACGTTTTCATACAATTAATCTGCGTTTTTCAAGTGTCCAACATTATTTACCATATCTTCTATCAACAGCTGAGACTGGGGACTCAGAGAAAATCCAGGCAGTGGGAAGTTAGACAGTGGTTTCAAAGAGGTCTTAACTGGGGCTAAATGGTCAAATGCCTTGCAAGTTGGGCTGTTGCCAGAATGTGCAGACAGGGTTTTGGGGTTTGTCTCTTGCTTTGTTTTTAAAATCTGAGAGAACTACACATCACGTAAGTCTTTTCTGTGCATGAAAGTAAGGACTTTTCACAGGTTTCCATGGATTTGAAGATCAGGCCCCACATGTCATTTTGGTTCCTCCCCAAAATCAACATTTTTATCATTAGTCTTTCCGTAAAAGGTTTTGTCTCCTTTTATATATTGGATACTTGGATCAGACTTATTAGGCTGGAGACAACAGGAGCCCCATGGAGCTGGTGCCTAGGGATGCCTAGCAGCCCCCTGGCCAAGCAGGGCTTGAGCATCCTTTCCCAAAAGCAGAAGGCATGCGGTAGCAAAGCACGCCAGGAAGCATATCGTGCCAAACACGATGCAGGGTAATTTCTGTTATGGAAGAATCCAGGAGACACTGTCACTTGCCAGCTGTTAACATCCTCCAGCACAGAGCTGAGCCTGGACTCAGCTCAGCTACAGTGAAGTTTGGCTTTTTAATACCAGTACTTATTAACACCTATAACCAGAACATATAGTACACAGCCCAGAATAATTACATTGTACAGCAGAAGTTAATATACCTGACTTATAAAAATACGCACATGACTACTTCTGCCAAAGGGATCTCAGTAAGCAAATTTGCTAGCTTTCGCAGTTCATAAATAAGTTGTAATTACACACTGGAAACAGCATAATTACACCTTAACTGCAATATAGCAATACTCTTCCCTTATTACTTTGACCAAAATATCAAGAGATATATATGTCTAGACAAAATAAATCCATGATCCTTGCATTATAAAGATTGTACTACTGCATCCCTTCCTTTTTCTCACGTGTGCACTACCCCTCTCAGCTGTGCTAGTTGTAAACTCCGACTGCACACACTTGGGTATAGCCAGCTGTGCTGTGAGATTGGAAATCTGAGCGTATGCACACTCTAAAATGAAACTCAAATAATAGTAGAGGAAGCAAAACAAAGTTTCTCATGTAAAAGAAGACACAGTCACACCATTTTACATTAATGAGGGAATGATGCCCAAATGCAGACTGATACTGTGTCATAGAAACATCTGCAGAAGTTTTGAGAAGGTGAAGTAGTTATGATTTGCTATGGAAAAATACTCAACTGCTATCTGAGCTATTCTTAATTGAACTTGACAGAAGACGTGTGCACTGACACTACTAGGACATTGAGAAACTGAAGCTGGATCAGCTTCCTATGGAGCAAGAGAGAAATATATCATCTGTTAAAGAAGCTGAATTTTCACTGGAATGGTTGTGTTTTTTTAAGACTTGATGTGATAGGGAACAACAGCAATTATAGCACACATTGAACAGAACAAATTTTAAGCACAGCTGCTAATTCTTATGTATTTTGAGGGGAAAAAAGTACAAAACAGACTGAGTTTTTAACCCAGTGGTATGATTGGAGATGACTATTTGGTTAAAAAAAGTAATTGGTTATGTGTTCAGACTACTTCAAAAAACCCAAGGGCTCACTCTGAAAGCAAAAAGCCATTGTGCTAACAGAGCAGATTTTTTGTCTTACACTTACAACAGCTTTCTGTGTGCTATGGGCTTTGAGCTTCTTCAGGCAGAAGAGCTGCCTTCCATGCCTTTAAGTAACTTCTAATACAATGGGGTGCTGATGCTGACTGAATCCTACTGCAAGAGAAACTACCCGTCCTGTCCCCCAAAAAAGGAAAACAATTAAAAAGACTATATATCTGAATCTATTCAATCACAAGGATCTGCTTCAAAAACACATTCCAACTGCAAAATGGAACCAACCCTTATTCTCATGCCCATTTCACATACAGTTTGCATCTAGTTAGCAGCTAAAAACACATTCCTCAAATATTTTCCTTTCCAGAAAGGAGACACTTCCAGTATCAGCTTTCGCTAGCCAATACCATGGTGAAGTAGCCTTTCCCAAAGCTTATAATTCTACCTCAAGCACCTTATTCTGTGAGAAATCTCATGGACTACAGAGGAAAACTACTTTTGCTCAGCACCTGAGATACAGTTTTAGACAGCCAACTTTGAAACAGGCCAGCTGGCCATATTTTTTTTAAGATGGGAAACATTAGATTCTCTCTTTGGATGCACATGCATAAAACCAGAACACTTCCCACGGAAGGCAACAGTGAGGGCTGGTACATGGGCTCAGTTGGGTGAGAACCAGGAGACCCCTTGCAGCTCTTTTGGAATATGTCTGAAGCACTGTCTGCCAAGTGCTTTGTAGCACTGGGTCTCTGGTGGTAGATGCACAATCTTGCCATCATTTCTTCTGAGAAAGAGGGAAGAATAAAATCCTAGTATAACTGAAGTTTAAGGAATATTTTCATTGACTTACATTTGGGTCTCCCAATCTGTGCTTTGCTGCTTTTCACAAAATGGCAGTAACAGAAATCAAAGGTGTGGAAGCAGTATGACTTTCAGAGGAGTGTGACCAGCACGTTTTGCAAAACAGCATGTGGAATTGAGTGCGACTGAAATGCAGAAGCTGGTTCCATGTGCAGTGTTCCCTGCCACATCTGAGCTCAAACCTGGGCTTAATAATAGG
Source organism: Calidris pugnax (assembly GCF_001431845.1). Lineage (NCBI taxonomy): Eukaryota > Metazoa > Chordata > Aves > Charadriiformes > Scolopacidae > Calidris > Calidris pugnax. Next base: position 1,667,088 of record NW_015091240.1, read on the forward strand.
GGACTGGAAAACAAGAAATAAGGAACTCTACAGTATTTAGTGACCTAAAGAAGAATGAGAATAAAAGCCCCAATTTTCTCATGGTAGGTGAGAAATGAGGCAAGTAAAATACATGCTTCCTTTTACACCTAAGACTACCAATACCTTCTGTGTCTTTTGTACATGTGAGAATGGCATGTATAACTGGGAAGTAATCATTTTCTACAGCACGTCTTTTCAGCAGATGTTAGGACATCTGGATAGAAATCCATCTGGTGCTTAGTGTAGCAAACACCACCATAAACTTTCAGAGATACCGCTTCTTTTTGCACAGTTACATGAACATAAAACGGCAGCAGGGCTCTGAAGTTAGTCCTGTTTCCAGGACAGGAGGTGGAGAGCTGTGAACAGAAGGCAGCTTTCAACATGGAGCTTTGGATACTAACAGAAAAGGTCCTGATTCCCTACAGAGTCTCAGGGACAAGCTTTTGACTAGGTACTCCATCCATCCCAGGTCGTCCCCAAACGGAGCAGCATCTCCAAAGAACTGTAGAGAGAGTCTGATTTCATCTCATCCCATCTTTCCCTGGGTATTTTTCCATTAGGGTTTTGCACAGAGCCTGCAGGATTAGGGAAGAGCCAGATCTGAGTCTGTCAAGTTGTGGTTCTGTTTTCAGTGGTTATATATATTGTGCTCTGTGTTGAATTAAGACTACAATAAAAGTCCTCTCACTTGTTACTGTATTTGTGTAATGTCCAAATTAGACAGGAACAGTTATTTGAGAGAAACTAATCCAATGCATATTCAAAACCACATCAGGTTTTAATATAGAAACTATCTACTAACACACTGCATGGTCAAGTGGGTAAATGCAACCAGATCTGTACTACTCAATGTCAAAGACCATCAAAACCAGCCCATCTGACTATCATCTCTGCCAGGATAACAACAGGAGTTCATATAAATGCACAGTGTGAATATCATGGATTCACGGATTTGACAGAGTTGGAAGGGACCTCTAGAGATCATCTAGTCCAACTCCCCTGCTAAAGCAGGATTGCCCAGAGCACATTACTCAGGACTGCATCAAGGTGGGTCTTGAAAATCTCCAGAGAAGGGGACTCCATGACCTCCCCAGGCAACCTGTTCCAGTGCTCTGTCACCCTCACCACAATATTTGAGGGGAACTTCCTATGTTCCAGCTTATGCCCGTTGCCCCTCATTCTATCGCTGGAAACCACTGAAAAGAGTCCAGTTCCACCATCCTTCAACCCACCCTTTAGGAACTTGTAAACATCCTGCCCTTTTAGGCAGGATTATCATTAATATGATTTTGCTCTTCAAATGACTGGTTGGCTGCCTTCATGTACATGATGAAATCCTGGCACCTGAGAGGTGAAACGTTAGGAGGTGACTGGGCTAAGCAAGAATTACAGATGTGTGTTACTAGAAGCAGAAACATGTGAAATCTGGAAGGAGGATCCCAATTCAGGTTCTTGAGCAGTGTCTTATGAATGGATATGGGACTGAGTTGCAAAAGAGCTATGGTTAGAAGACATGTGGAGGAGTTTATGGGCTTCTTTAAGTATTGTGGCCCTTCATTTTCTGTATATGTGTAGCCTGGCCTTTATAATTTGTGTGGGGCCCAGAGTCCCAGGCATCCAGCTGCCACAAGGGATGCTGATAACACAGGATCTGTTAATCAGGTTTTGAGTATGTCTGTATTAAACAACTTACTCTTTTAAGCCAAAAAAGATTTGTTACTTTTTTTTTTTTTTTCCCAAAAGCAATGTGGATTACCTGGTGTACTCACACTGGATTTGCACCACACACATGGAAGTCAGTATGTGGTTTTGGAAAATTATCCTTCATATTTACATAATATCTGTTTCAACAGGTTTTGATGGTTAAATTGGTACTAAACCATCTTTCATTAACGAGCTGTTCACTGCTAGCAGTAAAGATGAAAAATATTAATTGCAACCAAAAGTCAAAGATGACATAGGAAAAGTCCATAAAGTTTAAAACTGGAACTGAACTGTAAAAATTAGGAACATATATGAACTGGAGTTTTGGTTCAACCATTCAGAACATGGACAAAGACTGGCCACTGTTTGTGTTGGCAGTTATAAGTTGAGGACTTCTGGGGACTGGTACACTTGTAAAGTTGGATCAGAACTTCTGTACATTACCAACATACATTTATATTCAATTTAAACAGTCATATCTCCAACCTGAAAGAGCCTTTTAGCCAATCAACACCAGCATGGTTTTCTTTTTAGGAAGAAACAAGTAAAACAAGCACTGCCAAGGACTACTTTCTGCCCTGAAGCTCCGAATGAATTAATTTCTTGTGTTACATAGTTTATCAGGATCTTATCCATGGAATAGTTAACAGCTTAAAAGGAACAGATTGCATTAAAATGTTGTGGGTCAGGGCAAAATTAACTCCAAAGTATTACACTCCCAAGCCCAAATCCTACACTTACGTTACTGTGGATTTACGCCAGTGTAAATGAGAGAAGAATTTGGCCCCTGACCTTCTCCAAGCAGGTCATTATAGTTGAAATAGTAACTGATCTTAGAAAAACATTTTTGCTGCGAGGTATTTATTTCTGTATAAAGGTTTATGGAACATCATATTCTTTGCCCTTTAAGACTGATACTGACATATGTAAACACCACTGGGCTTGGTGTGCCATAGCTTAATCCAGCCTCTCTAAATCTGGCTAAAACAATGGAAATATCTTCTGAAACCATTGTGGGTTATATGCAATATAGTTAAAAACATCTGACTGCAACCACAAATATGCTGGTATTTGGTTGTGCTATAAAAACATTTTAATGTCAAATACAACTGGGACTAATACAGTAAACTACAAGTACAGTTAACCCTTGGAATGAACCACATTTAGATGCTTAAAGGTTAAGGTAGTCTGCACTGGATGCATTTTCTTATGAAGAGAATAAAACAAATGTAGGGTATAAAAAGTAATTCCTAGTACTAATAGAGTAATTGGTATTTAAATAGCACCTTCCGTGCCATACTGTGAACATACCAGCAATGTTATAAAGTTCTGTAGGTACTAGCTATGGACCAAATCATGTCCTGCATGCTTGAAAAAAATCCCCAGGAGTGCCCAAATGATGCTTCTGTTAAGTGAATAAACTTGTGCCCCCTTCCCCCTCCACACCTACATGTACTCCCATGTATACAAACAGAAGGACCGTTTCAACTCTCACCAAAACATGGTGTTGCCAGAGGGCTAATCTATGCTTAGAAAAGCACAAATGGGGAGAGAAAGGGAAAGCAGAGTTAGGTGGGGTTGCAAGGAACATGTTTAGCTGGCAGAGTGGTATCACACAAAAAGACAGGTAGGACACCAGGGGCTCTTGGTTACAACTAAACAAAAAATTCAATTGAAATAGAAGTTATTCAGATACTTTGTTGAGATAATGTTTTCCAAGTAAGAGATGTTCCAACACAAGGCAAGGGTTAGTGCTGAGCACACTGCAGGATCTCAGTTTGCTGCTCTGGGTTCCAAAGCCCACGGCAGTACTGTGCTGAGTGCTGGCCCAGTCAGAGCATCTCTTGTGACAGTTCAGTCCATTATCTACAACAACATATTAAGACACGCTCAGGAGCCCATGTATCTTTACCTAAATGCACTCAAGCACTGCAAATGCTACACCTCATCAAACAATATTTTAATGACTTCATTAAGTCATTTGGAAAGAGGTCACTGAAAAGTCTTGCTATGGTGATACATGAAGATACTACTCCTAACTGCCCCCTCTAGGTAAAGTTGCTGGTCTTAAAGCAAAGTAGGTAGAAGTGAGCACTGTGCCACTCCAGGGACACAACCTTGCCAGTACAGGCATTGCAGCTCAAAGCCCTCATCTGTCTGCAGTGCAGACACTCAAACATTTGATAAAGTAGGGCTTGTGCCCTTGTACTGTGGCAATGCTCCAGAAATCCAGATTTGTTCTGTATTGTAGTAATAGGATATTTATTATGTATAAAATGCTTATTTCATTTTTTGCACCATTCCTAATTCCTCTCTGTGCAGCATTTGGGGAGCAAATGGATGTTTTCATCTCATTCCTTCCCTGACTGGTAACAGCTAATACAGAGCAAGCCTTGTATATAGCAAGAACGTTTCAATCCATATACATTGCTTTGTATTTATTTACACAGAATTTTATCTGCCAGTCACTCAGTATCATGCAACTCCACACAATTAGTTTTAATTACCATTAGCTAGAATAATCTTAGATCACTAGCCAATGCTGTCATGTCACCTTTGTGTGTATCATTTATGAATACATGGAACAGCTCAAGCGCCAGGCCAGACCCCAGTGGGAACACACTGCTACCTCTCCAGCCACTGACTCACAGGCATTGCTTCCCAGCTCTCACATCTGTGAGTGATCCATGAGACTGTCCTGAGACTATTTAAGAATCCTTTAGCAGGGATCGTGTCAAACCCCTCTGGCAATCCATGCACAGCATTTCAAACAGGTCACTCTTTTCCATGTGAGTGGTGGCTCCTGTATGTGCTCTTACTCTATTCCCTGGCTGGGAAGTCATTAAAATATTGTTTCCTACTATAATATAAATGTCAGCTTTATACTTTTAAAATAAATAAGCAAGGCTGCTATGGACTTCAGCAGTAGTCATTTTACAGTTATGCGTAGAAACAGAGCAAATAAGATAACCTTCTCCAGCTGCCTGCAAATCCAAACCTGCCCAAGTTTCCTTGACCTTCACTAATAAGTCATCAGCAATTTATTTCAATTAACTTACAAATATTAGCGCCATTTATTTTTGTATCAGGAACCAGCCAATGTTTTTTACTTGCACATTCACTACAGACTTCTTCAGCCTCACAGTGTAACTACCTGCATAACTTTAATAAGATCATATATGTGGCTGAAGACACTGAATATCCTGACATCAATTTGTCAAAGCAGGTACACAAGAAGGTTCCTCACTGAACTGCTACCCCTGTCTAGCCACACATCGAGTCTCACTGACATTCTCACATGCTTTTGCCTGTGAAGAACATGAACACCACCCAAGCCTGGACTGATCCTACTTCACTCAAGTCAAGGGCTGTTTTTCCAGAAATGCTATAGAAATACAAATGCAGTACTATGAAAGCTGTCAGCTGCTGAGATAAAGCTCTTGGCACATTGCAGAGTCAAGCCAACATGTCCCTAGCAGTTACACAATGAACCTGCATGCTAATAACTCAAATTGCCATGTCTGAAAACATTACTAGGAAACACAGTTAATTGTTACTGAGTTTAACTCAACCATTCAGCCCTTTCCATCCTTAACACCTTTGTAATCAAATAGGGAGCACTGAGCTCCTGTCTTAGATCGATGGTCGATATCCACCACAGCAAGAATACAAATAACATCCCTTAACACACTTCATCATTGGGCATCCTTTTTAAATGAGCTGTCAGTATCGTTAAATGCTGACATTTTAACTGTAGATTGGTTGATCCTTATTTTCCAGGTGGATAAATCTGAACTGACCCAAATATCACAGGTTCTGTAATCAGCTCACATCATTGTTTATCAATGGCTTCAACTGCATTTTTTAGTCAAGTTTAATACCCAATACAGAAGAACCAAAGTTATCCTTTGCAAAATGAACAACAAAGTTTTAGTAGCTTATCACAGTGACGCATTTGCTTCCTTCATGTTTTGATTTGAGTATTTAAACTCATATTTATATATTCCAGCATAGAAAATCTTTGTGAACCAGGTAAGAAAGCATAATGTGTATTTTATTTTTGGTATCAAGAAACAGAGAGGTGGGGTTAATTGTGTAATTCATCTGATCTTCGTAATTGAGACCATCCTATTTGTACTGTATGTCATATGCAACTGATGAAAGCAAATGAGCGGGGAATGAATTTATTTGATTTTCAGAGCTGTAAGAGCAGCTGGTCAGCAGGTTTAGTCAAGTCCTCTCTAGCAAAAGTAGTTCAGGACCAGTGAGATTTAGATCTTTTAATAGAAGAGGCTTGGGAGGACATGCAAATTAGTATTCAAAACCAGACAGCTGGAGGGCAGGAAAAGTGGGGAGCAACCATGAACTATTAATGTGTACTTGCTATTCTAATTAGCCTGCCAATGAGAAAAGAGTGGGATATGTTGTGTCTATTACCCTCTACCTATATATATTTTAGCAGGGTATTTATATATAACCTCCTATACCTATATATAGCTTAATTTGTTTCTTTTAAGTAAGGGTCAAATTATAACAAAATAAAAATCCTGCCAAGTTCTGCTGAGCAGTCCATCCCTTTCCTGCTTCTCTTCCTCCCTTCAAATGGATGCTGCCAGCACACTAGTGCTGAGCAACAGCTGAGAGATGGACAAAGAAAGTACAAAACAATTTTAGCGTAACAGCACTCAAACAACCAGATTGAGGACTTATACCTCCCTCTCCCCAGAGAAATATCCTTCTGGCTCCCACAGAAGAAATTGGAAGGAAGAGTTAGCACAGCTGAGCTTATGTAAATGGAGGATACAACCACTTAGCTCTGTAGGAAAGGCCAGAGCATAGCTTATATCCCTTCTGCCTTCACCTGATTGCCAATTGTCTTAGCTGTGTGGGCGCACCCTCAGCTATACCCTGGGCAGAGGGTAGGCAGCCCACCACCTTCTGCTGGGCCTGGAGAGAACTTAAAAGCAGACTGCAATTTTCCAAGCTGAAGGTAACTTGTCCTGTATTATCTCTAGGCTGCCTTCTTGGAGAACCTGTACAGAAAATAAACTGTACTGTGGAGGAATACTTTTCATGCCTTCCATACTGGAGCACACAAAGACTCCAAAGATTTTATGAATTCAGTTCATCCGCACTCTCAAACCTTTAGGCAGTAGGGAGTAAGCTATTTATCTTTTGGTTTCTTGTAAGGAATTCACACTAGACTTGCTGCTAAATCATTTTCCCTGTACTACTAGTACAGGAAATTAACTATAAATGAACTATGAAAACAAATCATTCTGCTACAATTTTCCACTGATATTACTTTACAGTTTTAGTACATTTAGGAAAAGCAATATAGATTAAAAAAAAAAAAGAGAGTTACAACTTATTTATATACTGATCCTTAAATTATGTTCTTTCCTCTTTTAACAGGCCCTACTTTTAAGATATTTCTTGCCTATTCTGCAGTGCAATACTGAAGTTGGAAGCATCCTTATGACTAGGGCACCACAGCATGGTTTTGTAGTTAATGCTGAAGATTATTTCACTTTGAGACTACTATTTACTGAAATCTGGGGGAAGGAGATAAAATTCAGTTCCTTATATTCTTTACTATAAAGCAAACAGCTTCTGACTGCTTATATAAATGAGGATATTGAGATATTCTGCGTTTTTTCAGCAGTTAGTGATTTTTTCATGATTTCCTCCCTGTGCAAACACTACTGCATTTCTTTAGAAAGATTAACCACCAAGGATTTATGCCTTCATTAAGGTCTATGTTTTTCACCTGTTTGAAGAAATAAGAGATGGTGTACTCTAAATATGGAATATGCAGTTTACTCTGAAAATGTTTTTTAAGCAACACACAGGGGTAATTGTGGAGAAGTTCTACAGTTCTGGGTAAGGATCTACTCCATACTGTTTGAAACTCCCTTGATAAAGTCTTACACCAGAGATTGTCAAATTATTTACTATAGGATATCTGCTGAGACATATTTAGTGAAATTTAATGTTAAACTATGTCTATGCTACAAGTTGGGGGTTTTAATGCATATTTACAGGACAAAGAAATCAGAAGTGAAAATGCTCTGATCTGAACACAAACAACAAAATATAAATTCTGCCCCGATGTAATGGAGTAATTTCAGGAAATATTGAATATTTAGCTTACACATTTGTGCATTCGCATCAGGACTGTGTGTGCTGAAGGACTGAGTGCTTGCTGGAGTGAAAGCAGTGGGCAGAAAACTGAGTGCCTTTGAGTTGATGGCAAGGGTGAGTTTCCTGTGCTGCAGAAAATAGGCAATAAACATCTTGTTCTCCACGCTACACAGCAGATGAGCCATGTGGAAATGAGGCTTTCTACCACTACAGATTGCAGGCTGGGACTGGTGGCTGCAGTTCTGCCCATCCATTTTAATGTAGCTTATAATTTAAATTGCTAGGTCAAATTCTACAGTGAGGATTTGGAGTTTAAGTCTTTACAAGAGTGAGTGGGAGCAAAACGTGCCGCTGTTTTTTTCTGGCAGTCCAGTGGCAGCTGTTAGAATTGGTGGAGAAACCAATTTTTTAAAATAATAATAATAAAAAAGTAAATCTGCAAATTGAAATCTGCAATTCAAAAGCGGTTTTCTGTGAGAAATCCCAAGGCAGATATTTTTAAGTGAAATCCCAACTCCACTGAACTCGGCGGAAAACCCACACTTCCTTCACTAGAGGCACCATTTCACTTTTTATTGGAATTTCTTTCTAATTAACATTTCCCTGCAGATAATGTTTAAACTAACTCTCCCTCCTGCTCCCCAGTGCCCCGCCCCCACCCCCCAGTAGGAATTGCTTTTTTGCCAGAAGCATTTTGGTCAGATCTACAAAGGAGCTGTAGACAGAAGCCATGAACAGATGTCCTCTTCAGGACCCTGCTGTGAGTTGGAAGAGGTTGCTACTCTCAGCCGCTCAGCACCATCCCCTGCTCTCCTCATTAGGGATCACCCCCACTGATGTGCTCATTGAACAGTTTGTATGAACACTTCCTACAAGGCCCAGTTTCAGGCTGAGCCAGTTATCTTGGTGCAGACCAACAATGAGGAAAACAAATGGAGTCGATTTTGCTTAAAACAAATGAGGGAGCTCCTACACAGCTCGCTGTGTGAGTAGACGGAGAGGGCAGCAGCTTCTGACTGGGGAAGAGCAGAGAGTAGCTAAAGGTGATAACTTCTGGTGACATGGCTAGGTTTGGAGAAGTCTGTCCATGGCCTGGAAACTAGCAGTCCCTCCAGCGTGTAACACATGTAGAGTTAGTTTGACTTCAGGAGGAACCTGGCTCCAAGGCATTCAACTAAAAGACCATTTGTCCCAAAATACAATGAAAGCTTCTAAGGAATAACAGAAATCCCAACTTGTAGTTCAGTAAGAATCAGAAGTAAACTAAATGATAGTGTAACTTTCCACCGAAACACACATTGTTGTAGATTCCTGAACATCAGCATCCCTCAACTACTTTGCAACTCTTGGGTGTATTTTGGCTCTTGAAATCTGCCCCATGTAAACCCTGTGCAGGAACCCAACTGCCCTCACCAGACAAGAAAATAAGCAAACCTCCATGGCCACGCATTCCTTTCAGGAATCCAGAAACATTCGTAGGGGTTTCTCACATCTTCCTAACCACAACAAATAGTTAGTCAAGTTACCTTTATTAAGCAAACCAATTTTCATTGCTTTCATTCAAACAGCCTTAAAATAGAATTCTTGCCCGCTTTATTTTGTCAGATGTAAAGAAAACTGAGAAACTGTATCCATTGTTCTTAAAAGAGCTTATTAGTGAAACAAAGACCTTTTTTTTCCAGTGAGTGCTGTTTGTGCAGTTACTTCATGACATTTATTTGGATTCAGTCCCAGGGGAAAAAGGCCAAATTCAGTTTCAGCATTTGCCTACTACAGCATAAACACAGTCATTAGTTAACAGATCTTTTTTGGCGGTCTTTATGTAGCCTCCAACATCAAAGCACGTGATATTCATGAAATAATCAAAGCAACATATGTACACTGAAGCACTGTACGTACATTATTTTTCAGTAGCCTAGCAATCCTCAGAAATTTGAAGAGGTTCTCCTAGGCCTGGAGCCAAAGCCCTTGGAAGTCGATGGAAACTTTTTTTTCCCTTTGACTTCAATGGATGCCAAGTCTGGCCCTTGCATAATCACTGCCATGTTAATGGCAAACTACTTTCCATTTTTGTATTAATTTCCTGCTCGAGGAAGATACAGCACAAAAAGCACTGGAGAATGAAATCATTTGCCCTGTTTACAAGCAGGGCAGAGAATGCCTGGGTAACGCAGCCAAATCCCCCCTTAGGGCTTCACTGATTCATCCTAACCATGGGATGGAAGAATGACTGGACACTGTTCCTTTGCCACAGCTTTTCCCCTTATTAAGGATACCATTAGCAGTACCATCACGGTGCTTTTTGTGCTGTGTCCACTAGAATTGGGAACGAGGCCAATTTCTTTTCTCCTCTAACACTAAGCTGCTGGCGGTCATTTCTCCTCTTGGTGCAAGTTCTTAGGGAGATCCTAGTTATCTCATACCTGATTTTGCCTTCCATTTTTCTACATCCTGCCATGCTTCTGGCACTGTCTGTACTTTCCACTCCTGTGTAATATCACAGCTTCTTTCCAGGTACTTCAAAGCCAAAGAAAACCACAAGCCTATAGTGAAAAAACTACAAAGTAAAGCATTTGCTAATCCTTCCCAACACAAATGAGTGACATTATTTGACATGAGTCAGGTAGGGGAATAAATTTTCCCTGCTATTAGCATCAGAGGGTGCATCGGTCCCTTTGCTTTTGGTCTGCATCTGCTCTGGGGTACTGCTGAAAAGATCTGGCTTTTGAATAACGCAGAAGTATATCTATATAATCTGGGTATATTTCTCTTTATTGAGATCCTGAAGTATCAAAATCCTTTTCAACTATTTAGCAACAAAAACAAGCCAACAAGAAGTTTTAAAGCTGCTGAAACGAAGGCCTTGAAAGAACAGTTTTTACAGAAATTAATCGGCTTGATTAGGTCCTGCTTTAATAACCAGTAACTACTCTTGAGCCCAAGAAAATTGCTAAGATAGCAGAAAAATTGTGGATGTAAAAATTAGATGATAATGAATGGCAGAAGGATTTAGGAGGGACATTTGCAAAGGCACCAGTATGACTGACCTCTCAATACTGCAGTGGTAAATGAGAAAAGGTGATTTTTATATTGCTAGGAGTCTAGTTTAGAAGATTGAATGCACATTCAATCAGAAAAAACTACATGCTAGCACTGAGAGCTGCTAAGTAATAGCAGCCATTAGGGTCAAGATTTGAAAAATAAATTCAGTTTTGCAAGACTAGAGAAGAAAGCCAATGCCTTTAATTTAAGTCACTTCAACTGTTTGAGAGGGAACTTTACTTTTGCTCTCTCACCGTGTCTGTCCTGTCTGTCTCAACACTGCAGCAGGAGCTTCTCCTTCCCTCACTGTGCACATTAGTCCAACACAACCAAGGGTTGCAGCCCTTCCTCCACTGCAGCGGTACAACTAGTAAATCAGGTGATGATTAAGCAAAGTGTGGAAAACAAGACTAATATTTAATAAGGCTCTTGAATTCACTGTCTGAAATGATTGTGAATACACGGCCTGATTTGGTTAAATGAAATCTACTTTAATGAAAGAAATTTGCAATGTTTACTGATAAAGAGGTGCAGTAGGCAAGATCTGCAGAATTTGAAAGAGGTGGTAGAATTGACTTGGGAGGGACATATACCTTTCTGGAGAGTGAAACCTAAAACTAAACTCCCATAAAGGACCAATCATAAGTCGTTTATTGTCAGCTGAGTGAAAACAGAGTTCTGAAAAAGAATGAGAGAGTGAGTGCATAGGCAAAGGACTGCAACAAAGTTTGAATTTTACAAGAAACAACTGATGGAACATAAAGAGGGTATTCAAAAACATATAAAATCCATGAAGGTCAAACAGCAAATCACAATGAATTTTAAAATAAAATAACTTTGAGACGTACTTGAAGGTTGAAAGTAAAATGAATTCAGTGGAACTGTTAAAGACAAGATCCAAATCCCAATGAAGTTGGTGGAAAGACAATCACCGACTCCTACAGAGTTGGACCGGGACCAAAGAGAACAACAAAGAAATTTCCAATGACTGAAAAAGAATCAAGAAAATCTCAGTGGTTTCTTCACATCTGTGTTTGATAACAAAGAACACTGGCAACGTTCATGAACGATGTGTTTGTGGGTACTAATGAGGACAAAGTAAAGGAATCTGTGAAGCGACCAAGTACAGGAACAAAATAAAGACAGATAAGTAATAATGTATTACACCCAGAGATGAAGCACAGTATTTTGTGAGAGCACACTGTAATAGTTGTCCTGCTCTGCTGAGGAAAATCCTAGAAATAGATACTATATGGTGTTTGTGAGCACACTGTGCACCTAATAATTAAATGTCAGTAACTAAGATTCAAATAGAAGGCTAATAATTTTAAATACTTTGTTTTAAAAAGAGAAATATGTATTTTGGCAAGAAATTAGTAAATGAAATCAACATTTTTAGCTATTACTTTCATAAATACTTCCTTCACAAAAAACAAGCCATGACATGATTTGTGATGAAACAGGAGGGATTTGGACTAAAGGTCTGGACTCCCACTTGTTTCTGGTGACTTTTAAAAAAATCACGTCGACAATATGCAAGCTAAAACATTTCGGAATATGAAATACCATGTGTGATATGGGCATAGAGCACACTCACTAGATTTAAATATGTCATTATCAGAAGGAGCTTAGGCATGTCTGAACAAAATTCTCTGTATCTTTGTGTATGAACATGCCCACTGGCAATTCACGGTTCTTTGTCTCAACACATCTTTAGGAATTGGAGTGAATTGGAGAAGTATAATTTCCTAGGATAGCACCTCAATCATCCTTTCCCAAACATTAGGCTGTTCCTTTGTTCCTGCAGCACACTGTCACAGCTGAATGCAAAAGTCTGGATTGGTGAATCCTGCGGGTTAACTGCAAATTGCTGTAGGTGCTTTGTACTGTACTTTGCTGTTAATGGTCCTTTGCCCTCTATGCCTGTTCCAGCTGAAGAAGTTGGGAAGACAAGACAGGCCCCAGTAAAGCACACATGTGGAGTGTAGTGGATGAAATAAATAAAAATGGTATTTGCAAAGTCGGATGCTAATGCTGTTTTAGAGAAAACCATCAGGATGTTATTCCTTTGGGTAAAAAAGGAAAGAACAGACCGTTCAGAGGCATAAACATCAGTGCTACTCCACAAGCCCAAACTGACTCCAATTCTTCCATCAGTCAGTCCCTGTGAAACTGTTATAATCTCATGACCCAGCTGTGAACTGTTCCCTTCAAAAGCAATTCCTCTGGGCATTGGGCTTCTGATTATCCAAGAGAGCCAGATGCAAACAGAAGACCTGCACCACATATTTTAGGTGCTATTGAAATGCAAATATATATAAGGTATATTCCTGCTACTTCTCCTGGAGACACATATTTCAAGTTGCTTCATTTGCAATGCAAATTCATGATGGGAAAATATTGTGCTCTAAAGTCACAAAGAGGTAGCATACTCTTAAAGGCCTACAGACATTATCCTGATTTCTGCCCTCTGAGAACCAGAAAGACTTTAGAGCTCTGTGGTTCCATAGGTAGGATTGCAAAAATACTCTGTGGTATGAGCTCCTACACTTCAGTCGGAGCTGTTTTAAATGTCCAAAAAGATGTAGCCTCTGGCTCTCCACCGTTTCCTCTGGGAGATGAGTTCTACTATGTCAGAGCTTTTCTCCCTGTTCTGTAATACATAGCCCCTACCAATATTTAATGATATAAACCACAACAGATGGCTGGCAGAGCACTATGCTAAACTAATAGCAACTCTTTTAAGCATTTAGAAGCTTGGAAAATCTTGGAAGAATGCTCAAGTATGGATTGTAACTAACACAAAAGGGAGCCACTGAGATAACATTATAGGTATTTTTGTCCTACTTGAAATGTAGGACCTGTCACTGTTACCAATAAAACAAGAAATATTTTATTAATAAACTGAAAGGCAGTCAAGAAAAAACCCTCCCTATACATAAACCGAGCGTTCTTTATGCACACAGTAACATTTTGGCCTGCTTTCACAAGAAAACATTTTGTATATGCTGCTCTTTCAAGGAAAGGCAAAGTAGCAGGTGACGGTATTTCACGGTGTTACACATCCTGGCTGCAAATTCCTGAGGGAACATCCCAGTTCGGGATCCCAGCAGGGAGCACCAGCCCAGTGTCCATTCCTGACTAGCCAACTGTGTGGAGTTGGTGAGTGCCAGGTATAGGTGTAGAGCTGGATACCTGAATGGATGAAGAGGCACATCACTAAACCTGACCTTAAAACACAATCCTCCACCACATTTGCTCTATCAAAGCAAAGTTCAATGTCTCCAAAATCCTTCTCTTGAACTCTAACAGTAACCTCTAAAATACATGTAAATGTTCCACTCCCACTAACTTTAGTGGCATGTAGGTACCTAAATACCACTTAGTACCTGTCTGACAAGAACAAAAGCTACTTGCCTGAGTAATTTAAAATCTGAATCAAGAGTCCCTTTTTCCTCTTTGTCCTCCCAGTTCTTCCAAAACCCAGGCATTTTACTTTCTTTAGACCCAGCGCTACCAAAAATCAAGTATAGCGTTTTAAAATCCTTTCCCTTTAGCTCCTCACGTTTCACTGGCTGTGAAAGTGGACAGTGATGTATTATGTGCTTTGGCTGACGATGCTCCAGCCTGCGCTGCTGCACAGCTCGGCCAATAACCCGTCACTGCACCATCCCGGCTCAAGCCGTTTTATGAAACGCTACTGTATTTTCTTACATGGAAAACAAACCATGCCCCCGAGCTGCGCCCCGATCCCCAGCATGGGGGATGCTGGGGAAACTAGTAACGCCAAATCTCAAGCTACAGGAGCACAAGGCTGAGTTTTTTTTCATAACTTGCATAGTATAACCAGGTCTGGAGAGCTGCTGATTTCTGAGAAAGTGTGTATTAACTAGAATTTTATAGCCTGAAGGGTGGAGGGGACAATAACTTCTGTGAGATTTTAATGAATAGACATTAAGGCTCAGACGATAAATAAGTCACTTGGAAGACTGGTATGTACACACACTCGTGTAACATTCTTGTTGATTTTTCTTCCTGAGATTCCAGCTCCTGGGAGGAATGACAGCTCCCAGTGACGGGGCAGGGGCTGGCTTGGCCAAGCACCCTCTCCAAGGTGGGAGCTCTCCTCCACGCAGGCTCGGTGCGTGAGAAGGGATGGGCTAGACTCAAGCAAACAGAAGTTTTAAAAAAAAATAAACACTTCACTATTTCAGTACTTTCAAAACTTCACAAGGTTTATAAAAGGGAATATGAGATGCTTGTCTATATTTAGGTCACTTATGTAGGGCTGCATTTACTTTATAAATCCACCACCCCTCTTTTTTTCCCCACTCTTCTCCATTCAAGCCAGGTGCCTTTCATTTTTCCTTCGTATACTTAAAAGTGCTGGTTTGATGGCCAGCAAAGTCTTCTGGCACTCCATCCTACCTTAAACTTCTGGTAGGAGAAGCTGGAAGGATTTGCAAGTGAAGAGTGAGAAAATTCCTTTCTATAAAAATCCCATTTTAAATTCAAAATTTCAAAAAAGTAGCAGAACTTGTTATACAAGTTCCCGGGTCCTCACCAGGGGCTGGAGGACCACTAGGTCTGGGCCTTCTGCTTGGAGCCTTTCCTCTCCCAAGCTACCAGCTGGGCTGGAAGAACATTCCTGAGATAAGTGGGTAAAGCTGGTGTAGCTTTATACTTTGATGGGTTTTCCCTTTTAGTGTTTGCTTAAACAAATCAAATAGCAAAATACATTGGAAAGGGAATGCAGAAATTACCGTATCAGGGAAAAAAAAGTGCAGCTTTAATATATTTATCAGTTGGTTTTATGATTTTTCTTGTTCCTGGGGAGACTAAAGTGTGGATAAAAGAGGAAGGCAGAGATGTGAAAGAGAAATAGCGATAGATCAGTGAATACATAGTTAGTGCTTAATATAAGGGACTTTTTATAGTGCTTTTTCAAAATATGCCTGAATTTTTGATTCTCTGAGATCTATTTTTGGTAGGTGAATTAAACAGGAATTTTGCCAGTGACGTACAATTGACTGGGGCCTGACCACGGCTTTGTCATGCATTATTAAATCCAATTTTCTAAAGCATGCTTCCTTGTGCATTAGAAAAATCCATGTAGCCTAAAGTAGCTTCCTTGTACTGCCACTGTATTACTTTTTGCCACTGACTTCTAACACTTAACTGTCTAGCTAAAAAGTTTTGGAGAACACATACTGAGTATCTCTGAATTTTCCTGGAGCTCTGACTGCTGGATCTTCAGAGAAGTCTAAAACCAGCCTAGACTTGATGAGAGTTACACACCAGCTGGGAAGTTTCTTTTTGGTTTGCTATTGCCAAATGTAGGTACAGTGCTACAACATATTTAGTTTCTTTCATTTTTATGTTCTCAGTAAACACTAACAGATGTCAGCACCCATCTACTCTTAATCTTAAAACAAAACTCATTCACACATACAAAAGCACTCCTTGCTATTGCCGTGACGTAAAACGGCCTTGCTCTCAAAAACTCTGAACCTGTGCTGAATTTAGTGGCATAGTTTTAAAGGTAGCTTAAAGAGAAGGAGCAGCAGCAAATATTATAGCTTTTTTTTTGGTAGTTATCTCCACTTGCAGATCAGAAAGTGCTTTAAAAAAGGAAGGAAAGTATCATCATCATCATGGTTGCACAGTTTCCTGGAGAATCCCCCACACAGCCAGCACTGGAATACAACCTCATGGATGTCACCCACTCTGATGTCCTGTCAGATCAAACAAGCCTTAGGGTGGTAAGGTAAGGTGGCACCTCAGCTGCCTGCTAACAAAACAAAAATTTGCCTAGGACTTCAGTGGCTTGCATCTTATATGAAAACTCAGACAGACTATTCACGATCCTAAGTTAGTGACAGGACTAAGTCCCCTTCTTCCTGCTTCAAGAACCTTTAAGAGATGCTGAGCATGCTGTACAGCAGGGCTTTTCTTTAAGAAGAGAAAACAAGAATCCTAAAAGTACAGGATAATGTATCTTTTTTTTTTCCATTTTAAACAAGAAAGTAAACTGAGTCAAGCTAGGATATGAGTGAATAAAAATAACTTTCTTCAATAACATGCAAGAATCACTCGGGTAAAGTAGAAATCATTCAGAACTAAAAGATTATTCTGGTCAGAGAAGTTGTGAGTTAAAGGATCCTCACTTGAGCAAACTCAGCATCATTACCTGAAGCCAAATTTAGCTGAAACACCACCTCTCCATGTGGTTGGTAGGACTAGCCTTGGTTTCTTGAGTGGTTGCTTTGATGTTAGTAATTGTGCACTATATTTAAGAATTCAGAATAAAATGATGGCCAGTTTGGCTCTTTGATGAACTATTATTCATAAGCAAGCGGAGAGGTCACTGTGAGGACATGCTGGGTGTAGCTGAGGCTAAGCACAAGAAGACAACTATTCTGATTTCTAAGTTGAGTAACACAGCAATTACTTCTCCCTGACCAACCTGGCAACCAAACAGAAGAGCTCACCTCCTCCTTTTATTGAGCAAACAAGTTAAATCACAGGTTTTACTTATCCTATCATCACCACATAATTGCTTACAAATCTTCAAAATTAGCCTGACACTCTGACAGACTTAATATGGAAGTAGTAACAAAAAGTATGCTATAGAGTTGCTGTCTATCTAAACTGAACAAAACATAACCTCACTTTTGGGCCTTCATTTTTCCCTAATGTTAATGCCAAATTCCTTATCAAATCATTATACTTTTACTCAATTGACTGCTATATCATTTGAGGGCAAGATAAACAGGAACAACCCAGGAGGCAGGTGACCCTAATTTCAGATCCTGGTCTAAGCACTGGTGGCTACAAGATGCAGATAGGAAGGATGTCAAAGAAACTATGGGCTGTATAATTCACTTTTTCCAGAGCCCTGAAAAATCACATTTGCTAAGGAAAGTAAGAGTGTGAAAACAAGGGTCTAGGATGGAGAACAAAGAGGACAGAACCTAAAGAACCAAAGCATACCATTGGGTGAGAAGAGCACAAAAATCCTTGCCTGTTCACTGGGTCATGCCAATTCATTTAGTGGCATCTGGTTCAGTCAACCCATACTACCTCTTGTCTCAGAGCTCGGTATTTATCATCACAGCAGGGATAGAGACCAGAGGTAGGACAGGTTGAAGGCCAGTGCTTCGTTTTGAACCTAGAGGTGGCACTTCCTATGCAAAATGGAGAGTCATCACAGCCCATGAGGTGGTGCTCAGACCCCCATCCCTCCTACACACTCCCACTTTCAGTGGCCATTGAGAAGCTAAACTCCTAGACTTCTTTGAAAATCCAAACCATAATGTATTGCCTTTCTATTTCTGACCTGGCATATTTTCTGCCATTATACGACTTGCTACCAGCCTCACAGTACCTGTGTGAAAATCCCATCTTCCCCAGAGCTCACACACTATATGTGAATGGATATTGTCCAACGATCTCTGCATAAAATGCACTCTCTGCAGTGCATCTTGCTGGTAAAAACAGTTAAATAATTTACAATCTGATCAATTGCTGATGAAATTATTTGATTTTCCTGGCATTAGGCAAATCTAAGCATTCTAGGCACAGAATCAACATTCTGGTAATTTCTTTATACTTTGGCTTTTGCAAGGGTAAAGGCAGATGAACACAGAAACCATTCCACAGGCAGAGCCACTCCAGATTCAGTTCTGCAGGTTCAACTGGTAATAACGCAACCAAAAAAAAACCAGGAAATCTTTTCATATTGGTGTTGCAATACACACTTTTCTCTTTTGTAATGTTATTTTCATCCTGTATCAGACAAAAATTTACTGAGAACCTGAAATACTGAGAATACTTTCAGAGAATGTGATTGAACAGAAAAAACCCAATTAGAAAACAACATCCTCCCAAAGATAAAGAATACAGCATTCCTCACAAGAAGAAGGGAAAGCCTACTTACCTAAGCATGCAGAACTGAAGCTTTACAAACTGAGGGAATGTCTGCATCTTTTAAATGCCTGTCTTACAAACATCCTTTTCTAATACTGTCAACACAAAACAGACCCCAATCTTTAAATTAACTTGTCAGCATTTGTGAGATGCTAAGCTAAAGAGAAAAAAACAGAAGCTGTATATGGCCACATATGCAGATTTTGTATATTCATTATGTTTTCTTTTGCTGTGTTGACGACCCCAGTCTTTCATTCAGATTAACCACAAGAGACATGCACCTGTAGCAACTCAGAGCCTGGAAATCAAGCCTATCAAAATCAACTTCAATTAGCACACCTCCATGTCACCTGATGTACCTCTGAGGCAAAAAAGTGGATATCAAAGTGTGTTTGTTTTCCTTTGCCATGCCTTGCAATAAGAAATTTCATTCAATATTTATCTAAGGATTTCAGCAGTAAGTAGAGAGTTTGTGGCAGTTCAGTGAATGTTTTCACAGCGCTGTTGTTACTGCAGTTGTAAAGTTTCGCTTATGATTGAATGTTCAGGGCTGGTAAAACCCTGTGTCTCTTTACTGCTCACAGATGTGTCAGAAAAAAATTTACTAAATGCCTGGTTTTTATTACTGCTCCGCTGATCCTTTTTCTGTGGACATTCCAAAATGCAAGTTAAATCCGATGGTGAATGTATCTTCCAGATATTCACATTAAAGGACGTAATTCATGTAACATAAAACATACTACCATAACAAAGCTGTAAGATTTAAAAACAGATTTTTGGAAGCAAGATCTAATTTCATCCCTCACAAATGTTCTCAATTCAATTCTTGAAACATATATATACGTGTGCATATATTTTTTATACACATCTACTTTAGAAAAATATATGCAGATAAATGTAGGTATCTGCAAAGGGCGCCCACAGGTTCTGCCAGTTAGATGTAGATGTAGCTGCCTCTGAGAGAGTGTTTTACAAATTTTTACAGAGACATTAAAGTCTACTTTGGCATTTTGTTCATTTGCTTCATCTATCTTTGACTCATTTACATAGCAACTCCTGATATTTCATGGTATCACAGCTGAATCTCAGAGCTCATCATGCATCCAGCGTAAACAGCCCTTTGGTTGGAGCAACTGCAAGTCAAAGGTCAAACACACACTGAATGTTCAAGGTCCTATTTTTATAAACATTAATGACCATTGAATATTAGGAATTCCTTTTCCTTTTTTAGGCCAACAACATAACTTTTCAAATAATAACTTTTAGAAAGATGGGCGCAGCCTGCCATCCTCTCTTGAATGATGTCAGAGTCTATTCCACCAGTGACACAGGGCTATTATATTGATTCACATTTGTTGGGTTTTTTTTAATCCCATTACAAATTCTGTGGCCAGCTGCACAGAACAGATATAATTGGACAGTTTTTTTCTGGGAACAGTTAAGGTAGGGGAAAAAAGCACTTTTTTGATAATCAGAGAGAAGAAATCATTGGCATCTTACTAGACTGATTAATTTAATGTACTGTATTCTCCTATAACACAGATACTGGTAGAAAAATGTTTTAAATATACAGTAGCCCAATACAACTCTATGGCTCTTAATATTTTATATAATTGAGATGATGTAACTTTGCACAAAAAAACTGTAATGTGTTTCATCTAAAAAAGTGCAGATAAGACTGAAACTAAACGGTGTCAATACCTCTTTTCAGACTGGAAGGTATGTTAGGTGTACCACAGAGCAAAGTTACAAGCAACATCTTGATTCTATAACTTTTCTCTGCTTTTGTGAACATACAATCAGTTATTTCAGTTACCAAAATGGATTTTCCTGTGATATATGACTAATAAACACTGATGCTCAAGCACCTGCACAAGAAACGTTGCTGCTTTGTAGTCTCTGCCATGAACACTTCACCTTCTATCATCTGAAATGATCTTAAATTCTTCTCATCAAAGTATGTGTCGCTGAGGCGAGGGACCTACTTTAGTACATTAAACACATGTTATAACATCCACTCTATTTAATCTTCCAGCCTTTTTCCTCTGGAAAGGATGCTGTCATGTATGAGTATACTGTTCTTTTATGCAACTTCTGCCATGAAACCAACCACGTATTCCACACAAGCTTTTGCCTTTGTTGTGGTTCACTGTCTTTTGAAATTATCTTTTCAGCCGCATTGGAATTAGTTGTCATCCATCATGCTATGGACCCAAATAGATTTAATGAAAACAAAACTTAATTTCAGAGATTTTGTTCAATGGAAACAAATCTCTTTTATGCCTGTGTTGTTGCTAACCAGATGACAATGCACACACTAAATATCTACTGAAGTGCCAGAGGGGGAGAGAAGTAGCATCTCCTTCCAGCTCTCAGGAAAATGATCCACGCTGGCATTACCGAAAAAAATTAACATTAACTATCCTGAGGTGAACACCATTTGTACAGCGATAGCATAAGACAGAGCTCTCTTATTGGATTGAGTCTCCGTGACCGAGTACCTGCTTCTTTCGCTCAGAGCGCACTTACTGTCTGTTAACCAAAACAGCTGTGAAATACATCAAGTGTTATGAGATGAGATCCACCATTTATAAAAAAAAAAAATAAAATGCTGCAGCAGTTTAGTTTTAACTAGTTTTGACACAAATTACATGTGGCACGCACCATCTGGCTTCCTCAAAAAAAAAAAGCAGACAAGGCAAGGAATAGGCTGGGAGACTTCATCGCCTTTCGTGACTGAGTATGATCAGAGAAAAGCAAGCTCGAGCAGCAGAGATTTGCTGCAGGTAATGGTATCAGGGTATAAAAAATGGCAGCTGTCAGAGGGATCCTGAACTTGTTTCAAAAGGCACAGTAACAGGAGGACCTTTGCTAATTAAATATTTTATAAAGCAAAGGAAAAGTACGGGACAAACAATAAATCACACAGCTCCTTAGAAGTCACTGCGCTTTGAAAAAAACACCAATGATTTTTATGTGAGGAAAAATATTTCAAAGTGAATATTCTGTGCAAAGCCATATGCAGAAAGTGTTTCTATGTCGTGTAAACTTTGATAGAGTTCTTCTGTTCTCTGCTCTGTGCCTCTGGGACTCAGTCTGGCACTGTTTGACCTCCAAGGAGCTTTAATGAAAAGCACATCAAGCCCAAGCAAGGGGCTTTTTGATGTTAGCACTGCGCATCACTGAAGAAACCAATACTTTTCAAGTGGTGTTGCACCTCCCCTAGTAAAAGCAGCTTGTACTCAAGACATAAGAGTTTGAAAATGCAGCCACTAACTCTTCCAGCTCTCATGCTTGCATAGAAATGCCCATGAGTCCACTCATGATAATTCCCACAAGGAAAGACTATCAATGCATTTTTATTATCGTCAAAGTAGAAAACGCGACGTGCTACAGTGTCGTACATGAATACAAACTCCTTTTTGCATGAATAAAATAGACATTGTCAAAATACTATTTCTGAGATTGGCAAAACGTTACATGAAGTCGACCAGGAGTAGCAGAGCTGTCCCATGTCATAAGCAGTTCAGATGGTCAACTCCCCTACCCCTATCCTTCCAGATGAACGGTGCTCCCTGTAACGCATCTGATCAACCAGCCCTACACCACAGAAATCCGTAAGTACAGAGCTTTATAGGGTCTTAATTCAGAACCTGGTCCAGATAGGAGAATCATAGAGCCATTTTGGTTGGAAAAGACCTTTAAGATCTTTAAGTCCAACCATTAACCTAACACTGCCAAGTCCATCACTAAACCATCTCCCTTAGTGCCACATCTACACATCTTTTAAATACCCCCAGGGATGGTGACTCAACCACTTCCCTGGGCAGCCTGTTCCAGTGCTTGACAACCATTTTAGTGAGGAAATTTTTCCTAATATCCAATCTAAACCTCCCCTGGTGCAACTTGAGGCTGTTTCCTCTCATCTTATCGCTTGTTACTTGAGAGAAGTGACCAGCCCTCGTGTTGCTACAACCTCCTTTCAGGTAGTTGCAGAGAGCAATATGGTCTCACCTCAGCCTCTTTTTCTCCAGCCTGAACAACCCCAGTTCCATCAGCTGCTCCTCCTAAGACTTGTGCTCTAGACCCTTCACCAGCTTTGTTGCTGCTCTTTGGACATGCTCCAGCACCTCAACGTCTTGAAGGTGTGTCTTTCAATCTTCAATTGAAATCCAGTAGCTCATCTGCACGCTCCAGTACAAACACAGCTGACCTCTGTAGACATTTAAATAGTGCTTAAGCAGCAGGCAGCGTTGCCTGCTCATCAGAATCTTACACTGATTCCTCAAATGAAACTTCAGCACTTAAGCCAAAATTTACTTTCACGTATGTGAAATATACATTGCAAAATGCATCTTTACAAAAATATCTTTTTCTGATAGACAAAAAGTAGCACCCTAAAATTTTCTTGCACAAAATTCTCAAACAGCTTTTGAAAACAACTGTAAAAAATAATTTTAAAATAAGAAAAATGTAATGAGATTTTTCCCAAGCATAATTACATATACATCGATAGTCCCCTCAGACCAGAACACAGACCACTGAGATTTACTGGCTGTATAGGTGCTGCTGTCCTTAAGTGTAACACTGCCTAACTTGCTACTTCTGATCTTAGAAACAAGGTGATGATCCTACAACCTTAAAGTTAATTGGCAGTTTTTCCACACACTTTGATGTGAACTGAAGCGGGACTCCAAGCAATCATGGATATACTTCAGTTCCCTTAAATCAAAGTGACTGCAGGGAGACAGCAGAAGCATTGCCCTTCGGAGCCTCCCCATAAAAATGGAAATTCTCCCTTTCTGAAGCAACTCCCATTCTCTGCATATCTGGAAACTTTGACAGGAGTTAATACGTTAGTTATACTTTCTGTTGCATTTTTCTCGATCGGCTGTAAGACATCCATAAAACATCAGAGGCTGTGCTATGAAAATGTGCATGTAATAATACTCAGTGTAAAATACTCAGTGTCATAGCTTCTCCTCAGAATTTATTTAACAAACTATTCTTGATGGACAAGTAATTACTCTGTTTAGAAAAAAAACAAAACCAACATGTTATCCAGAGAACAGCTGGGAGAAATGCCAGATTATGTACATACACAGATGAGTGCTTTCATTGGAAAACAATGGAAAGAGATGTCATGTTTGGCTTAGGAAGAAGTGACAGCTATTGATATAATCACATTAAATGCAGAATTTCCCACCTCGTATCAGTAATTATTATTGTTTTTAATTTTTAGTCTTTCAAATCTTTGTAGATTGTATCTTTTGAAGAAGCTGCTGAAGGATCCTCATATTTTCAGTAAAATAGTGATAAAATAATGAATTTTGAGGTTCAACTGTAAAGTTCACAATGATTTACCTCATGGAATTTTTTTACCATAATTTCTGTAAAGTTACACTGATTGCATGTAACCAAACAACTTGATTCTACAACAGTCCTGGGAATTTGATACAGTTGTTGTGACTCCGATGGGTGCACAATGACCCAGGTATCTCTTTCAGCAAGTGGGATTTAATTGAGAGACAAGCAGACAACAAGAATGAAGTGACACAGGAAAACTAAAACAAAAAAACAAATGCCCAAAATGTCAAATGTCAAAACATGGGGAAACCCTCTGGAGAATATGAAACTTTGGTTGGTTGTGTGTCAATCAACACACTTCTTAAAAAAAATTATACTATGACACAAAGTCTTTCCTGGACTGTGTGTGCTTCCCTGCAATGTTAACAGCTTCTCCTGTTCCATCTCCTTCCTCACCGTCTCAGTCAGCCTGGGTTCTCACACTGTCCTTTGAGCACATCCCGTTTCAACCTCTCTTTAGAGAATGTCTGCCAAATCACACCCCACACCTTGCACCATTTCTCAGACCTCTGCACAAGTCCACCGGCAGATTCAGCTCACTAAATGGAAGGAGTATGGAAAATACTTATTTAGATTGTTAGCTTCTCTCTCCCAATTTATCTGTATCATCAGCTACACCGACAGTAGAGCAAAGAGGGTTATCAGCCATGACCTGAATGCCATTGAGCCAGCTGCAAAGAACTTCTTGGCTTAAAATAAAGAAATCAATAAGCACAAGGAAAGAAATATTCCATCACCATTACATGGATAAAGATTTGATGCACCCATATAATAAAGACTAGGTCTGCAGGCGGACTTGGGCCTTGCCAAACCTGAGCCAGAACACCCAACCATTATGTAGGTGGCCTGCAATTTGAGTTCGGTATTTAGGCTCCCCAGGTGATGAGCAGTGAGAGACAGGTAACTCAAACTGAGGATGCTACAGGCCATGTTTTGAGCTGTTTTAACCAGCCAAATGTAGCAGCATTGAGAGGAGTGCCTGCTGCATCCCACCCATCTGTGGCTGTAGGCATCTAGCAGGCTGCTGGGAAACATCCAGCTAATCTGAAGGTTTGCTGCCTGTGACACACTGGAAGATGCCTACACTTGGCTCTGAATTGCTTTACTGTGAAAAATATCTTGGGGAAGAAGCTCCCATGCAATTCTTCTGGGCTTTCCTGATACCATCACTGTTCCTCCTTACACACCCAAGAAGCAGTAACTGGTTTTTTTTGTAACCAATTTCTTTCTACGCAGCCTTCACGATTTTCATTATGAAGAACCTCTTCCTATGACTGAGACTTTTTCATTGCAGAAAATAAGTGAGAAATTACATATGGACCTACCTTGCAGATGTCTCAAAAGCACTTCCAGCTCTAATCATACCCTGTTTCCACTAATCTGTACTGCCATGTGAGATTTATCAGTGACTTCCTAAATACTATACAACAGTGCTGACTGCTGAAAAGGAGTAAAGGGCTGGAAGGAAATCTCATGAGTCCTGCATAAATGAATGGGACACATGGGACTCTGCTGCTTTTCAGCAGTCAACACTGTAATATGTAACGTATTGGCACATAAAGTGAGCTTCTGAAGCTGTTTAGCCCTGAATTCACTGCAGTGATCTGATCTTTGGGAATCTGAAGTTTTTGTCCTAGCAAATTATCTCGTCCTTATCCCCTGAGATAAGGAAGTTAAAAATTTCTAGCCATACGTGGATTTTAGGGCATCTGGTTAGAGTCCTCTGCTTTCACACACTAAGCAGGATTTATACGTACTGTAACAAAAGGCCACGGCAGTCGTGATTCAGCTCTCCTTGTAAAAGCTGGAAGCTTCTTAAAAACGATAAAGTCACAGTTGTTTTTAAAGTTAGGGCAAAAAAAAGAAACCTAACTACAACTGAGAACCTTTGTTCAACAAGCTACTTAAGCAGAATATAAATCTGAAGCAACAGTACTTCCAACTGAAGTGGACAGTAATCATTTATACATATACATGGCACATACTTAAGTACCTTGATGAGTTAAAGCCAAATGTGCAACATTAAATTTGGGAACAGCCTTTTTTAAACAAAATGTTTTTACAATAAGCAAATAACCTCGAAATGTGCTACAGCTTAAGCTACCACTTCCAGAGAACACAACCTGCTACAGTGAAGGTCAGTGGAGTTCAGTGGGTTAAAGCAGTATAATTAAAACAGTGTGTAGTTGTTCACTTGTGGTTCTGCCAGGCTCGCAAGCAAATGCCCAGCAATTCTGTATTATGCTAATGTCTACTCTCTACCTCTGTTTTGTCATTCATGTGCACTTTATTTTCCATGTTTCAGGGAAGTGTGCAGAAAAGAACATCGCTCCCTTAGGCTGAGGGTTAAATACAGCTATTGCTGTTCAGTTCCTGGTGCTTTTCAGAGCCAGCAGAAACTTACTGTCCGCTTCTCTAGAATGCTTGTAGCCCTGTTGACATTAATGAGACTTACACACAGGAAAGCAGAGTGAAAACAAACTTTAAAACAGCCGACTGATTTTTCAGCACCAGTGTACTGCAACATCATCATTAATACCAAGGAAAGAGCCTGGCAATTTTACTCGGATGAACTGTTGTAAAGGTACCCACAATGGTAGGACACAGCAAGTTTGCCTTTCTCTCTTTTATCTTCTGCCTTCCCCTTTGCTTTTTAATTCCACTGAAGATGCTTACAAGGAGGCACAGGTACCTGGCGTCACCCTGCTGCGCTTCCTACAGAGATGTGCTGCCTCGTGCAGTCCAAAAGGACAGTGTCAAGGCACTTGTAGCTAATGTTTTAAATTTTTCTACAAAAGAACCAAATTAACACTTAAGTAGACATATGTATGCATGCACACATGCACACACACACTTTTACAGAACTATTATATAGTACAGAACTAATTTTTCATTTCACTAAATCTTCTTTGAGCTTTCCTGAAATTATAGCCCTATTTACCCAGTGCAGCAAATTGCTTGTTGACTGATAAATAATACTGGCTCTTCAATACTGTTTTTTTGGCAGAACAAATTTTTACAGGCTTAAGAAGACTGACAAGAAAACTCACTTTCTACAGTCATAAAATCAAATCCTTATGAGGACACTACATTTCTTACATTTAATGTGCTCAATTGTGAATGGTTTTATAATCATCATCAAAATGTATATTTAGAATTGTAAAATGGGTCAGATGTTCACTCAGGTAATAAGAACAGTTGTAACTAATATGCTAGCAGTTGTATAGTCTATCCCATGCTTCCTGTTAGATGATAACTCTTGGTAATCCTGCCAAATTACAACTCTTGGGCCCGATTTTTTTACTGCTGAATATCTGCCTCGAAGTCTTTGGGAAATTTCAGATAAATTAATTGCCTTTTTCAAGAGTGAGGCCAAGCAAAAACGAATTCATGTATTAAAAAAAAAGGCTTTTTAGGAAAGCTCAGACCCTCCATTTTCTGAAGCAGAAACCTGAATTTTGATAAGATGATACGTTGGACAAAGGAAGTGTTTTCTTGCTAATCATATGAAAACCACAGCATTGCTGTCTGAAAAATAGCAGGTTTTACCTTCCCAGTACAGACACTCCAACGGCAAATATCTTCTAGCAGTCTGTTAGCCCATGCTCCCAAGGAGCAAAAAACCTGGACTCTCCCTTTGCCTGACATTCAGGACCGGGGTGAGTTATGCCAAGACTGAGATCACTACAAGTGAGCACAGGAGACTTTCCCAGCACTGCCAATTAATCCTGTCTGAGCCAAGACAACACAGAAAAAAACTCCAATTGAAATGGAAACAAGAGAAAAAAAACATATAAGGATGGAGTGGGAAGAATGTGGAAAAAAGTTATGGCAGAGGTGAGACTGGGATCAGTGGGGAAATGAGATGATAAACATGAATGAAGACTGCAGAGAGTAGAGGAAATCAACTTCCAGGCCTCAGGACTTCAGAATAAAAAGAATACCTGGAAAAAAACCCATTGAGCAATACACAGTAGAAGACATCAAATCTGGAAGAAAACAGAAAGAAAAGTCTGCATCCATCAAAACACCAATGCCTGCCGTAGCCTTGACTGGAAGCCACAGTCACCAAGGCTCACCAGTTCCTGATGGCAGCAACAGCAAACAAGTGGGTTGTGTGTCTGGCCCTGTAGCTGGTCTGCGGAGGGGATAATAAACTACTATAGTTTATTAAGCTGCTTTATTCATCAAGGCAAGTAGAAGTTTGTGTGGTTGGTAGAGAAGTCTCCAGCCCAGCTGAGACACCACATGACCATCGGGCTGCATTTTATGAACCTTCTCCTTTGTCTGTTAAATTTCTGAAAACCTAGTAAGAAACAAAATCATTGCATGCTTGTGTTTTATTTTTTTCCCACAAACTTCCTCTGTCTCAGTAGCACCCAGGATGGACAGCATTCAGGGAATTAAATAGCAGGGACTAACAAAGAACTTGTTATTTCTTGGAACCTGCTTCATGTGCTACAAAAATTGTAGGTGCAACTTCAATTTTGATGTCTTTTTGTTTTGTTTTGTTTTCTCTGCCCTATTTAAGGATACGAATAGCCATATTATCTTGCAAATGTATTGATTCTGTAAATGAAATGGTCCAGTTCTTACCACAGCCTTTACTGAAGAAATTTTCCTCATTCCCTATAGTTCCTACAGCTTACAATTTCTCCCTTTGTATTCTAAATGAGGTACATCACAGACCTATGTAAGAACATTACTATATTCTCATTAATGAAGCTATTAAACTGCATTTAATGTATTTGTGATCAAGAGCACTTCCACAACATGAGATAACTCAGTAGCTCTTTTTCCAAATCCAACTGCTTTAAGCAAGTTATTATAAATAACCCCCTGTCCAAGTAGAAAGACAGAATGATAATCCATCTATTAAAGGACTTTCCTTATGTAGCCAAACAATTTTATTATTCACTCATAGGCTTTAAGAGCTTCTTTAGGAAAAACAGAGAATTCCAAATCTAGGCACTTCTAGATATTAACCATAATCCCCTTTGCAGAAGTAAGATGAAAATGTTTCTTCAATAGGCAGTATTAAATTATTTCTTTGAAAAGTCTATTGAGGTGCTGGACAACATCATACTATACGCTGTGGCACTTGCACTCAAAAAAAGAACTTGGACCTGTACATGGTATAGTCTGGGTGTTCCCAGACATCTCTGTCAATAGCAGGAATACCTCATCAATACTTTCCCTCCCACTTGTGATCATATGCATTGTATCCCTCCTGTTGGCCACTGTGTATCATTAACCTTGCAACTCTGCACTGACTGTTCACAAGAAACAATGAAATACCAATATAATAATAAAAAAAAGTTCTTTATGTGCTTTGACTTCTTTTTATTTAAGCACCCACAAGCTGGAAGAAAGGAGTAAAGGCCTGAACTATGAGACTGTCCAGATCTTGACTGGACCTGAGCAAACAGCCCACAGACTGCCTTCTAGAAATTGTTGTATTCCAGAATGTAGCTCAATCTTGGCACAACAGCTATAGGTCAGAGGCTAGGATTACATGATGCTACTGCCTCAGAACAGACAAAACTGTAGCTTGATGTAGACAAACCAAAGAGTGGGGGACCTACAAAAATTAGTCAGAAACAACCAGAAACCAAACTCTTTCAACTAGAGGTTGAAGATACAAATCTCTTAAGTTCCACATTTGTGTCATTTTTATCTGGATTTTTGCCCAGCAGGAGAAATAGAAATAGATGAACAGAAATAAGAAATAGATGAAGCACAAACTATATACAAGTTGAGGCAGGGCAGGGCTTCTTTAATTCCTGTGGGATGGAAGGAAAGGTAGAAAAGAGGGTGTCAAGAATGATACTACAGGATACAAACAATCTAATGCAAATTCTGCTATATGTAGATGAAAGGCTTTTTTCTTTTTTTAACTTGGAAAAGACATATCTTTCAAACACAGCAGAAACACTCTTCTGATGACAAATTATATTTTCAATTGTATTATAATTATGGTATATGTGAATTCAGAGCTGCTTCCCTGATAACATTTTATGTGCTTTACTGGGACAAGTTGTATCATCCCAGAAACTGAATTACTTGCCCCTTCCCCTCCCAGGGAATTCCTCCAAGCAAGGCACTTAGAACACAAGATCAATATAATTCATTTCCTGGGGCTGTTCTGACTAGCACAGTTTCGTAATTGGTACAGACACTGAACTTGCAACCAGAGATGTAGGTAGATACATTACTGCTGAATAAACATCACTTAAGTGCAAAGAAAAAGAGGATGAATACTCAAATTGGGTCAGAATTCTCTGCTATAAATATGTATATTAAGAGTGTGTGTGTGTGTGTATAAGGAACTGCTGACACAGCACTGTGGAAAGCACTGCTAGAGAGCTTTCGGTTGCTGCCAGCAATGTCGTCATAAATCAGAAGGATTCTCAGGAGCAACTCTGCGGTTAACCTGCGTGAGGATACTGAACAACAGCCCATTGTTGTCAGAAGAGGACTATTTGACACCACTTGGCATCACCTCACACACTTAGTGAACTAGACTTTATACCTATTTCTTGCCTAGCTTAAGCAGAGAACAAAAAATAATTAGTATTCCATATAAATCAGGCATACAAAACAGGCATATAAAACAAAGCAGGCACCAGTCAGAATCAGGAAAAACACAGCACTCTCTTCCAATGGCTAGCAGTTCTCCAGCCCATTTGTTTAAAGACAAATATTCAAATACCTTTGTATCAGGTGTACTTTTAGAAAACGAGGAATTGAGAGAAAAAGAGCACAAGAAACACTTATTCCTGGAAAGGTTTCATTGCAAGACCTACCATCTGTGGACACCCCTGCAAAAATCCAGCTCAGAATGGACCAACTTGTAATATGAGCAAAAGTAAGAGATTGCCAGGATCTTGCAAAGCCACCTGGCAATCACAGCTCAGCACTGCATGTTGCAGCAGCCTTGAGTTCACCCCACCTGCTCTGCAGAAGCCACCTTGGGGATAAAGTCTTTCTCAGCTGCCTGGAAAGGGACATTAGTGCCATGGTTCCACGTGTCAAAAATGGCATTAAATTAATTCAGGTCTTAGCCTCGGGGTTTTACCAAAACCAAGGTCCCACAAATACTCAAAAAATACTGGGATTTTCATGAGTTTGCTAATTAAACCATCATTAATTTGGTGATGTTTTCTGAGTAGCAACTGGTAGTAGAAGAGATGCATGATGCTCAGGAACAGTGAAACACCAAGTTTTCCAATATTTGCAAGCTTCTCCAAACCATGTGGAAAGACGGTCAAAATCAGATTCCTAGCATTTTATTTTCTCTGTGATGGAACTTATTCTGTAAATTACTGCAAAGAAAGCAAGCATGCATGAGGAAACTTACTGAAAGGCTACAATGCACCAAGAGAAATGAGCAAACCAAACAGGAAATGCACTTCCTCACTAATTTGATGAGATCAGGAAAAGGAGATTACAAAACCACAGAGCGTCACTACTGCATTGCTCCCAATGCAACTATAAGTTGTTACTTGAATGCAATGTTTCCAAGAGCATGTTTCTTTTCTTCCTGTCTTTTATTTTGCCTGAAGCAATGCTTCTGTACCCTGGAATAATAGATGAATGCGATTTAGTAATTGTAGAGTGACACCTTCAGTTACAGGAAGATGAGAGCAAGGTGAATCCTCTATTTACAGGAATAACTATTTAAGATCCTTAATCCTCAGACTCAAGGTTCATTGATGCATTTGCTCCCAGGACAACAGTGCATCAGGATATTTTGCATGAGATACCTTTTCCCATGTGTATGCATGTCAACAACCAAAGCACCGAGGACTCACTGGTAAGTAAATGAAGATGTGGGCAGCCCCCAACTCTTCTGATTCTCTGAGTGACAAGGTACTTCATAAGGATCATCAGATTTGCACAAAATTTTTTCCTGTTCAGTATTTTCTGAAGTTTTGTTTTGTTTTGTTCAAGGGTGGTTATTTTGCCCCCCTTGAAGTTTTTAGGAATTTTGCCTGTTCAACACTGTCTTGAGACAAGGCACTGCTGGGATCTTAAAGACCCCAAACTGATTTCATTGTTGAAAGAGCCATTCACCCCGCAGCCTTCATGTACCTTGCCTAGTTACCTTCTGACCGAATACAGATCTCTCTTTATACAGGAAACTTGAGACTCTATGGCGCTGTTCCAGAGGCTAAACAAAAAGAGGTTGTAAACTTTAACCAATCCGCCTCTCTACAACTAGCTACAGAGACGAATTTTCTGAAATCAAATCCTCTTGTCTGGAAACAGAACACACTTTTGGAAGAGCTTTACAGACTACCATGAACCAAAACCAAGCCATCCTCTTCTTGCCTCTGGTAAACAAGGAAAACATCAGAAAGTCTCTGACAGAAGCAGTCAAACCTGAACACTTAGGGAAAGCATCACCATCAGCAGTCATAGGGAATGGGCAAATCTGACATGAAAAGCAAGATGAGAAAAAAAGGATGCAATGTACTCTTCCCCATTGGAGGGGAAAGCCCTCTTCTCAGACTGGAGGAAAAAAATTCACAGAGAAAATATGGAAACTTTTGATCACAGCAATCTCTTTCAATATTGTGTTTTAGCGTAGTTGATTTCCGATGCATAGGAAATAGCTAGGGATGACCATTAACTCATGCACAAAAAGTTCTCTTTTGTAACACTCCAATACGACAGTGACAGGTCTCTAGGAAAAATATGCAAATAAAAACTCACAAGTCAACTCCCCCTCACCCACTTTTTTTCTTTCTATTCAGGCTTGGGCAGTTTCCTGTACCGATAGAGATAAAGCAAAGTGTATTAGCAGAAGACACCCTTCCTCAGCCTTATCCCTAATAGCACAGGTAGCATTTACCAATTTCATACAATGAGTAGAAAACAGGAGCAGAAAGGTCCCTCTTAGTTACTTTCCAGTTGAAGTTGGGTCTCCTGTGTGTACTTGAATGGAGCCTGGTACCACTATCCATCTTATCCATTTCATGCCATTATCGTAAGTTTAATTGCACCATTAACCCAAATTGCAGATTGTTTGAGAACCCTGTCAAACTCTTTCTGTTTTCATAGAGAATAGCAAGGGTGGGTTTAGGTCTTCTGATACTCAGTGTGAAAAGCAGCCATCTCTCCAACTGTGTGCAGGCAATATGGCATTTTATTCCTTTCCAGAGGAGAACTAGGAGCTGATTTTTAAGGTGATGCTGAGCACCCACAGTGTCTGCCACCACCTCTGAAAACCAGGCTACTGGGCGATGAACAGAACTAGATCCTCCTACTGTGACTTGACTTTCTTTAGCAAAACAAACAACGTGAATCAGCACAGAATAAACTGTGTCCATTAGACAATTCTTCTAGAGTAAGTTAGTTCAGCTGATGACTATTACAGCACGTGCATAGGTTGTCAAGTTTTTCAAGAAAGGTTATAACTTATTTCTAGCTGTCCTGACTAACCCAGTCACTGTAAGCACACTTGCAGAGGACCAAAATCATGGTAGAAAAATTCACTAACAAAACACCTGAACAGTCTTGGCAAATAAACCTTCAAAACATCGCCCATGATCATACTGTTTCTTTTTCCTTTTTTCCCCCCAGTAACTCTCTTTGTTCTTAACATCTACAGCTGTTAAAGGAATATTATCAATCTAAAAGCAAAGTATGTGTTTGCTGTTGTGTTTTTCTTTAAAAAAAAACCCACCACTTAAATATTCAGTGGAGCTTTTTGATTCTATGCCCAGATACCTACATTACAAAATATAAGACAAAATTATAGGTACACAGCGTGCCAAGAAAATCAACTCAGTGTGGCTTGCCCAGGCTTTTTGAAAGAAAGCATGCATACTGTGTCACTATTATGATTTAAAATAGCTGGGCCTCCAAAGTCATAACACTACTCTACTATAGCACAAGGTGCCTGCAGATGCCTGCAGCAGCAAGCCAACCGATTAGCTTCAGGACTGCGATGAAAGCATGACTTTGATTTCTCTTCAGTGTGTGTATCTCACAGCTTCATTTCAGTACAAAACAAACCTATGATGAAATGAAAGAAAGCTTTGGAGGAGGGCGGAAATAACCTGAGTCTTTTACAATAATCCTCATTATTATTTACTATGGAGTGCAAATTTCAGTTTCAATGGAGAGGGGGATTTTCTGCGGTAAAGCAGAAGAAAATGGGGTTTTGCATTGTAAAAGGACTTCTGCTTCTTTTGGGTTTAAAACAGAGGTCAGAAAAGCTTTCAATTCTCTGAGCTCAAGGCTTGCTAGAGGTAAACAGGAGCCTGTACGTACGTGCACACACATCGTCCTGCCAGAGAGACCCCTCTCGCACACTTCCAATGAAGCCTTCTACCTTCTGCACTGCCAAGAATCAAGGAGCTTTTGGATGTGCTCTGACACTTTACCAGACTTCTTTTTTTTTAAATCTAGAAAGGAATTTTTATTTGTTGGCTCTGTTGTGTGTGTTTGGTTGTTGTTTTTTTTTTACAATGCCCTCCAGCTGCATTGGGATCCAGGTTAGAAGCAAGGCTCAAGCTGCTGCAAGTTTATCGATGTCACAGGATTCAATACAAGTACTCACTAGCACAGCGAGGAGACACACTCTGGCCCCAGCTCCCTCAGACTCACGCAAGGGAGAGTTATTCAGCAGTGAGAGGACGATAAAGAAAGGCTACAGGAAGGAGAAAAGATCTCTATTCGATGAGTTATTGCCTGATAATTGCCAGCAGAGCTTACATAATACAATTTAATCTTTAATTAAACCTCTAATTAAACCAGTCTCTGCTCTTACCTTCATACTTTCAATTTGTATTAGTTTTCTTAGATCGCTATAAAAAGATATCTAGCTGTCTTCTAAACTGATGAGTACCATATTCTTCCAGGGGCTTCCTGAATGCTTTGCTGACTAAAAATTTGGTACTGTTCCTACACTTTTTACTTACATGCTGTTAAGGAAGTAAATTACTCAAAATACTCACTTTTATGGTGAATTAATAATAGACTTTTAAGAGTTTTGTACCAGAAAGAATCTCAATTTAAAGTTATCCTGCCTGCCTTTTACAAGGTTAGCAATAACTTCCTCCAGAAGACACAATGATGAAAAAATCACACAAAAATTTTGAAATAGTACTATATACGTAGCAATTGCATTTTCCTGGACTTACATTTAACTGAATTTACCTCTGATAATTCATCTTGGTAACTGTTTTCCTTTTTTTTTTTTCCTCACTACAATCATACTACAAAACTGGACGAATCCACATTTTTCTCTGCTAACTTCTGAAGTTCTTTTTGTTTTTTTAGAGTACTACTAACTCTCTATTAGCACCCCAGGCTTTACTCAGGAGCAGAAGCCAAGAGGGGTGAAGATCCTTATTTATGGTTACAATACAGGTCAAAGCTGTGGAGAAGTACAGGGCAGCCCAAGAGAAAAATGAACTTAAATTATCAAGTAGGGGCTGGACTAATTCCATTACATGTTAATGTTTCTGCACTGCAAAGAGGCCACAGATCCCACAGACTTCAACTCCCTGAGCACATTGCTGTGCCTCTGAAGACAGAACAATTAATTTTTCTCTAAGTTTTTCTGCTGCACTTATCAGTTGAACTCTTATTTGCTTCACAGTTATTAATTAGCACAAGCCTCTGTCTGGAAGGGTGTGGGAAGTATATGGATGGGGAACTTCAGTAAGGAAAAATTAAAGTCATTTTTTTTTAGGGCTTTGTTTCAGAGTACAATTCACACTCCTCTAACATGTAGCTCTTTGAATAATAATATAAATGTAGTAGTCACTGATGTATCTAATGAATTTGCTTGTATCCTAGTTTAATTATACCTTCAGATATACCAGACAATAGAAATGAAGTTGTAAAGGCTGCTGCTTTCCTCCTCTCACCTTGCAGCCCCTCCACCAGCAGTGGAAAGAAAAGATGCCAGTCCTGAAGTCACCAAAATCAGCAAAGCATTTGCAAACAGCTGCTATGTATGGGCATTGTGCTTGGGCAGGTTTTTGTGCCGCAGCCATCTCAGGACCATATGACAGCTGACGTGTGTTGTTCACTGCTAATAAATACCAAAGGGACAGGAGAAGAAAAGGAAACTATTTGGATTTGGCACAGAAGAATACACACCAAGCTCAACTCTCTGGATTTACCACAGCTACTCGTAACCAAACAACCCACTCCAAATCAACAAGAAAAAATATTTCTCACTCTGTTTCAGGTTTGTATGATGATCCATAATCAATTTTTCACTGAAATCGTACAGAAAACAAAATGAAGGTGACCCTGTTTGTAGGAAACACCGCCCTTTTCATTCTCAAGTGTAGCACCATGATCATCTTCCTCTTCCTCCCCTTTCTCTATGCAAAGGAAATTACTTTCTACTGCTTTTTTTTTTTTTTTTCCCCTAGCTGCCATGAGATTCAGAAATTCCTCTGCACAGAGATTCAGAGGGCTCGGATTCAAAACCAGCTTTGTCAACCACTATCTTGGAGCAGCCTATTCATTGTGAGCATCATGTCAAGTCAGCTACAATCAAAAGTGTGCTGCAAAGATAGCTGAACCAGTGCTAAAACCAGAAACAGCTGGACCTTTGCAAAGCATCATGCTCAACCTAATAAGCCTGTGGTGCCACCCAAATGCTGCTAGATGGATCTCTGGGCCCCGAGCCAGCGTGCCTGCAGTACGCTGTGTCAGATGGAAGAATATGACATTTGCGCTATAGCAGACACCACTGTGCCTCTGCACCAATGAAAAGGCACCGTGTTCCTCCCCAGTCACTTCTGCTACCAAAATTTCTCTGAGGTTTATGGCAACAACTCTGTGGCACTGATTATTTGACCTCAAAGCTTGGCCAAAACTCCCTTAAGTCACATGAAGCAACCTCCCTTACGTACGTGATTATGGCTCAGCCAATCTCTTTTTAAGAAGTAGCAAGAATTATCCTTGCCCGTTTCCTTTCTAAGCAAGAATTATCCTTGCCCATTTCCTTTCTAAGGTGCTCTCCTGTAAAAGTCCTCTGGTTGAAACTCTCTAGAAACTTGGGAGTAGCAGAATAAAGGCTTCCTTCAGTACCCTGATGACCACAGCATGCAATCACTGGCACTTGTGGCACAACGGGAAAGTTTCCAGAAAACTTCAGCTATAATGGAGCAAAGATCCCATCTCCATTCAAGCTGACATTTTTGGATATATTTTACTCTTCGGGATTTTGTTTTGACTGCCTCATTTGGCAGGATTATCATACATGATAATCAAGCCAAGTCAGATGTCTTTGTTGCCAACATTAACACAACTAATACATATCCAACTACCCCGGCACAGACAACTTTGACAACGAGAGACAAAGAACCATCAAAGAATCTGCAAGAAACTCAAGTGAACAGGAGGAAAATCACACACGAATGGTGGCTCCATCAGGAAATGATAAAACAGGAAAAGGACAGCCCAGACAGGGCAAAGGGCCAACCCACACTTGGATTGGTAGACATGTACAAACACAGACATATATGTAGATGTAACTTCTATTGTCAACATATATATTTTTTACGGGGATAATTTTACAGTATTTATAAGGCTGTACACGTTTTCAGTTTGGAAACACAATGTATTTATTCACTCTTTTTGTATGGCTGGACAAAGAGCAGTATTTATTAGGTGAAGTGTCTGACAAAGCCTGTAGTGCTGTTAATCACACCAGCTTCCTTGATATATTAAGGCTATTAGGACTTAACTAGATAAAGATGCACATGTTACTAAGTGAATCACCTTCTATCTGTCTAATGGAAACCAAGTGTTGATTTAAGTGGAGTCATCTGTTTAAAAAGAGAGAGAAAGAAATTGAAATAAGCCCAAGATTAACAGATGTCGCAGAAGGGTCACTGGCGAGTAATGCTGTATCCAAGACTTTTAAAATAGAAACTTACATGAATATTTGAACTCACTTAAATATACTCTCTGCTTGACTTTGCAAATATAGCATTTACTATAATTTGTTTAGCTTTAAATATTACATACATAATTTCTACGCAGAGGACAGTATCTGTGTCATGTAAACACGTTCAGTCATCTCCACCCCTAGGATCCTGGGCTACAAAATGATATTAGTAGATTAATTTCTAGATTATTTGAAATATACTGTCTAAAATAGTCCCAGTACATTTATATTGGCTGAGTTGGTGTGGTTTATGTGTTTATATATGCTGTTCTCAAGTACTGGATGGTTTTAGCATTAATGGGCTATGATTATGTTGAACACTGCACTGGCCAATATAACTATTCAAAACTAGAGGGGCTTTTAAACACAATAACAAAAAGGAATGCTGATTTGTGGTTAAGTCCCAGACACAGCTTAAGTTAAGTTCCTGGCTCTGCCACAGATGCCACTGTGATACCTCGGGCAAGTCACTTCCTGCACCTTAGCTGTAAAAGAGGGAAAGAATATTTTCTTTTTCCCTTTCTTTCTCTACTTTGTGTGTTTAATCTGTCAGAGCACGAGCTCTCATGCTATGAGGAACATACTGAAGCTACCACAATGAAGTTCCATCCGAAAGGGAGGCAGCTCATCAGACTGTCACACCCATGGCATACAGGGCAATCACACTGCCAGGCTGGGCTGCTGGCTCATCGCTGGAGCTCACAGGGTATAGCATCAGCTAATAGTGATAGGATGAGGGATAATGGTTTTAAACTGAAAGAGCATAGATTTAGGTTAGATACTAAGAACAAATTCTTTACTGTGAGGGTGCTGAGACACTGGAACACGTTGCCCAGAAAAGCTGTGGATGCCCCATCCCTGGAAGGCCCAGCTGGATGGGGCTTTGTGCAACCTGGTCCAGTGGGAGGTGTCCCTGGCCATGGCAAGTGGGTTGGAACTCGATGATCTTTAAGGTCCCTTCCAATTCTAATCATTCTATGATTCTGTGATTAGCTGGGCATAGAAAGAAAACATGTGTTCACAGCCCTGTGCTAACTGCTGAAACATTGGGATACTTTAAAGATGTGAAAAAAGTCATTGTGATCATACTTGCTATAGATCTGTATAAAAGTGATGCAAATCTCTATTTTCTTATTGAAAGATGAAATGTGGTTTTGTCACAACCCCAGTGGGTAGGATGCAGGAACAGAGGATTTGAAGAAACTGTATTTGCCATCTTGGTTTCCTGAGCCATAGGAGGGACAGATATACTTTGAATCAAGTGTTCATGTTCTAATTTCTATTAACTGCTTATTTTCTTATCTTCCCTCTGACTCCCATAGCCCTAAGTAGGAGTCAGACAGCAAAGGCTCATTCTGTCTTTCTCCCTGCGATCTAAGCAGAACACGATCATTTCGGTTTTACAATTTTTATCTGGGGGAGGAGGAGCATGTAGGGTGACAGAAGATATGGACTTTGCTTCTCAATAAGAAAGGGAATATAGCTTCCTTTACTCTCTTTCCCAAGAGCTGAACAGATTCCAACCCAGAAAGACTCCAGCCTGAGCACAGACCTTTCAACTCCATGCACTTTTCCTCCCTAATACTCAACTACAAATGAAAATGAAATACTTTCATTCCAGCAAGATCCCTCTAAAAACAGTTATTTGACAAGGAGCAACTTCAACTTGGATGAATCTAACTTCAGTAAAGGATCATCCTAGTGTACCAAACCCAAAAGTTTCCATTTATGATAGAATGTTCTTTGGTGGTCATCTGCAACACACACACAAACAAAATAAAATGAAGAGATGATCTTATGATCATTTCCATTTCTTTAACCTGTAAGAATGAGAAATAAAAGTCCTCTGTGTAGCACGCTGGGCACACATATTGTTCGCTTAAATCCCTCTACTCTGATCCGCTCTACAGGGTATTTAGTTCATACAACTGTTCCACATTCTATCTCGACATATTCACCACTCATTTCCATTCCATATCAAATGTAAACAGTCTATGCACAAGAATAATGGAGGCTACATTTCAAATCTTGCTTGGGTTTATCTTTGAACACCAGACAAAATAGACTTCATGTAGTTTAATAAAAGATTAAATCATCTCCATTTGCAGACCTTACATCCACTTGCATATCTACTCATATATAAACACAAACAGCTGATTCCCCAAACAGCAACTAATCTGAAGATTGTTTGAAAGATTATTGACTGTTAATGCATTATTTCATTCATCTATTTCTGCCCTTCCCCCCCCAATTCCTAGATTTTATAGGATATATGCTTGCATGTTACCTAAAATTCCTCTGGGATTTCTGCTCTTAATAAACAAGTAGACAGCTATGCAGATCACAAGCACACAGCTGTTGCCAGTTTTAAGAATTCAAAAGTCATTAATCAGATCCCAAACAGGGAAGGCATCAATGAGATTGAAAAAAAAATTATATTAAAAAAAAAAATATATATATATCACACTCTGTAAAGTTTTACACTCTGTCTTCAACATCATGTTTCCCAACTACTGTCTGCATCCAGAAGCACTAGAAATTTGGGGTAAAATCTATAGCAACTCCATCAGAAAGTCTTCTCTTTAGAGGTATTTCACTTTTGCCTTTTTACTTTTCAGATGCTATTTAGAGGAGAACCACAGATCACTGCATGCAAGTGAATGCTTTTGAATGCTAGCACAGCAACTCTGTGTGAGCTTGAACTACCTTTGGTCACTGTTCTCTAGAATAAAGATAATATTTTGTCTTGCATGTACTCTCAGTTCCTGCAAATACGACAATGAACTGCATTATCCTCACTGTCTGTGGCTATTCATATTCAATGTTAGGTTTTTCTTTTTTATATAATCACATTTCCTCTGATCCAAGAGCTGACACTTCAGAAACAGACCACAAAGCATCATGATGGCTTGTGACACTGCTCTGTAGGCCAGGCCTGTAACTATATCCAAGTTACTGCACCTAGATCATCTCTTACAGATTATAGATAGTACTTAACACTAGGCATACTAAACCATTTACAAAATTAACGCAAAAATTCATTGTTTTTCATTTGTGATGCCGTAGGATCTAATGATCTTCAAACAGACAAAATCATGACTGACAAATGGGAAGGCTATTCCAAAGACCTTACGGCCTTCAAGGTATGGTGCTGTAAAATCTCATATGAACGTCCTCTAGACAGGCACAGGGGTCTGCTTACACAGCCTTCATAAACAGATGTACAGACACTGTACAGCAATGTTGAGCTGCATGGGGCTGTACAGGTGATGCAATCCAGCAGCAAGCAGCTGTGTGTAACAACCTAGCATAAAAAGGGCTATATGGAACAAGACTAAAGCTTATCTCCCCCAGTTATCTTGTTTCTTGTGCAAGGCTTGTGGCAGTCTTAAAAAAAGAATCTAAGAAAGTACATCAACATAAACTCATGTTTTTCCTTTTTTTACCAACTTATCACTGACTGCTGTTTAAAGCCCTTGCTAAACTGGATTTTACGTACAGACATCCTGTCTAATATGCCTCAAACGAACCTTTCTCCATGATTTTGCCTAACCTTTCTCAGTTTGTTTCTATTCTGGCTACCAAAGTTCTGGCAGCAGTGAATCCTTCAAGTAATTATTTTTTGTTTTCATTTTTACCATATATGCCTGGTGACTTTTGTAGCTGGGGAGATGGGAAGCATAGGATACTGGAAATGGAAATCTGCAGTTTTTCCTCATTTTCCCACTGAAATATTATCAGACTGGTGAGAGAAAAGCTATTAAAAATTTTAAGGCTGCCTAATGACCTAGATTGATGAAGGATGTGTTTAGTTGTAGTCCAATTTGTAGAAAATAGGCATCCTCCATCACAAAGTTCAGCAACGAAATTGCTTCCGTATGCTTGACTTCAGCATCTGGAAAAAGACTAAGGATTAAATTAATAGGGATACTTAATCTTCCACATGCCTCTTACTATTCCTCCACATCCCCTAGGTTATTACTTCTGCATTATTGCACTAACTAAATACAAGACGAGTACCTGTTAGGCGGTGGTTCTTTTGATTTTTATTGATTTTGCATATCTTTTAAAATTTCCATCCATACCCACAGTTTTTAGTTCTGTTTCTAGGTATCAGGAAGGCAAATCCTCACACAATATTCAATACCTGAACTGCCTAGGCATGTTCAGCCTGCAAAATGCTGAATATTTCCATGCCAGACACTCTCCAAAGCTGTCTCTTCCAATAGATGACGGTTTCTAACCATGGTTTCCAGCACTAACCAGAAAGTCAGATGGTTGTTTGTCAGTCTTTTACCATCGCTTTTGCAGCACTGTTACTCAATTAAAAATAAAGCCAAAATATCCCTGTGCATTGCATGCTGATGTGCAAGGTGGCCATCGCCAGTTAAGGCCTTTTATGAAGTTTGCACTAATTGTTATGTTATACCAGGAAGCACAGTAACTGTTCCCACATGATACAAAATGTCATAAAAAATAGACAAAAGACCCCATCAAAAATAGCAATAAAACCCTATGTGAGATAATGCAGGTATTTCATATAAAATTGGAAGACTGGCCACACAAAGAATTTCATTTAGGTGAACCATCTGTCAACATGAAACCTGGTATTTGTGAACCAGGTAGGTGAGATAATACTTTTTTAAGTAAAATGTTAAACTACCTAAAGTATGCTCTTAGGTTTGTAAATATAAAGCATCCAATAATTAAATATATATATACATGTACAGATCTATATTTCCATTTATGATAGAAATGCTGTCATGTAAGTAGGACATCCATGTTACTGAGCAAAACTGTATCACAACAACCAAAAAGACAAAATCATCTCAAATGCATACAACTTTGATAACACTTAATGTTTCTGCCTACACTGATGAAGGAGGCCTTATTGAGGCTACCTCATGTTTTGATCAAACAGCCTCCTTCACAGGCTTCCAGGTCAAAGGAAAGACTCCCACCACCTTTAACAGGCTCTGGAGCATGTCCTAAACCTTTCTGCGCTGGATGGACTGGGAGTTCACTACTAGAAACGGCATGATTACTATTTACCTTGTGATACAATAAAATAGCAAATTTAACAACATCATAGTGAAATTCCTCTGCAATATATAACTCAAGTTCATATATTTTTGAGTGAATCATCAAGAGAAATAAATTAGATATGAAACTTTTTGCAATGGGAAGCTACTATTTAATTAGAAAGTAAGAGTAGGAATGGGAAAGACTAAAATCAGAAACTGAACCTAGACTTTTCAACGGTCATTGTGTTCATCTGGACTGGGTTTAACTGGGTTCCAGCCCAACTGATTTCTAATACATTTATGGATAGAATCAATGCTCTAGTGAAACAATTACAGAAAAATATTTAGCCAGAAGAAAATGTCATACAGCGCATATAAACTTTATAACATGCAGGTCTCCACTACTTTTTGAAAGACACCTCAAATGAAGCCTTTGCGTTTACTTCTCTTTAAAGGTTCCATACTCAGCATGATCAAGGAAAAATGTATCATATATCATATCCTTACAGTTTTACTGATCATGGGATCTATACATCACAATCAATCAAATACATTGTAGATGGATGACAGAAAACCAAATCACCATAACCAGAACTCAAAAGAGCTGTGCAAAAAAGAGAACTTCCTTTCGGCTTTGGTTTCCAAGATCATTTCAGATTTCCAGTGGGCAACTCAAGCAGCACGGTGGCATCCCTTCTAGGATAGATGCTTTCACATGAGACATTTGCTTTTAATTGATTTTAAAAGGAGGTGCAATCTGCTTTTAAAGTATATCTTAAAAAGTGAAACAACTCTCTGTTCAGTGCTGCACTGCATGTCTGAACTTCTGCATGTTGCTCTTTGGGTTTTTACCAGTCAGAATGCAAGGGTTCACATTTTCAGCTGTAAGCTTGCAAAATGTGCATATGCTTGATGTTATTATTGTCTCAAAAGTGTGTCCCCCACACCCAAAAAAGGTGTCCCATTTCTCACTGTTACATACCTTCTGTATAAACAGAAATCTCCATTCATATCTCTACAACTTAAAATTTAGCTGTAGACGGCACTATTTATAATGTTCCATATAACTGAAAAAGACTATTATAAGATTTTAGTTGTGAACTAGGCAAAACTGATATTAATACTGTACTTACTGTCAGTTACAGGAATAGTTCTGAGTATATAGAAGGGACACTCAGAAAAATTATTTGGATTGCTGTAACTATTCTTAAAAGGCAAATTTTTAAGTGTCCAAATAATTGCAGAAGGTTTAAGTCCTATTTTTAAAACAACTTCACAGAGAATAGAGCATAATGGCTACTGCTCAAAATGGTTTTAAAATTTTTTTTTGTGAATCTGCATTCTCTTATTCTGCTCTGAGAGGTCCACAGGCAGGACTTACTGACATTGGGGGGAGTGTTTTATGTAGGCACAATAGACTGTTGAGAGTCCAGGGAGTGCCAGTTTTAGCCCTCACTGTATATTCCAGATGATTTTGTACAGTGCCCATATTTAAGACTGAACTATCTCAGGGTAGCCAAGCAACAAGCCCAACTGATTATCTGAAAGTGCA
Source organism: Calidris pugnax (assembly GCF_001431845.1). Taxonomy (NCBI): domain Eukaryota; kingdom Metazoa; phylum Chordata; class Aves; order Charadriiformes; family Scolopacidae; genus Calidris; species Calidris pugnax. Next base: position 1,711,801 of record NW_015091240.1, read on the forward strand.
AGCTGCACCTCTTATATCTAAATTAATGGTCAGCAAATCATCGAAAAAGAACAGATTAATTTATTTCTAAAAGTTAGCATTACAGCCATTTATACCCAAGCTAAAATTAAAGCAGTGAAAAGAGAAGAGGAGATGTAGCACACAGGAGTTCTTAAGTGCTCTGCGGGCTTGCTCCTGGATGGAGCTGCTGGGCACACCCAGCATTAAACCACTGGCACGCAGAGCTCTCTGCGTGAGGATTAACAGCGCTGAGCACACACAGCTGTGCCCATCTGGAAAAATTGTTTTTGATTTTGATTTTGGTAGCAAGCCAGCAGTGGCCAGGTTTCTTGAGAGCAGGCTGAACAGTCATCCACAGATGTTTCAGGATAAGGAGACAGAAGGCTGCTCACCGCAAAGAAAAAAAAAATAAAATTGATTTTTTGCTGTAATCCTGCTCACCAATGTTCTCTGAGGGACCGGACCAGTGTATCAACCTGCACACACTCAGACCACTGCTACTCAGTGGGATCAGTGAGCTCGGTCTATGAGCTCAGCTGGTGGGCACTGCACCACTGCAGCTCCACGCCTTTGGACCACACGGTGGGCATGACAGGGGCTGCAACTGCCCGCACTCAGCCGTGGAAATACACCTTCAGAAGAATATAGCATTTGCTAGAAGAACACAACATTTGTTTAGAAGAACATTAGCATTAGTTGCTTTATAAGCAACAGAGAACAACAGCAAAGTCAAAATATGCCGCCATTACATAATGGATTGTGATTTCTTTTCACGAAGGCCTATAAGGTTGTGCAGTTTCTAGTTACATTTACAAAGCCACCTTTTCAGTCACCTGCCAAAATCACAAAATTCTACAGGAAGGAATCTGCAGGAAGGTTCCTCCAAGCATGATTCCTCCCCCTGGCTTTTCTATATTGAGAAACAATCTTTATTTACATTATCACAAACTGTATATATTACAAGGTCAAAGTTTCCTTCAGTGCACAAGACGAAGAGACTCTACAGGACTCTCTCCCTCATATGAAAATATTCCTAAATTTAAGAAATGAAAACATGATTTTTTTCTGATTTCAATACTTGGAAATTCAGATTTTTGCCATATAGTATAATTCCTGCCAATACTCTACTGTTTGACTCCAAGTGTTTTATTTTTAAAACGTCCCTTTCACGTGCCATCCCCTCACACCTCCAGAGCGTGCTTGCTTGTGCAACAAGGACAAAAGCTTTGCAAGAGTGACATGATGTCCCAGAAACATGCTTAAATACTTTTGAAACCAGAATTATTTGTATTTGTAAATGCTTCTCGAGTTAAAATCCACCTCCACAAAAGCCTACAGGAATATACATAGAATTGCATTCTGCCTCAGTGATGTGCAAGTAGCAGATCCTGTGCTGACAGCAGACATTCTTAAGCAGAAGCACCCAAAATATTAAAAAAATGAAAGTGCAGAGTATCTTCCCTTCCTGTTTTAACACAGACTTTCTGACAACTGTACACCAGCCTTCTGCTGCAAGGAACATACTAATGAACATAGAAAAAGATCTATCAGAAGAACTCATCTTATTCCTGCGGCATGGGAAGTATCATGTAATTTCTTGCTTTAGCAAGAGTGTCCAAATAATTTCAGAAGGCTATGGCTCATTTTAAAATATCTTAAAGGAGATTTTTCAAAGGCACAAAGGTGGTTAGATGCTAACACTAGCCTACAGCCCTGAAAACTTCTCCTTCAGAAGTCCAAGATTCAAAACTTATTCACAAACCAAAGGGGATGTAACTGTTTAAAATATGCAGTCACCTTAAAAAACAGGTGATATAGATATCCTTTACATATTGCTCAGCTCAGGAACAAGTTTAATTGTATGCTGAAAGCATACCACATGCGTTACAGGAAAGAGAAGGCCAATCTCAGAGAGCAAAAAAACCAAAACATTAGCTTTGGCCACCATCTGCAGCTGCAGCAAAAATGTCATTTCAGCATTGCTGGTGTGTTGTCATGTATACCACTGTTTGCAGAGTCCAACTGAAATTCTCTATTTTTAGCCTTTCAGCTACTTTGAGATAAAATTCCTGCAGATAGGAGTAGCTGTATAGGGCAGATAACATACAACTCTGAAACCACAGATGACCTCATGGAATTGCAAAGAAAGAAGGGTCTGTTACTTAAAACAAGGCTAAAATTTAACCCACCTATACTAAAATTAAACAGGGAGTGTTTTACAGTCCCATTACAAGACATAAAACAACAGTCACTATAAATTCACAGTGTACTTATTTGTAAGGATGTAAAAAGAGCAATTAATAACCCCCAAACAGCTTATCTCTGAGTCAGTACAACACCAAAGCTTTCCCAGGCTCACTGGAGATTTTACAAATAACACTGAGAAGCTATTTCAGCTGTCATTTGAGAATTATTTGTCCAAACTGAAAAGTTATTGCTCTTTGTCACAAGTCACAAGGCATTTTTTAGTGTTCCACACTTTCAGTTGATATTATGGAGAGAAAATAAATAAATGTAATCTAAACTTTCTGGAAAGGCCTCCCATGTGTAAGAACGCTTACCAACCACAGGTCCGAGTGAGCACTGCACAGGGACTCTCTGCAAAACGCACATTACCTTTCTATTTTCTACTTCACCCCTTCTGTGTGTCACCTTCGTGGCAAAAGTCACCTGTTCCCTTTAAAATGCTATTTATTTCCAATAGATTGAAGTCCAGTTCTGAGTACTATCATTCAAGTTTATCTTCAGTATTTAAAGAGAAATATGTAAGAAATGGATATGTCACAAGTGAATCAATACAGATCAGGGTGGTCAGTTCTCATCCTTTGGGATGTGTTGCTCACATCTCTCCTTGTTTGCAGAATATTTAACAGATACTTCTTCAGAAAAAATCCTTCATGAAGTTATCACATACATCTGAAAGCTCTTTTCCTCAAGAAAAAAATTCAGTCCTTGATGAACAGTTCACTCGAACAAACTGTTTAGATAGAGGAGTGAAATAAATTCTTTCACCCCCTCACCAAATCACTATAAAGGATCAGCAAAGGATTCAAACCATTTCTCTTAACCCTCCCTTTCTTTCCTTAATATCAACACAGGTAAACCTATATTTTTAAACAATGACACAGACTCTATCTGTCATCTAATTTTGCAAGCACAGCCAGCATTGAAATAAAGGGTTAGAAAGCACTTAACTGTTAATTTGAGATTATAGAACAAGTTTGATTTTTTTGGGCTTCACGTCACTTGAAAGGAGAAACTCCATTTGTCATAAGGAATGAAAACCAGGACAGAACAACGTTTGCTATCACTCTCTCTAAGGAATTGTAGGTGGAGTTATACAAACATCAGAGAAATGATCAAAGGGAAATCTTAGGGACCATAATATACTGAGGTATTAAAGGAACAGAGCCTTTTATCTATTGTGGAGGAAGGAAGTAGAGCACTGAGACGCGTAATATATAGAATTAAAAATAAAAAATCCAAGCAAGTCCCAAAAGAGATCGAAAATAATTAAAGCCTGTTTTTTTCTTATTCTGTTAAAATGGCAAGAAGGAACCAAAAATGCAGTATCCCACAAAAATCATGCTCCATCACCTGGAAAAGCCAGGCATTCAACTCTATTTTAAGCAGAATTTTTCCCCACATCCTATGAAACAAGCACTGTTTGATTACAGACCACGTCCTCATTCACTGCCAGTCTAACTGAGGCTTACCTTGTCCTCCACTCTGTTCAGCCTGGCACCAATCGTGTTATTCCCCCGATCTTTGCTTTTTTCTGTGGAACAAGAAACATTTTAAAATTAATATATGGTGGTATAACAAAATAGCAGCAAGCCACAACAGGGTGTGTTTAACTAGCCCACCAACGCAGTGTAACTGAACACCTTTGCCAGCCTGGTAGTTCTATTCCCTAAAAGCAGCTTTTTGTTTCTTTTTATAGCATTAGCCTACACCATGGCTTTTAATAGCCCTTAAGTTTTAGGCACTTTCAACCTCAATTTTATGCTTTAACCTGGGAGAACAAAACGTTTTCCAATTTAGTTAATGCTTTAATTACCATTTAAAAACAATCTGCACTATACAAACAATCTACAGCAAACTTGAACAACGCATTTGATAACACTTAGTCTTTTTCTCCAAAAAACTATATAGAAACATGAGTTTGAAAATGACAGTAACAAAGAGCTTTCATTAGCCAGACTTGTCACAAACAAACTTAGTACTTTGTGCTCCTTTCTCAGTTTCTTTTCAAATCTACCAAAGCTCTATGTGAATATTACTGATTTCATAGAAACTCTGTAATCACAGGACACCATTTTATTCAAAATATGGCGAGTCTCAGAGACAACAGAGCCAATATTTTAAAAACTTTTGTGGAACTAGGTGTGTTGAATATCTAAATAAGAACCACCCTATTTTAAAGGTGTTGATGACTAAATATTATTGTGGATGCACAGTGGACCACAACTGGTTGGCACAGTTTGAAAATTTGGCAACAAAATAAAAAGTATTTTAACAAATATTTTCCATTAGTTATATCTTAATCAGATTTAGACACATCCTTTTTATTTACTTACCCGAGACAGAGATAAAAAGAGATGGCTTCCCTATCGATTGGTCCAACCTATAAACCAAAAAGAATGATTTTTAGTTTTTATCAGCCTGAACAGCATCTTCATTTTCTCTAGCTGGAGCGGGGAGACCTTTTCATAAACAAGCAAAGTGAAGTTTAAATAGTTCTGATTTGTACTATAAGTGAAGCAGTTGCTTTGGGCTAGGAATAGCTTGAAATTTAAAAAAATAATAACAAAATGGGATTAGACTTAGATTGGTCTTTGCTTTCTTTAACCACTGTAAATTTTACCCTGCTCGTTGCTTCTCCACATGAGCAGCACTGTTTCCTCCTTTCCTTCTTCTTCTGCAGTGTACTTGCTGCTTCTATCTGTCATCTCTTACTTTGCTCTTAAATGCAATTCTACCAGAGCAGGTGACAGTATTTCACTCTGTATGTATAATACAGCCCCAAACACAGAGGGATTCCAGTGTATAGCCAAAGCTAGCAGGGACTGAGGCAATACATGTAAGTATAATGAAAAGCATAAGCCCCGATCATCATATTTTTAAGCTCTTTGCCTTTTCCTTCCTGTGTGAAAAGAAAACTTTACTTGAATGCTGGTTTGTATTCCATAACTTTGCACAGTGCTACCGATATGGCACCTGTAACCCTGCCAGTTTTTGATATCCGGCCTCAGTCACTGATTTATTTACAAACATCCTTCTGCTGGTGTTTATGGATGCATACACAACTTTATTGACATACCTCCTCTGTAACTCCTTGATTCGCACCATCAGGTTGAGGTGGCCCTGCGAATACTGCTCAATAACATCTCGGACATCATAGGGCTTTCTAGCTTGCTGTAAAATAAAAAAAACAAACATACCTTTAAGCCACAAGGATGTAGGAATGGTCTATGTTAATGCAGATTTTTTTCAAGAGTAAACAGGAAGTTCTTTTAACCCCTTTTAACTCTGTGTAAACATTAGAGATACTTTGATTGTTGCCACGATCACATATTTCTTGTGGAATAATTATGAGTTCTGATTTCCTTCTTGTTACTGCAGGTCTACATGCCTTTCAAGAGATTATCTACCAAACTTGAGGCCAAAAGAGCTTGGAGCCAAAATCTGCCTAGACGTTTGTGGTCATTCTAATCTCTTCTGGAAATAAGGTTCATATTTCTCAGCCACCATACAGTAAAGAGGTCTTTCACATGCAGAAGCCCTTATTCACAGTCAGCAGCAAGACAGCTGGACTTCTCAGTTCAGCTCTTACCATGGAGTACTGCATCCAGCTCTGGAACCCTCAGCACAGGAAGGACATGGACCTGTTAGAATGGGTCCAGAGGAGGACCACAAAAATGGTCAGAAGGCTGGAGCACTTCTCCTATGAGGCCCGGCTCAGAGATCCAGGGTTGTTCAACCTGGAGAAGAGAAGGCTCTAGGGATACCTTATAGCAGCTTTCCAGTACTTAAAGGGGGGCTACAGGAAAGATGTGGACAGACTTTTTAGAGGGTAGATTCGGACTAGATGTTAGGAAGAAATGTTTTATGGTGAGGGTGTTGAAACATTGAAACAGGTTGCCCAGATGAACAGGTGGTAGGTGCCCCATCTCTGGAGACATTCAAGGTGAGGTTGGACTGGGCTCTGAGCTACCTGATCTAGTTGAAGAAGTCCCTGCTTGTTGCAGGGGGTTTCAACTAGATGACCTTTAAAGGTCCCTTCCAACCCAAACTATTCTATGATTCTGTATTTCTGACTCATTCATTATGCTGTCTATTGACACTTGGAAAATAATTTTCAAGGTTTGGTGAAAACCTTGATAACACTGAATTACAACTTCTCCTTTCTTGCATCTTTTGACAACAAGGAAAAGTTTACAGTAGTAGCATCTAACAGCAGAATTTGTACCCATTTGAAGTCTAAGAAATATTTTGTCATCTGTAGTTCAAAAGATGGAGATAATAAAATACAAAAACCATGCTGTGGCACCTTCATGCAGTCCTCTGGACCTACCTGAGAAGTAGCTCCCATGTTTCAGGAATTGTTACTTTTATAATCATTACTTTAATAATATCACTTCACCAAAAAAAATATTTTTCAGTGTGCCAGATTCCCCAAAGCCAACTGCAAACCTTGGCTGAATGTGAGATAGTCTCTACTGGAAGAGTAAACAGGACTGGGAATTGCTTCAATCTTACCAAAGAGCACACAGAATTCCCAAGAAGCTCAACTGCTTGCACACATATAAATCATAACTAACATCCACAAAGAAAAAAATATGATGGCATAAGCCCATAAGTCTTTCCATGGACTAGTATTGCAAACATGGTGATATAAAGAGAATTTTTGGATTATTTTTGTACTATAAATAAGCAAGAGAGAAACCTGCAAGATCAGCTTGAAAACTCAGGTTCAGAAAAGCTGTTCAGTAAGAATAAAAATGCAGAGCTTTCTCCTGCCACCTTTATACTCTTACAGGTGTCTGACAGTAGAAAGAGTAGGTGTTGGCCCTGCCTGTTTTTCATTTACTGGGCTGCTTCTTTCTCTTTAAAATAATAACTGAAAACCTGGAGTAAATAGAATTTATGAATGAACATTAATTTCTGAGGTATTTAAGAGTCAGTACTGATTATTCTGTAATTACTTCATATTGAAACAGGATCTTTCTTGATGTTGAAAACATGTTAGCTTTGTAAAAGGAAAAAAACCTGCAGCAGGCAATGGATAAGTATTGAAGAAAGAAAAGCAGATGTCAGCCCCACAGCTTCCCTTAGCTTTGCTCACTTCTGTCCCTCTGCTAGTTAACCAATACTTATGGCAAAAATCTTAAACTAGTTAAAATTTTCCTCATCATATATGAAAGCCTGCAAAAGGCACAAAAGCCAGTGTCAAATATTAAAAGTGAATCACTGGCCATTGCTGTTTCCTTATAACTGCATGCACAGGAGGCAAATCTGGGAAAGGGCGAGAAGAATCTATGAAAGGGGAATTTCTGGGAAATGTAACCAAATAACAATCAAACATAGTGGGTAGAACATCCTTTGAAGCACAGGACACTCTGAACTGCATTGTTTGGTACAGCCCAGTATGGAGATTAGTAAAGATTACACACACAATTCATGATTCATACCATGACAAATGAGTTACATAAGATGATGAATTGTAAGACTATAAATGCAAGATTTTCCAGTGAAATTGTAACAAACCAGACAACAGTTACTCATGTCGTCAGTAGAAGTGCAACCTGTATTTTTAGTTTATGCTATGTATAGAATATTTGCCATGGTGAAAAACATAACACAAGTTATAAACATATTTTAGAAGGAAACTGATTTACTCAACAGGAAGAATTTACATGGAAAGAGTTGAAAAAAAAAAGATTTCAAAATGACAATGGGAAATCAGATCAAATCCCTGATCTCTGGATTAGTGATGGATATCATAGTTGTATCCATGTGCGTAAGTCTATTTGGAAATATTTAGAAACTTTCCTAATTGGAAGACAAAGCTTATTTACTTATGAATCCAGCCAATGGAATAACTGAGTATGGTGATTTGCTTTCTGAAATTCAGTTTTAAGGTTAGAGTGTGCCAAAGACATCTGAGTTATAACTAATATATGAAATTCATTTTTGGTAGGCAGGGCAAACAAAGCCTAGAAAACAATTAAATTCTACATACTGTTTTCCCCATAATCTATAGAACGCTTCCTTAACCACGAGCCATCCATCTTAACTGATGCACAGGACTTGCATTGACTACTACTAGAATATGATCTTTCCTACACAATTTGAAACAGTCCTACAGACTTTATGAGAGCATAAACACATCCATAAAAAAGGTATTAACTCTTTATAATATTATGCTGGGTGCTTACATGGACATCATCATATGGACTATATTCAAACCTGGAGTTTAAAATAGAGTTAAATTTCTCTCCTTCTTTTAAAGAGGAAAAGGTGGCCAAGTGTGATGCTTCACAAAGAATTGCTTTTCATGTCCTTTGAAATGTCTTTGGTTCCCTGTTTAGCTTGTCTTTATTTATTTTATTTATTTTCTTAAACAGGAAGGCTCTTCTTTCTAACTGACTTTTGTCCTTGTGGTGCCATCATCCCTTGTAATAAATTGAGCTCTTAAAAACATGTATCTAGGCAAACTTAAACATACAGGTGTATCCTGCAAACAGCTGGTATAGTTTAAGAACCATGCTGGGCTCATGCTGGGACCTATTTTGCAAAATTTTCCTCTTCCTCTCCTTCTTCCTTTGCTTCCCCTTCCCAAAAGCTTCAGAGACAACTCTAAAAAATACTCCTTTTAAGTGCTGGCCTTGCAATTACTTATGTTCCAGCTAATTTTAAGCATGAATAGTCCAATGGACTTCAGCTGAAATTTAGTTGGTTTGTTTTTTCTTTCCCAATAGTTATAGAAAAAAAAAAGCCCTGAATTTTCTTTTAGGAAGATACATTTCACACAAACACAAAGTTTAGAAGGCAAATATCTACTGGAAAACAGCAATGCAGAGCTCTCAAATGCTGAAAGATACATTTTTAAAATGCACCTTATGCTTTACCTAAATTTCAGATATTGCATTAGACTGGTTATTAGAAACTGTACAGTCATTACTTGGCACATGTTTAAACATTTTAATTTCTTATGACTGTTTTATGCGCATACAATAGAACAAAGCAGATTTACAACATACTTTTGAGGAAAGAATAATGACAGTGATTATCTCTTAATTACAGGAGAGATTTTCAAAAGCACCTTGTGGCTTGAATATCAAGGTGACTTTGTGCATTAAGTTACTTAGGTGCTTTTGAAAACCGTACCTTCGGTGCGATCCAAATTTTTTAACTCGGTCATAACCTTGTATTCAGAAATTATGGAGAAGTATCAGATATCCCCGATATGTTCCTATTGGGACATTTTGCATCTGACAAGCAGCAGCGTATCACTTGTACGCAGGAGTGACTTGAGATACATTTCACTTCAGCCTAACTGACATTTTTAGTTCTTTAGTAACAGCTAATATTGATAGCTCAGGAAGAAGAAAGACTACTAAAGAAGGATGAGAGACAACCTTGTTGAAGGATTTTGTAGATGGCCAAGACTAGGTCTTTTGCAGATGCGAAAGTGAGAGTACAACTGAGAAGCCAGATTAGGAACCAGGATACTGAATACAAACAAGTTTTAAGTATGAACTCAATAGTCCCATTCTATTCAGTCAAATGGTTTTTCAGCTTCTATCAAGTCATCTGCCGCAGGGGAGTTTCGTTTATTTGCCAGGTGGATAATGTTGCACACGGTGTTCAGGCATTCTCAAAATCTGTTTTTGACAAATACCACTTGGGAGGTAGGTATGTAATGTGTAGAGTTCTTGTTTCTAAGCAGCTTAGTTAATACCATGGCAAATATTTTATGATCTAAATTTATGAGAGCAATGATTCAGTAATTACCACAGAGAAAAGGATCACAATCGGGTTTTAGAATGAGAATAAATTAAAGTTTAATGGAACTGGCCACATTTAGGCAGTTTTTCACAGAACAGGAGAGGACACATCACTGGAATGGGCCACATCCCTTGCCAAGTTACAAGTGCTGGACAGCAGGTGTTAAGGACCTTCTCAACAAAATGACTATAAAACTTATTTTCAAGTAGTCCAGATGTTGTACCTTCCTTAATTTTAGTCTAATAGAAGTAACAGGTGAAATGTGCTAGTGGAAACTCTCTGAAAGCACTCTCTCCAAAAAAACCCTGAACATGAGAGATTTCTGTCTGAATGGGACAGGCTGAATACATTATACATAACTGAAACAAATTTCTGCAAAGCTCAGACAAACTTAGCCATAAATTAGCTCATGAATGTTAGTAAAAATAAAAAGATTCAAAGTAGGAAATTGCTAAGGAATTTAGGCAGTGCTGTAAAATTTCGATGAGGAAGTCAGAATCATGGTTTTGAAATAGCATTGCCTTACAGAAACAATGATCTTTTGGACTGTTAGTTGTCATCATCATCATCACCATCTTTCTGATCCTAAAATTTGTGCCCTTCAAATTTGAAGGAAAAAGGATGCTCTTCTTTTTTTGGGGGGGGTCTAGATTAAGGGCAGAAAAGCTTTTTAGTTTATTGTATGCAGTAGTGGCAAGGTCATATATGAAAATGGATGTGGGCAGTTAAGCCCCTCTCTTTCTTTGCGTTTCCAGTTCTGAAGCCTGTTCTCTGGAGACTGTCCCTTATTAATTGATTTTACGTAAAGTAATGTATTTCTTACATATATATATATATGTATATATTCACCTGGTTTAAATCAAGCTGAAGGCTGTTGACAAGTGTTTTTAGTGGATTAATGAAATTGATTTAGAAACCACATGCTTAGAAAGTTTGCAGTCTGAATTTTTTATTCAGAGCAGGCAATGAGGTTAATTAACTACTGTTAAATGCTTATGGTATCACAATATCATAGCAAGCAAAGTGGCACACAGGAAATGTATGTCAGTGAAGGCTAGAGGAGTAAAGAGAAATATTATATCACAAACTGGGACGGAGGTCTCCTACCTCTGCAGAGGGGAGAAGGAAAAAGGAGGGAGAAACTTTCCAATATGCTAACAAATTTCCACCCTGGTTTCTTATCAGGACTTCATTATCATTGAGTAAGAGACAGAAACAAGGCTGAGGTAGTATTTTTATCTCTAATCCTACTGACTCAGCATGACAGTAACATACAGCTCAGAATTAATGGAGACATATGAGAATGTTTGCACTGCGAGAAAGAGACAGTGATAACAGAGGGTTAAGGGTCAAGTCCATTAGCAGAAAATAACACTTAACATTTTAATTCAGACCCCATTTCAGGAGTTTATCCTATTTCCACTGCATCCACAGTTGACTAACCTCCTGCTGAACAACCACGCTATTGAAGGAGGAAGAGAATAGTGGGTGTAGCTCACGGTTACTGAAATGAATTGTGTTAGTCTCTCTTAAGTTTCTAAAAGAAACAATGAATCAGGAGAATAAAAGGGTTTATTTAGAAAAGGAGCTTTTTATTCACAACTTACCTGAAACTTTTTCTTTGCCACAAAATACTGCATCCTACGAATCACCTTAATTGCTGCACGGTGGTGTTCTCGCAGCCTGTGGGAAAAATGAGGAAGGTGAGTGGGGTGAAACAGCATCTCCATCCAGACAATAAATATAACAGTCTGCAGTAAATGCTTCACTAACATGTGAATGTGTAATGTAAGTAGTTGTGATTCAGCCTGGGAGTACAACACACTATTATGTTGACCTTCCCCACCTTTCAAGAAGGCTATAAAAATCCAGGATTTTACCTGACCTAAGCTAGGTTTGTATACATTTCACAGTAAAAAAAGGTGTCCACAAAACCTTTTCCTATGTCTAAGCAAACCTCCACCCTTCTTTCCAGTATTTCACTTCTGCAAAAATGTCCCAGTAAACAAATAGGCTAATGCTAGCTCATGGCATCCCTGCTCTGTGAGCCCTTGCTGCATCTCTCTGCTACTAGGACAAGGATGACTTCCTCCAAAACCAAAGGAAATAAAGTCTTCAAGGATTTTAAAGTTCTGCTTCAGAGAAATGGGAGCCAAAAAATTTGCTATTAAATATCAAAGGTGTGAAAGTGTAACTCTCATGCAGCTATACATCGTATACATAGATGAACACAAAAACATCTTCTGACAAATAGAAATAAATTTCAATTGCAATAAAACTGCTTGTAGTATTTTGGTTTCTGCATCATTTCCTCCTGGGTGTTATTCACAGTCCATTATTTCTGAGTGAAATATTTTTGAGACAGACGGTCACTAGTAAAGCACACCAAATCCCTCATTCTCTATCTAGATGATGAGTATCATCTAGAAGCAAGACAGCCTGATAATAAAAATGATATTCACCATTCAGCAAAACCCAAAAACTAGACCACCAAAAGGATTTTCCGATGCAGCTATTTTACACCAGCCAGTGTTCAGTGCTAACGTAAACTTCCATGCCAGGAGGGAAAGTTAATAATCTCATTTTATTCCTTCCCATTTCCAGCTCCAGTAGGAAACCTTACAGTAAGCTTGTTTCTGCTTATGCTGTAAAATCTAATTCTGCACAACAGGCTGTCCTGATTCCCTAAGATTAAATGCTTCTGCGATGAGGGAAGGGAATAAAGGATTTAATTAGTAGCCAAGGTTATGATTCACGGTTGTTTGATCTCTTTCGCAAACTGGTAACAAATGCTTTAGTAAATTGAGAGTTTAACCATTAACTGGCGATATTTGTTTGTTCAGCCCCTTGTGACATCTCTGAATTCTGGTTACAGAATAGCTATCTGCAACCTCTGGGGACATACAGCACGCTCAGGTGCCAAATAGCCACTCAATACATTACCATCCTGAAAGCAAGAGTTTCAGGAATATGGGGTATTTTTTTTTTAGGAGCGTGGTGGGAAATGACATCACCTGAGCGTGCTTACAGCCAGCAGCAGCATACCTTCGCTGTGCATGCATCCCCACAGCCAGCTGGAGATGCCCTTCGGAGATGTACTGCCATGCAGGGCCAGTCTCCGATGGGAGGGAAAGAGTTTCAAAGGGCTACTGGGATACTCCAGAGAGCCCACTGGCTGCAGTGTAGCTGTGGGCAACTAAACTCTCTTGCAATTGAAATCCACCATTTTTATACATTTGGTTTTGCCTAGCTTTGGGCGAAAGCTTGTTTGATAAGTGCAGTAGCAACAGGGTTACCAGACAGGGTTTTTGCCCTCGTGTTAACAAAGCTATTTTCCTCTCTTGAGCTCTCACCAGGCTTTGAGCCTCACCCTCAACATGCCCATCAATCTCATGATAAAGGACATCCAAAGGGACTTCCAATCACTATTTGAGTGATTCCAATAACCATCAGCACATTACCTTAAAAAATAAACTGAAGTAGTTTGTATGCCCCTAAGATCAAGCTAAAGATTACTGCTTCCAATACTGGACAACATCTCAGTCTGCACCTTTCTGAAGAAAAATTGCCAATAGTTTTCACTGGCTACCAGCAGTTTTCTTTCTTAACATAAACAGGACATCAAGATCACCTTTGTCAGGGCACATACTGTGTGACATTTCCTGTGGACTCAGAATTAGGTCCCAAAGCTGCCAATGAAGCAATAACATTGTCAGAACCCATAGGGATGATCCAGAATGGTGAAGGAGGATATAACAACTCATCAACAACAGAAAACTGTCCCGGTGCTAATAGGGTCAATAGATTCATACAAACCTAAATTATTTGCAGGTATAAACTAAGTGTGCTTTATTTGCGCACTGAAAATTAACCTGTTGCCGATGCAGTCACTCCTCAAAGCATAAGAAACAAGGATTAAAAAAAACCACCCAGCAACAAAACACAAAGGATCGAGCACCCACATTACAAAAGAAAGCCTGACACAATAAAATGACTAGAAATCATTTGGTTTTTTTCTGCCTCCTTTTGTTCTTAGAATATTTTATGTACAATAAGTCATTTGGAAGAAACCTGATCTCTTCATTAGTCCATTGGAAATCTGGACTGGAATTTCACATAATTTGGAACAAAACAAGCACGTCAAAGAACTTCAGGTGATTCTACAAACATTCTCATTTGGTTGGAAAGTTGTTATACACTTATAAATGCCCCAAACTATTGTAATGGAGTCGTTTGTACTTTTGACTGCAATATTATTCATTTTTCACAACACAGCCAGCCAAAACCCCAATAGGTTTCCCAAGGTATGGTTCATTCCCCAATCCCACATTCACAGACTGCCACAGTGAATGTCACCGGCTTCAGCCAGCACCCGATTGCCTCCTTCCTGCAAAGGGACCTGCAGGGCCACCCCAGAAGAACACTTTCTGGGACCAAGGCTAAGATTTTTGGTTACAAAAAACGGGTGGCTTTACAAAGAAGGAAGTAAACAGTTGCATGGATTGGTTGGTTTATGTTTCAAGAAAAATAAAACTTTTTTTTTTTTTAAATTAAGTTTTACAAGATTAATTCGTATTCTGAAATACACAGTTTTGTCACTAAAGAACAAGAAAGGAAAAACAATTACTATTAGAAATATTTATTGTCCTTACAAAGCTGCTGAATTTTTTATCAAATCCTTAGTAATGCCATTAGAAGTTTGTTGCCCTTTTCATTTCAGGATGGTGTTCTATACATTGGTTTAGTGTTAACAGAAATATTGAAGAAACAAGACAGAGGAAAGGCGCTGCTAATTTCCCATTTATAACATTTGCTTTTTTGTTCATTTGTAGAATGTTTTATTATCAGGACCATAATGTCTGGCACAGATCTCCCAACGTACATGGATGTTGATATTATCAGAATTAAAAGGTCAATGCTGTCTATTCAAAATGAGTTTAACAAGAACGAAAACTCAGTAGGAGAGAGAAACAGATTTATAATATCTTTTACAGAATGCCCATTTCTCAGTAAACCTAACACTGATCTGAAGTCAAGCTCAGTTTTCAAACATATTTAAATTCTCTGCAGTCATCTTAAATTTCTGACTTAGGACAGAGCTAAAGTATTAAGAAAGAAGGCTGAAGTCGGTTTGCCTGAAGTTCTTGGCACTAATTGTTATTTAGACTTGAACTTTATCTTTAACACATCAGATTTTAATAATACGTTTTGCATGTGAACTGAAATATTTTTTCCATTCAGGCACTGAAAAGCATTCCTTGTGACAGAATCTGGTAGATGAGATTCAGAGTAACTACATTAAGCCATTTCATTAGTGCATTTAAGTCTAATGAAATCTTTCAGCATTAGTCCTCCAGGCGCTTTTGGTGTAGAATTTGCTGTGGCTCAAAGTTATTCTTGTCTTTTCACACATTATGTCATTCCCTGCCCATTACGGTTGATGGGAGTCCCTCTGTACTGGGCAACATTTTAGATGTGATAAATTGGAAGGGATTAGGTTGCATCGCTGTGTATTCTGTAATAGGAAATGCTTGATCACCATACCAGGAAAAAAAATCAGAATCACTGATTATTTAAAATAATGTAGACTACCCAGCTTTTCCTTTTATTTGTTGCTACAGCTTGGCAACTGTTGTTTGCCACCATTATGATATATTTATTGGGGCATCTCAAAATACACCCTGGCCCGTAAATGATTCACAAAAACCATCT
Source organism: Calidris pugnax (assembly GCF_001431845.1). Taxonomy (NCBI): domain Eukaryota; kingdom Metazoa; phylum Chordata; class Aves; order Charadriiformes; family Scolopacidae; genus Calidris; species Calidris pugnax. The sequence continues at coordinate 1,727,527 of NW_015091240.1, forward strand.
TCAGGACAAACCAGTAAAAGCTGCCCAGAAGTGTTAGTAAAGTTTGACAACACTTGAAGAGCAAACCAATTACAAAATTTTATTAAATGGGCTTCAGCCAAGCTTAGTGTTTACATAAATAGTGTTTACATGAGTAAAGTCTCATAACATTTTCAACATATGAATGTTTATTTTTAATGGACAAACATTCTTTACTAGATCTTGCCACTCTGGACTTCCCATCCATTTATGAAAGTAAAGTTAGAAACTAGTGACAAGCCAAATGAAATTAATTCAGCTATCCCCCATAGTCCTCACCTCCACAGTCTTCACAGGTTTAAATGCAATAGGAAAACAGAGATAACAGATATAATACAGAACAAGAATCACAAATAGCAGGTAAGCTAGATTTTAAAAACTTCTTTGGTCTTAGCAGTCAAAAGCATTCTAGTAATTACTGGAGAACTGTAATCTGATTACAAAAGATCTATGTCTACTGAACTCTTATTCATGCTTGCAAATTGGTCATGAACAGCTAAGATTTCATTAAATGTACTTGTTCATCTAAGCGCTGAATAATTCTATGTCAGCAGCAAATGATTTTTATGAATTTGATTAATAGTTTCTATAGTGTTAGATTAATAATGTCAAGCATTTAATTTTAAAAATACAAGCTGTTTTGATTTAAATGCATGTCTCACAATGTAATTTCTGTTCCCTATCTAGGGGAATGCAGGGGCTGACTCCCCAAAGGAGTATTAGTGAATATAAATTTAAAAATTTCTCTGCAAGAATACTCTGTAAGGGTAACGTCAAATTCACTCTTTTGGTGAACCCTTCAGCCAGTAAATATCTTGGTTATTATTTACTGCATGTGAATATAGCCCCAGGGGAATTAGCTTAAACTGAATTATTATTTTTAAGCTCCTCCCGCAATAGGTATTCTCCCAAATGTCTATGGTTGGTCTTTTTTTAAAATTTAAAATAGGCAATTTTAAATTCACAGTCATATTTTAATAGATTTGTATTTTATTTTACGGCAGCTTTCATGTCTCCCTTCTCAAAAGTCATGGGCGTAACTCAGAAATCTGCTCGTGTAGTTATAGCAATCCTCTTTTCTCCACAGATAGTCTGTTTTATCTTGGTTTGTGGATTTTTAAGGGACATGGAAAAAAGAACAAGTTTAAAAAATAACATTGTCTTTGGAGGATTTTGATGTTTTAATATCATCAGTTAATAATAAAAATAGCCTACTATTATAAGAAACGTTTTACAAAGGAAAAAAACTGTGTAGGTTTTTCATAGGCATGCCATTGGAGCATGGTATATAAATGGGGGAAGCTGTTGGCAAGGTGCAGCCTCCCCATGAGGTGGGCAGCTCAGCAACCACAACATGGAACGTGAGGGGATCTCCCCAGCTCCCAGCTGCACCTCAGCAGAGATGTAGCACTGGTGTACAGCTGGAGAAGGGCACATGCGCTGCCTTCAGCCTGGCTCTGGGGATTTTCTCCTGCTTTGGGAGACTTTGCGCAGCTGGTGGGAAACCTGATCAGCCACATTTGGCAGGTCAGGAAGAATCTTGAGCTCCCCACCTGTGACCTGGGAGAGGTGTCCAAGGGGCAGCGGGGAAGCAGGAGGTGGGGGTTGATATGGAAAGGGGAAACAAGCTCAAGTGACTTGACCTGTTTCAGACACTAATGGCAATTTGAGACTCAGAGCAACTCTGGAAAATGCAGATCATCAGTCTAGCCCTTTAAAATATGCTCATAACAAGGCAATCTGAGATGAATATTTAACTGCAGGCTTGAGAAGGGAAAGAACCATTGCTTTCCTGACCTGGAGTTAACACAGGTCAAAATAGTAACTGCCATGTGGATCAGCAAGAGATGGCATAAAGCACCTAAGTTTTAGGAAGCTGTTTTTTGACAGGGAACACAAGTCTCACAAGGGGCTTGGCTTCATAACTCACCTGAAGTACAAGCCCTCCAACATTTATACTGCTGCACAATGACTACATTGCTCCAACTCGAGATTATTTTACAACTGAATTTTCAAGAACAGCTTTCTGCAAAGCATTCATGGGATACTGGGGGAGTGGACACAGGATAAGGAAGATAAATGCACCACTAAGAGCAGTTTTCAAGCATGCTGACTCTCTGCTCCATGCCCAGTTGTCCCTCTATTACCCAGCATATCCTGACAAACAAAACAAAAAATTGTTTCCAACTAAACAGAAGAGGATCCAGAATAGCTAAATAGCATAAGATTTTGGACTGCAATGCTCAAATTTGTTCATCTTGAGGGAAATGGTCCAACACATAGTACATCTAGAACCAAGGGAAACTGTTGTAGCTAGAAAAAAAATCATGGATATGTTTTCAGAACTAATGGTATGCTGGAGCAAACAGATCAGACATTTCCTTTGTGATCTGCCCACAATGATCCTAGTGAAGAACATAACACTCATTATAAAAGTTCATGTTGAAACCAGGCAAGAACATGAGATTTTTTGTATGTTCTAAATCACCTTTGCTGTATATTTTCACAATTCTGCTTTTACTTAAATCTGTTACCAGGGTATGGGAAGTTGCACAAAGGACATGGGGGAAAAAGCTAGGAAGACAAAATTATTTTTGGAAGGGACTGAAATGCCCTGTAAAGAAAACAGGACAAATATGAAAAGGAGTTTCCATTTTGTCAGAACTGGCTGTTGTTCCCAACTTTAGTGGTATAAGTATAAACTTCCAATTGATACTGATACCGATATCAAATGACAGTGAACTTTTATTCAGCTCTTCGCTCTCTGTATCTTGTTGAGTCAGAAGGCAGTTGCTTTTTTACACGGTTTCAAGGCCAAGCAATTTGAAAGTAACTAGACACAAATGAGATCAGAGATAAGTAAATAATAATGCATGGCATTGTCTTACAGACATAGTCTGACACGTTAAACTCCTTTTCTAAAGAAGCTGAAGACAGAACACAAGAGAACTGTGGTTCAGTGCACATGGAAAGCCATGGATATTATTCTGAAGCATCTGGTTAAGTGCAATCTTTTCAGATTAAAAAAAAATACTTTTTGCAGAGTTTGTCATTCATGGGTCTGAATTATACAAGGGTATACAGGGCTACAGTCAGCGATCCTCAGAAGAAATAACCATATTGCCTATGGTTACTTGCCTCTCTATTGTTGGCCTATTAAACTTACAGTAACCTTTGAATATTAAACCGGCTGATGTTGCATTACTTCATTATGCTCAACAGGCTGTTAACACTACATGGTAGCTCTTTGTTGTATTTGACATAGGGAGTTCCATGACGACTGCAAAGTCAAGACTGAGTCTGGATTTTCTATTTGGCTTAAATTGCATTGCCCAGAACACACAGACACAATGTACACAGAAATATCTGTATTTCTGTACACAGAAATATCTAATGCCAAGTACGAGATGTAAAAGCATCAACATTTTGATCAACTCATTAAGAATTCTCAATTATTTGTTTCCACTCTACATAATACTTTAACATGCTAATTTAAAGATGTGTATCTCACATCTTAATTAAGACTCATCACAGAATACTAGTAATAACATTCCAGTTAAACTTTCATTTTCAACAAAAGAAGTAAGCTTTTATTAGGTCAACTACTGACGCAGTTCATAGAGGATCCCTGAAAGGTCAAAACAATATTGCATTGGTACTTACTTAACTTCACACAATTAGTTTAGCCAGAAGCTCCTTCAGTTTTTTCCCTCATCTCAGTGATAAGTGTATTTTTAAATAATGGTGAATAGACATTTAAAAAGTTGTTTTTTCTTCATAAAACCAATCATAGGCAAGAGGTTAGATTCACTCATACACCCTCACAAGTTCAGGCTATTATACCATGGCAAATAGGCAAATCAAGAGACTATCTCAGCTGTTCAGCACAAATGAAAGTCATTACACAGTTGTGACTGACAAAATAAAGCAGCTCTCCTGTTGCAGACACAGGAATTACAGCAGGAAAAAATATCTGCAAGAAAAAGGCTGTTGACCTGAACAGCAATATTTACATTCCCTGAATCAGTGACAATATATTTCAGAAAGCCTAACGTTTTCTGTGCTGGTTTCTACTACAGAGATGACTGGCAAATTCTCCTGCCGTTTAATAAAGAAAAAGAGAAGATGGATGGTGCCGCTGCAAAGCTGTTTCTAAGCATTATATTCTGAAAGTATACCGTATCAAAAAATACCCCATCATTGCCACAGAAATCAACTGAAAAACCTGAGGCCAAATACTGTGCTGATTTACACCCTGAGACACTAGAATAGTCTGTTAGGTCACCGTGGCTTCTGGCCTGCCAGCTCTGTAGGAGCTCTGGATGTAACATGCAGAATGATATAAGTGTCTGCTCACAGCTGCACTTTTTAGTGGGTGTATCCTCAAAAAATAAAGTGATAGAAGACTAACAACATAAGGGTGTTGCTACAGTTTTTGCAAGCTGCAATGAAAAGCATGGCAAACCTTGAACAGATAGCATTAGGACAAGGGGACTTCACTTCCCATGCCAATGCCGTTGCTTCAAAAAAATAAGCAGTTACAAATGTAGTTCAAAACTGCAATTTTTGGAACTGGAAGCTTTCTCAAGGATTTGTTATTTTACAATGGTGGAGAAACACATGGGACTTCAACTTGTGGAGAACAGCCTTTTCCTATAAATCACAGAGTGTAATCTGAAACCTAGAAACAGCACAGGGGCTCACATTTATGGATTTAAAACAGATGAAGAGCAAGCATGCTCTTAACCCTTTCCCCATAATTTCTTCCCAGTACAAAATGAAAATGAATATGCAAGTACTAAACAGAAATTAACTTTGTAAAAATCAAGATTAATACAATTCTGTAAACACCAAAAACTTGAGCTCTTCAACTGACTTCCCTAAGGACAAAAACACAGAATTGTCCTAAAGCAAAGCACTGTAAAACAGTTACAGCATAATCCACTATTCGGACTGTTCTTTCATCAACTTTTATTTAAGCAGTTTATCTTGTTGAGATTAGGATCTCTCTTATAGAGCAAGACCTGGCAAACACAGGCCTCTGGTTTTGAATATCAGGCTATATTTCACTGGGAAAAAGTAACTAGCAGCCTGTCGTCTCACCATAAGGTTATAAACCCCTTGATCAGGCAACAAGAGAACTAATACTAACATATTAGTGGTAATTTCTATTCAGAAATATGTAAGAGCATTAAGATGATATAAAGAGCATTTCTGTATTATCTTTTAAGATCCCAAACTATTTCCCTATCATTTTAGCCTTTCTTATGGCTCACTGGACAGAAAAAACCCAAGCCCAGAATAGCCTGTTCAAACCTGAATTGTAAGATCCAGCCTTTTATATATATATATATAAATATATATATATAAAATGAAAAAACACAGTGTAAAAGAATTGATTGGAATATCAGGATCACCAAGAAGAATTAGTCTATACCTGGTCAGAGTCGTAGTTCCAGTACTTCCAGAAATTCACTCACATATGTGACACAACGGTATGATTAAAACCAGAAACGTGCTGTGATTGAAATAAAGTATGATGGTACATCATGTTAAATCTCTACACCAGTGTAATATTTTAGAGCAAATCCTAAAGAAACCAACCCAGGACAGTTTAAAAACGAGGAGAGATAATTTTAAGCTTACTGCAACATCACTCATCCGCACACACAATATTTGCCCATGGTAATTCAACCTCTGTCCCTTTATTGGCTGCTGTTCAGTGAAGTGTTACTTTTGTCCATGTCTCCTGATGAAAAGCTAGGGTGTTTCTGTACTTCACTGAAAAGGCTGTAATTAATAGGAAAAATGTCTCTAAAGTGGCAATGATGAGCAACTGAATCTTTTTCAAGTAAAGAAGTAGCTACCTGAGATATGAGAAAAATGCAGCATGAAGATGAATTCAGTCTTAGTTACTGGGCACGTAGTGGGAGAATCCAAAAAATGCAGTCATGGCTAAAATTTTGCACTAAAAAAACCTGGTTTTTGTCAGAGAGACAAGCTAAAAAAATCCTAGTCTGTTTTCTAAATAGCTTGCTAAAACTGATTAATGTAATTGTACTTGCAAGGAAAGATTTGGGGAAAACAGTGAGTGTAAGAGAGAACTTTTGTTATTACCACCATTCTCTGTTTTGACCAAGTCAAATCATGATGAGTCAAATCATGCGTTAGCAAATCTCAGTAACTAGAATAGTCACAACATTATTTTTTTTTAATTGTTTCAAACCAAAGACTGACTTTTTCACAAACTCGTTCTTTGTTGAAAATTTAAGATTAGATCTTCAACTGCTTCACCTTCATCCTATTATTGCTACTACTTCTGAAAGCCACAGTCCAATTTCAAATACCATCTCCCTCGCTTCACTTTAGCCCTGCAGATGCTCAGATCAAGATTTCATCTTTTTCTCTTGTGAACCCAAGCTCATATTGAAGGACACTTATAGATGTCCCCACTGGGATTTCCAAAGATGTCTATCAGCCCATCTAATTAGGTTGGGATGCATAGTTCTGAAAAATCTCATGAGGTACCTAAATAATTGTGACAATCTGACCTGTTCCATACATAACTGGATGCACAAATTGTATGAGTGTGATGGAAGAGGTACCTTGCAGCTTGAAGGACACTAAAAATACTGACTGTATCGCATTTAGTGAATTATGTGTTCAAAATGGCTAGCTAGATAAACCCTTCTTTAAAGCACATCCTGTTCAAAAGCTCCTGCCTAAAGGTATTGAGCTGCTTGGAAGCCCCTCATCTCACCAAAGTGGGTGTAGGACTTGATGTTCACGGGTCGCCTTATTGAAGTCAAGGGGAGAACATGTGCCTGAACTTACACACTTGCTTAGCATATTGAGGGATCAGCAAACTTTTAAGATAGCAAATATATATGATATATTTAGAAGAATTCTAGATACACACTTACTAACTAGGTCCATATCTTTGGTGTGGAAAATCTGACCCAAAACATCTAAGTCCTCCTGTTCTAGCTAACAGTTAAAGAATATACTGTGTTATTACTATTGCAAAAAGACAGGAGAAATTTTATGAGCTGATATGCTGGAGACAGAAACTGGCTGGGACTAACTACTCTGGTATGTGAACTCCATTTCTTTCTGTGGCTTCAAAGCATAAGAACAGCTCAGCAACATATTTTTTGGCCTAGAGTTACTCTCTAGCAAGTTAGATATGGAAAACACCATGTGTTTTAATTACTTTCTCCCTCTGAGAAACTGTTAACAAGCCTGTTGTACCTTTCAACTTAAGTTCTGTTACACAGAAAAAAATATTTTGCTTAATATTCCCATCTCATTGTTTAAATATGTGATTATGTTTACAGAATGATTTACAGTCAAGTACTTTGTTAAAAGTATCATCTCACTTCATAACTTTACAGTTTTGCAACACACATTTCTGCAAAGCAGCATTTCCTCAATAAGGGTAGAGAATCAGCTCAACTACGCTCAGCGCAAGGGATAGGAATCTCTTGTCCTGACCAGTTTTAGGTGGGTTCTCTTTATCCTAGAAATCTTTTCTTCAGTGTAATTGATATAGTCAAGGAATCCAGTATTCAAAGAACAAATACGACCATGCATTTCTCTTGGCAGTATCAGCAGAGAAAGAATTAAATGGAAATGAAAACTGAACAACCAATGTCTGGAACAGCGACTACAGTCCAGGACGGACAGTTATTTGAGGGAACATACTAGTAGTGAAATTAAGGAGGGCTCAGCACTGCCACCGTTTGTGTTATACTTGTCTGAGAATCAGGAGACTCCCACCTCAAGATTAACATTGTATGTCATACCACAAAAAACATGGCAAATATTAACTAGGAAAGCAGAAAGGTATCTTGCTTGGCTGTGACTTTGTAAACTACTGTGACAATTTACTTTTTTGGGGTGTGAGATAAGACATATATAAGATATATATATATATATATGTATACACACCCACCCACACACCTCTCAAATGTCTTACCTGCAAAAGAGGTAGAATCAGAAGCAATTGGCCAAACCTTCAGCTGGTTCAAATCAGAACCCCACTGATTTATTTAAATAAGCAATCCTGACAGTCTTACTTAAAAGAGCAGTGCATAAGGCTCTTATCTCCTCTTCTCCTTCCATGCCACTGCAAGCCAGATCTCTTCTCTAAGCCACTTTCCTCCACATTAGCTCTTGGCAACTTCTTCTCCGACTTTCTTACACTTTCCAATTACCTTTTTCTCCCCTTTGCCTTTATGCTTTCTGCATCTGTCCTGTGGTTCCTCCTCTCTGTTGTACCGGTCATAAGTTACTTGTCCCACTTTCACAGCCCTTCATAGCCTGCTGTGACTCTAGCTATTAAATCTCTTGAGTGCCCTCACTCTGTGCGCCATCACTCAGTAATTGTGCAGCCACCTTTCCACAAGTCTTGCCACCTTTGTACCAAACAACACTGCAGCATAACTTTTTTTCTATTTCTCCTTACTCTTTGGCTGCATGGCATCTCTTCACAGTGGAACATGACTTAGAGAATACACCCCTCATATTTTAAGGAGCACAAACACTACATTAGGCTTTCAATGTAGTTATTAGTTGTGCAACTGTGCTTTTTGTGTTAAACTAATGATAGGAATGCCCTAAAACCAAGCAAAAACCTGTTCACTCAAAGTTTTGTGAGAACCCAGACTGAGGTTTTTTTGAGGAAAAAGGACTTGTCAAACCACTGTAGCACCTCCTAATAAGCGCTTTACAGATACACTGCTAGTACAAGACCATAAATTATTTCCAACTTTGAATTATTATTTCAGAAAAATATCCATTTACATAAACTAAAATACATAGTGATCTACGTATATGAAAGTATTCATTTAACACAAGGCAAGTAAGTTAATGTATGTTGAAGAGAAGAACTGAAGGGCAAAGGACTAAATTTTGATTTTGAAAATACCAAAACTGAGAAGGCATTTTAAAGTGATGAGAAGTCAAAATCACGATTAACAAGAAGAATTTCAACAGACATCAGCAGTGATTCCTCACTGAAAATCTGAGAAAGTGGGGAAAATTAGTAGTCCTTCTCTATGAGCTACTTTTACACCTTGTATATGCCTCTATATCCATAGGTTCTGCACAGGGCAAGAGCAGAGAGTAGAGTATGCTAAGGTACACAGGAAAACTGAAACAAATTTCACCTCAATTGTGTTCTAGGGCATCACAAAGGTTTTAATAGGACTGAAGGTGCTAGTTTACGATGCTACCCTCAAATGAAGAGCGGAGTTGATTGCATAGTTTGCATTATTCATTTCAGTCTTTATTATTACAACTCTACTCACTTTAGGGATAGAAAAACAATTAGGAATTTTGAAATAATGCTGAAAAGCATGGGAGTAGGTATGGCCTTACTGAGTGCGTTGAGTGGCTTTCTCTGTAGTTTTAATATTGCTTGTATGGAAAGAGAAAGCAAGCCAAGTGTATTCTGTTTGTGGATGGTGCAGTTTCATCTAAGCCAGTTTCTGAGGCTATATTTGCTCTTCCCCCTCATGTGCCCTTTTAATTAATATTATTTTCCTCTCCTTGCAGTTTATGAAAGCACACTCTCACTGGATTTGTCTACACAGACCTCACATGGAGCGTGATACCATAGCTATTTGTGCAAATAGCCAATCATGAAAATCTACGTTTATCCACATTCAGAAGTGGAAGTGCATGGGATATTTCCCCCCTTTCTCTTCCTCTACATATCTCCATTACTCAACTTTTGTAGGCCTTCTAAAATACAAAGGAAAGAACAAACATTAGAGGAAAATTAAAGTTGCCTTTTCTCCTAGCCTAAGTTTTATTTTCCTGGAGATTTGCTGATGAACAATTATCTATCCTGAATTCCACTTAAAAATCCTATTAAATGTCATATAATAAGCAACTATAAGGTTATCAGAAGAGTTAATGTCACATTATTAACGCTGTTTTAAATATGAACTGATGACCTAATCAGGGCACAAGGAAAAGCAAGCTTATAAATAGCTTAAAATTCAATTAAAACCAGAGAAATCGCAAACAAGTTTGGGTAATGGAGTAGGTAACGACAGGTGGAGACCCCACCCTGGAGTGCCCTAACTTAAAAAAAAATAACATTCGTTTGCTGGTTTCCGCAAAAAGGCAGAGCCAGGCACTGCCAGCTCCTTGTGGGCAGACAATGCCTGGTGACAGCGTGCAGGACACAGTGACTCCAGTGGGCATTTCAGAGGTCAGGGACTCGGCCATGAGTTTTTTCAAGCCAGGCCTGGTGTCTGCTGGCAAGCAGCTCTGTGGAGCTGTGGCTGCGGCTCGACCTGTGGGCAACTTACCCCTGTAGCAGCACCAGTGTGAGACCTATGAAAAGTTACATCTCTGAAGAGCAGCAGGGCTTAACACCTAAGGCAAACGTGCTTTTTCCAAGTAACTGAGAATTTCAGTCTCTGGCACTTCTAAGTAACATTGGATTTTTTTTAAAACATATTAAATAAATTCCTAAAGATGCAGACAGACAGCCAACTACAAAACACTTCGGCAAATCCTACAGATTACCCATCTGTCTCAGAATTGCTTTATATCTTTACAAGTCTGGCTTTTAATTCAAACATAATTCATTTCTCTTAATCTCAGACCAAACCAGAAAAAAATGTTTTGGTCTTTGGAAAAGTTTTGGATTTTTACATTTAAAAAGGTTTAAGTATCTTTTCTTCCTACTATTTTTTTCTGTTCGCAAGCTAAGACCTAAAGCACCAAGGATGAAATGCCACAATAAAGGACATTTTCACAGAATTTCCCATCTGAATTGGAAGCAGGAAAAAACAAACAAACAAACTAGCTCAAACTCTTTTCCCACAAGACTTTCATGACCCAGTTTGAAAACTCATGAGATTTTCATGAGTCTGAAAGACGCCATATGAGGCAATCTTTACTCAAACCTCTGAATGTTTATCCACTGCTGAATTTATTGAGAAGACTAAGACGATATTGCTTTCTAGAATGGGTTATCAAATGGGCATTGTTACATGTGTTGGCTATGTGTACATGCATATAAACCAGATAAAATAGAGCAACGACAAACAAATTATTTCTATTTGGGTAATTAGGTGACTAAATTGAATTTGTGCTTTTTTTAAATGTAATTCCTTTTTTCTCCAGTGGTATGGAATGCCCTGAAATGTTTTATCTTACACAGCAGCCTATATTGACACCTTTAGCTACTGCTTCCCAATGACACATTGATTATAAGCAATTAGGGCAATTATTTGGTTACAGTCAGGCCTAGAATAAAGGCCACTTAAATGATCTTTTATATTAGAATGTTTTCCTGAATCTGGGCAGAAGTGAATGCTGTTATGATGTATATTACTGAACAGCAACTGCAGTGTCCTTAATCCTTAAACAATACTTGCTCCTAAGATTCACATTCAGATAAAATTTAATTGCTGGTGGGCTAAAGACAGTTTTTTATAGTACAAAAAGCAGTTCCAAAACTTGTTTTTATTCTAATATTTGAAATTATTAAAACAAAGCACTGTAAAAGTTCACCTTCAATTACAAGAACAAGCATTTACTAAATAATTAGAGCTGCATCACAAATTAAACTATATCCAAACTATATCTGAACAGTCCTTCACCATATTGACGTCTTACAAAATAAGTATATCTAAGGTGGCTAAAATCCCATATCTACTTTTTAAAAGATAGCTTTTTATTATTTTGACTTTCAGAAACATGAATTTCTAGATAAGAAATGGAATCTCACTTTCTTTCATGTTAAACGGTACACCACAAAATGATTTATCAGCAGCAGTAGCACATTCCTCATAGTTTTTACAGAAAAATACATTAATTTTCTTCCTGTGTGTATATAAATACATATATATATATATATATATATTTGTTTGATTATTGTTGGAGCGTTCCAACTGAACTAGAGGTTTAGTTCGCTTTTTGTTTCAGGTAGGGAGGATACTAAAGCTGTTTTTTGAAGGAAAAAAAAAAGAAGCAGAATACAAAATAGAGGAAAAGTTGTATGCTGTAAATGAGGTCAGGCCCTTTCAAGCTTGTTGATTCTTAACAAGGATTTTATATACAGCACCAATTTGTAAGCGTCAAGGTGCTTTTCCACCTAAAAGCGAAGCAGATATACACCTAACTTGAAGGCCCAAAAGACAGTTCAAGTATGCTATTTCAGTCAGTGGCAATACAGAGAATTTAAGTGAGATAGCTAAAATAACTGGTATGAATTCACTGAAACAAAAAATCTGCCCTATTATGTGTTGCTAGTATATGTTACTCAGTTACTAAGACAGCCTTAAATAAAAAACATGTGGATTATATAATAACACATAATTATTTAGGTTTTGCAATGTACTCTCACCTAAGTAGATAATTGGCAACGAGGACTGAACATGAGAACTTTTGACCTGAAAGCACATAGTTTTTTTTCTGAATTCAACAGGAACATACTCTCCCTTTTCTCAAGACTTCAAACAATTTACAACAGTAATGATTTTTTTATTAAAAAAATGTGCTTTGAGACGATTGAATAGTTCTTGGAAGCTCAGGAAAGGTATCCAGCATGGTGGTTATCTATCTTTAAACAGGAAAAAATTACAACATAGGTGCTGGCATTGCCAGTGCTCAAATCAGTGTTCAGGAAATAGCAAATGTATAATCACCTGTTAGTGAAAAAGAACCAAGCCAATGACAAGAAGAGCATTTATGCTTGTTTTTTTCAAACATCCTAAACTTAAGTATTCAACTACGCCTTCACACCAGCTCTTCAAGAGAACATAAAAGGCAGACAGGCCATAATACAAGAGGATGTGCTCTAAAATTATTTCTCATCTTCATCCAGTTGTGGAGAGCTGTTCTTTCACAAGACTTAGCACAGTTCTGTGACGGGGTAAAATCTTGGCATGCCCAAGTCAATAAGAGTTTTGTTATTGACATCAGTGGGTTGGAATTCCTTCTATTATCTTTAGATACCTGGATAGATGCCTGAACATCTGCTGAGGTTGTCTCTAAAAAGTCTATGTGCAGTTTCTTAGAAATACTCAGACCTGCTGGTGAGGATAATTTCATCCCATTAAAAAACACTTACAAATTAAGGGTTCACTAGAAGTTGCTGTGCCTGACTTGCTTGTTAGATTTATTATGGAGAATTCTCATTTCAGAAAACATAGGCAAATACTTTCTTGCTTCACATAACCACCTTTTTCCAGCCCCTTGTCAAAATGTGGTATATTAAGCAACTTCTCCAGGGTTACACAGGAAGCCTGTGGCAAAGCCAAAAATTCTGAGTCCCATGAAATTATTTGAACACCTTCCTTTTTTTTTTCTTTTTTTGAAATACCAATTAAGAATGAGAACATGAGGAAAAAAAGAGGGAGGTATGTACTGATGATATACTGGTGAACCAACATTTTTCTAGCCCAACACTTCCTACAAACACAATGAATTAAAGTGCAAAGAAAACATTGTACACGCACACTTGCACAAACATAAACCAGGAAATTTCCCAATTTATGATCAGATATGTAGCAATATTCAGCCATCTCTGCTTATAAAGGCACAAAGAATAAGCAGTGGTCTGCACAGGAAGAAAGCCCTGGTTTATGGTAAGAGCCAAAGTGCAAAAGCCAAGTGCACCACCGCATCTGCTCTCAAATTTGCCTGTACAACAGATTTTCTCAGTCCCCAGATCTCCTACCTTTTTCTGTGCCTATGAATAGCAACATTTATGTGACCGTTTACAGCACAGTGACAAAACAAGAATGCAAAATCTTTATTCAAACAAAAAGGAGAGTTTAGGTAGATTTCTCTATAGCTGCTAATTTTCTCTCTTATTAACACCTCTATTCCCATTTCACTTCCATCACTCACTTTTGGTATTTAATGTAGTTTTCCTAACTAAGCTTTGCAATTATACAGATGTTCTATTAAGTTTGCTGTTTGGTGCAAGAAATCAATGCATTTTCTAAAAATGACTGTTTTTATAAGAACAGGGTCATTGGCAGGAACAGAGCCTCACTACACTCACCGATGTTAAAAATAAATGAATGGTATGGTCTAAGTTCATTAAACCAAAGCAAAATTGACGGATAGATAGGTGACATTAAACATTGTTCGGCCACATGCTCTTGTCATGTTGATGTTCATGCAGACTTAGCAGTACCTGCTTGTTTCAAGGGTATGTGTCCTGAAGAATGTTTTCATTCATCTGATATTTCACTTAATCTGCAATCACTTCAAGCAACTTGCATTCAGCTGAGCTAATAACACAAGACAAATAATTTGACAGAACTTTCTCAGAAATATAGCAAGAAACGTCCAGACTTGCTACAAGACTGTTTGATGCTTCAGCAGGACACAAAGTCCCTGGACCTTCCTCCACACCCCTAAAATCTCCTTTTCCCCAGACTGTGCACTGCACTTGCTTAAGGGAGCACGTTGTTCTAATTTAACTAAAAAGATCTTGCAGTTGCAATTCCATGTTGCTATGAATATATGAACAGTTCCACTGAGTGCTCTGGATAATGTGTCATGTGAGCTAAGGCACCCTTTTAAGAATTTGCAAGGATGAGGCCTAAGATTTTTTGCCCTCTTGTAAAGAGGAAACAGCTTACTGAAAGATTGTTTTAGGATAAAACAGATTAAACAGAGGAGTAGCACATTAATTTTGCAGAACTTGACATTAGCCAAAAGATGGTAGACTGTGCTGAGGTACAAATTTTCAGCCTGATAATATTTATATGTTGAAGTTAATACTTACAAATATAGTGATACAATACAAGATACACAAAGCCCATGCAAGAAGACCCTCCAGATAAAGAGGCAGTGTGAAATGGCATGTTTCTACTTAAGCAGGCGCCTTGTCACCTACTTTCAAATTTAAGAATCCTCTGATACACCTACTACCCCAAGTACTGAGGTCTTGTAACATCCAAAGCACTTCAAGACAAAATTTACAGCTTCTTGGGAAACGCTGGTGTAAATAAAAACTTCACAGCGGAAGCATTAATACAGCAAAGGGAAATACCCCTGGCAATTTTAAATTCAGATCAAACCTTTGTTCCAAGCTCAGTTTCAAGGTGCAGTATGTCACTAGCAATTTTCTATTACAATGCCATGCTATTAAATTTAAAGTGATTTACCAGATTTACAGAAATCTGATGTACTTAAAAAATACAACTAAGAAGCCACTATTCTTGCAATGAGTAATAATCCTGGTTTTCTCAGCTTTGCCTTCATTATATCCTGTCACTCATAGGAAGGTAGAATTCAAGCAAGAGAAAGCACGATTTTACTTTTGTCCTGCTTAATTTGCCAAGCAATTCTGTTTCTTGTGAATTTAGTAACACACTACAGCCTTTAGTGAATAGTAATCATTGGAAGTATTAGGAAACAGAAGCTAAGGATTAACCTTGCATTAAACTACTGTTGACCTTATAAGAGTGATTATTTATTAGTCTGTGAAAATCATGACATAACCTCACAGCTCATATAACTATTCAGGTGTATTATAAAAATAAATAAATACCATCCTTCTCCCAGCACCAACAGTACTGCACTTAAATCACTTGAAGTTTTAACACTGATGTTTAACAGGGCAACAGAAACACAGCATTCAGATGACGGTTAAGATTAAAAAGTTAATCAGTAAATTTAATAATTGCTGCACGATTAAAAAACTGCTCACAAAAAAAAAAGAAAGGCTCAACCCTGCTTTATATTTAAGATGTTTAAGGAATTTTGCTTAGAACATACAGAGTTAAAAAGCAACCACTTGGTCGTACTCAGTTGTTTGTGCAGCACCAAATTTAAATCCAAGAGAGATTATGAGAAAATTTGCTGCAGGCTGTCAGACCTCATTAAGTTAATGGAACTGGTAAATTGGCACATTTCCAGCACATTGTAGAAAGAAAAGCGCTTTCAGCTCAAGAGTGAAGGAGATCTAGTTTCGGTTTGGCAGCTAAAGGAGATTATTAGCTATAAATAATGGCTGCACTGAGATGACTTATATGGGATCGCTTGACCAAAATGAAGGCAAAGAGACAAAAAACATTAACATTTTGAAACGAACGATACAGTCTCTTTGTTGGATGGAATCTAGAACAGCTTTGTAGACATTTCCCTTTTAAAGCCTTACTATTTACAAAACCATCTACCAGTCTTCATAACAAGCTTAGCTACCACTGAACTCATTAACGGAGAGAAAATTCTTTTCTTTGTTGGGTCTTTGAATCTCTTTAAAAGCTGTTATGAAACTAATGGTTGAGCGTGAGGTGGTGATGTGCTGTGATGTACTCACTAGTATAAAAGTATTAGATTATTTTGGTCTGCAATACTGTGGAGTATTTTCAGAGCCAGGACAGCAGAAAGGTAGCAACACCCAGGCAGGGCAGGGAGCAGAAATCAGTAGACTCAGGAGATAATAGTTTCCCAAGTGACCAGAGAAGACAAAATGCTGAGGAATGTGACAGAGAGAAATTTCTCTTTGGCTAATGAGATGTGCATGGTAAGACATTTTTCTTACCTCAAATTTCTAAATGGCAAACAGGCTTTGAACTAAAGAAGACCAGATTATCCTCTGAATTTAGACCGATAAATGCAAAACTGCATATGCAAAAATTAACAGTTGAATATGTGTCTGGGATACAGATTTTAATTTTGATTTTGAAAACACTTCAAAATTCAGAGGCTTACTTAAATGATGACATCTGCAAAGTTCAAGTCAAGATTTCAAACATCTCTATGGCCAGGAACTGGTTCTATTTATTTATTTATAGTTACATGTGTCTCTGCTTTGAAGCCGACTGGGTATTCTTCTATTCCTCAGTGGTGAAGCATTTTGAAACAGGTTTTGACTCACAGCACTAAAATAAAAAGAACAAACCCTATTTCTTCTGCATAAAATGAGAACAGGAATTCTACTGTTTACTTAATTCTTTCTTTGTCCTCTTATTGTTTCTCAGGAATACATTTTAGAGGAAAATCAGGCCAGTTTCCATGTGTATTTTGGGCTCAGCTTCTCTGTCAAGCAGTTGGTGCAGGGGTGCATGTGTGCCCGTGAGCTAATTAGGTAAGAGCACCTGCCACCTTGCAAACTGGATTAACATCACATAGATCCCTTGTCAGCATTGCATGCGAGTGACTTTTACTTCTGAGCAACTCAGTCCAAATTGAAGCCAACTACCTTCACTCATGATACAACCAATTTCCCCAGGCACCCAGTCACAGTGCGTATAGTGGGCACTTGAATATCTGTATGAGTCTGCTTTTACTTTAGGTTTACTGCTGAGTGACTGGTGAATTCTGCCAAAAAAAGTAAACATCAGGTTCTCTCCTTATGAATGAAAGCTTTATTATGCTTTAAAAATTTCTGCACAGAAAAGACTGCCTCCAACAACCAGCTGAGCTAAATGTGAAAAAAAAAAAAAAGTAATAATACATTAATGCGGTAACACACATTGCTTTCACCAGAGATCTGGGGGAGGAATATATCAGAGTGTAGCAATCACAGTCATGCTCTGATGCTGTGGTGCCAACTTGAATAGTTAGGCATACTAAAAAAACCTTAATTCACTGCATCCCTTAAAGACAAGGTGGAAATTTTGCATCTAACACTACTACTTACACTCCTCCCCTCCTCCCCAAAAACCCCAACCCTAACCTGAAACCACATCTTATTTTTAATACTGTTCAAGAATAGCTTACCTCCTGTAGACAATAAAATGAAGCGTGTGAATGTTTCTGAAGGAATATTCACTATGAATATTCACTATGAAAATTTAGCTACTCTGAAACATGATACCAATTTACTTACATTAAGAACAGCATTCCTGTACGAACTCCTCTCTGCCCTTTAGGAAAGGATACATGAAGATCAGAGCTAAATAGTTTACCCAAGTGTTCATTTTGAATAGAAAAGAAAGCTGATTTTTAAGTACCATGCATGACGGAAGCCAGAGACGTATGGAATTAACAGCTACCATCATGAAGACTAAAGATCACACATCCACAAAAAGCTACTCTAGCTTTGAAACAGTTTTAATATTTTTTTTTCCACACACATATACAAAGGAGTGAAGAAAGACTGACCTTAGTTTCAATTTAATGTTAAATGTTGATTTAATATTTAAACAACTAAGTAATAAACCCCTAAGCAATCTCAAACTGGCAGTTTCTCCTACTCATCTCATCAGGTAATGCAATAAAACAATTTCTTTCCTTGTAACTTTTCAAGTACATAAGTAGACTTAATTATCTGCCATTACAAGATTATACACTTTATGTACTACAGATCTATAACAAAATATCACATTAATATATCCAAGTAATGCAGATGGGATCCTGGTCAGCAAATACACCCCAAGAGACCTGAAGCAATAAGTACCATCAGATATTCTTCTCTAAACATCTAAAGTAAATGAACTAAAACATACATGACAAGGTTCTCCAAACCTAGCAGCATTTGAGTTTTTGCAGTCTAGTCAACCTCATCTTTTAACTGAACTTTTTTGAACACTTATGGATTATGCATGAAATTTAGGCAAACCTTCTAACTAGCTGAATGTTATAAGCCTTGACAGGAGCAAGGACCATTTATATTTCTCATGGTAGTATTACGTCACTGTTTTATGTAGATACTATAAGCCAGAAAAACTCCTGAAGGCAGGAGCCTCCAAATGATGGTAAAGAGCACAAATGGCTATTGAGTAACCTGGAAGGAGAGAGGGAAGGAGATGATACAGTCCCACCTGCAGGTGTGGCAGGAGCCCAGCACCCAGCCACAAGGGATGAAAGACAGAGAAACATGGTGAGGAACGAACGAGCAGAGAAAGACAACTGAGAGCTGCTTGAGTCAAGGGAAAACAATTCAGGAAGATAATTAGAGCATCTGAATAGGCTTCCATGATAGACACTCAGGTGTATAGTTCACTTCTTTGAGGAAACAAGTTTAAAACAGCCTGAATAAAGTCTCCTACTTTGAGTGCAAGGTATTACAGAAAAAACAATATTCAAAGAACTGTAATATTGCTGCTTTGATGTGCACTGGGTTTTGCGTAGCTGAAAATGTCAGATACTGAATTTTACCGACTTTGTACTTTTTACAACGTTACATACTGCATTGTATCAACTGCCTTCCCACTTGGACATATTAACGGGGCATTCTTTGACCACCTGTCTACTGTAATTGCACTGATTTCCATAGAGATTTCACCCACTTCCAGCTGTTATTCATGAACTTATCTGTCCTTAATTTATTCCAAACAAACAGAAAATTATGTGTTTGCTATTCATCAGCTGACTTTTGGGTGCATATCAAGACTGTTTCCCCAAAGATATAGTCATTGAAGTCCACGTGCTTGTTCATTATGACAATGATAAATAAATAAAAAAGATCTTTAGGTTAAAGTTAGTAAAAAGAAATAAATAAAATCTTCTTCATTCACAAATTGCTAATTCATTCATTGATTCACTAATCAATATACTGACAAGCAATAGGAAAACAACAGGATAGTACAGCAATCATACAACCTGATGACTCAAACATACCCAGTTGGCTATGCAGAATATGAGTGAGTGGTACCTTAATGTCAGCTTCTATGAAACTTCTCAGTGGTTCAAGGCTGATAGAATTTATCACTGTAAATATGCTGAAATAGATTATTCAGCTCTTCCTCAAACACAGAAATGTACTAAAAATCTTACACCTGCTAAAAATTTCTAAGAAGAAAAAACATTGATTTTGCACATCCCAAATTTTAATCTGTAGGTATTCCAGTCACTTCCATACATCTATTTCTTGGTGACATTTAATTTCATGTTCTGCCTCCATATAGCCAAAGATAGCTACTCATAAACAGTATGAAGTGAAAAAATATTTTACAAATAATATATACATATATACAGCCTATGCGCGAAGGATTCATACTATTTAAAAAAAAAGGAATATATCTTTAAAAATAAATTATAGCCAAACACATGGGTTTTCAAAGTGCTGCATGTACAGCCTTGCAGAAGTCTGGAGATGCAGAGGAGAGTTTTTATAAAAACTATAAACGAGGAACTTGCTTCCAGGAATGAATTATTAGGAGTATGTACCTAGCGATATTTGAAATTAAACTGGGAATAGAAGAGTGCAGCAAATACATCTTATTATGCCCACTTCTTTAAAAAAATAAATATATCTGGCACTGATTGAAAACTAATGCCTTCATAGACAGATCTAGGACACATAGCATGTACAGATATCCCACCCTCCACATACAGTTAGATGTGTTTGAAGCAATGTATCACTTATACTCAAGGTAAGACACAACAGAGCAAAGAGGCCTACATTTCTCCACAGAACTTAATTTTCGCCATTGAAATTTCTTTTTTTTAGAACTATTCAGGATTAAAGAGAGGTCAATAAACCAATTACTTTGGGCAATGGCCAAAATAAGTACTAGTAAAGTAATTAATGCCCTTTTCATTGTTTCCACATCATGGAGTGTTAATAAATTGGGCTTTTGTCACTATCCAGTATTTTCTTTACAACAAATTTCTTCATTCCAATCCATCTTTTTTATGGCTCCCTGTTAATACTTTAACATACCAGACTAATTAGATTTGCATTTCAACTGTTAAGTCACAAGCTCCATTTTCATCTCTGTTCAGACTCTCTATTTTCTGATATTCCTAATGAGGCAATACTTTTATTTAAAGGGTGTGATCCTTAAAAGAATTTCTAGTGGCTTATTAGTTATGTGAAGAGGATCTTTCACGAGTTCCCACGTATATCGCTTAAGCACAGCGCAGTGGCACACACATTAGCGACACACACATTAGTGACACACACTAGCACACCATTAAATCTAAGACCTCCTATAAGCTGGAGTTCATCTTTTTACAGGATCAGCCTGTTCGTAACTGCAGCACTCTGATTACTCCCTTCCCTCATATGATATTTTGATTCATTTCATGCATTTGAAATGCGTTCACTTGATCATGGCACTAGTTAAATGAATTATTTACCTCCTCTATCTTCCAAGGGGACCATCAATAAATACACAACTCGGTAAGGAGGCCGCTGTCACAGACAGGAATCCGCCCAAGTATTTTACAGAGCCACACACATAAAAAAGACTCCTTTTCTGTGAAGCACAACTTACCTCTTTTCTGTCAGAAACAAAAGAATAGGAAAAGACAGTAATTTCTCTTATGCAACATGAACCTATGTGAATTTTTAGTCTGAAGGAGATAGAAGTAAATACCTTGAGCATCTGCCTTTGAAAAGGAAATTGCAACAGTAGGAGGAGCCCTTTTGCTGAAAACACTGCATAAATGAAAAATATTTTAAAGGAATTTTTCTTCCTGGAAAATAAAATAAAATGCAATGCTAGACTCTCCCACCTAGCTGCTACTACTGAGATTTACAGAGAGAAAACCAAGATCACACCAATAGCAAGGCTTGGACCTCATGATATATTCACCCTACCTGTTGACATAAACGCTGTGGTGAGTTAATACACAGGCAGCACTGAGATCTGAGTGCATACGTCAAGCGTTTCTGAAGCCAACATGAATTATGCCTGCAACTTAAATGTAACTTTGGCCCATGTGCATTTCTAGTCCTTCTCCTGTTTCTGAGAGCTCGCAGTGAAGAGAAGGAAGGGAGAAGAGCCAAGCACGCCAAATGCAGCCTACATCACCACCTCTGCTTCACTCAGTGGTGAATGAAGTCATTAGCTTGAAAATCTGAATCTGGAAGAGGCTTCGAAATCACTTACAGTCTCCAGAATTCCACCTGGGAGATAATTTGCCAAGGTGCTAAGTGGAGATAGAGCCAAAGTTCCTGGTTCAGCCAATCCAGCTGCATGGCAAGAGCCTGCTGCCAAGAAAGTGGGGGTATGGAATTGCAAAGTCAGATATAAGACTGTGCAATTCCCACAATCATACACCCAATTTAAATCCCCGCACTGAAGTTTGTAAAAGGCCTTGAAGATGAAAGGTACTATCCACAATAAACCCTAAGTAAAATTATTAAAACCAACACTTCATGAAAAGAGATTAATTATGCTATTACTGTTTGCACATGTGAGTTTTCCATAAAAATAGAAATCTGGGCCACAGTTCAACCAAGCATTTTAACATATGTCTAACCGTATGTACACGACTAGTCCTGTTTAAGTTAATGAGACCACTCTTGCTTAAAAGTTAGGCATATACTTTGCTACTTGGGGGCTTTGGATTAGAGAAACAGGTACAAAGAGACGGGTACCTAAAAACCTCTTTAAGCATCTTGATCTCAAATAGTGATGTGTTTTCTTACCTCAGAGGAACGTAACTACCGAGATAGCAAAGTTTCTGCCCATAAACCTCACTACACGCCTAAAAGTCTGCCACATGGAATGTACCAGTACGTCCTGATATTGTCCCAGATGTAGGCATCTACACATTCTCAGGCAGACCTCTCCAACGGTGTCTAGTGTTAAGGGCATGACTACTGGATGAAACTTTGCACAGCCCTTGGCTTTGAAAAGGTAGTATCAACTCCTACCACATGCTGAGTACTTAAAGCACTCACTTGGGAACAGCAAAACAAAATTTCCCTCTTCCTTTTCCCAATTTTGCTCAGTACAAACAAATTTGAATGGGGATGACTCCAGTTCTACAACTACCCATAAAGCCTTTAACCACAGTTTTGAGTTTAAAGGCCACAGAGCTATATTTGAGGGATAGAGTTAATCATCACTCAGGAGATGATTCAAATTCAAGAGAAAAATGAAAACAGTGGTGAAAAATTATTGTTAAGCTCTTCAAATGAAAGATGTTAACATATCCAATTCTGAGTGAATGCTGCCCTTTAAGGAAACTGAAGGAAACACAAAATTCTCTAGATAATATCTTGTGAGTAGTTGCCATTGCAAACCCTGTTCTTGCAATTCTTTTACTGTATATTCTTTTTACTGACTTGAAAGCACAGTTAATACTATCTGCACTTACCTTGCTTGTTTAGATTGAGGATGAAATATAATAACCAGAACTTTATGGCCTATCCTACAGTTTATGTTTCTGAAGACATTTATTATTTTTACGCTCTTCATTCTTTAAAGGGTTGCTTGGGCTCCCCTTGAACTGTTTTCTTAAAAAGTTAAATTCAAGGTGGAAAACAAATCACAAAGCAAAAAGAGCTCAAGACTTTTTTTTTTTACTTTTTTTTTTTTCCACTCTGAACAATGCACAATAACTGCCCTTTCCTGTGGCCACAGGCATTGCAGACAGACCAGGAGGAGGTTCTTTTTATTGATTTATATGCAATTGCCATCCTGAGAAAGAGACCCTACGATTGAATTTTCCTTCCTGGAATGGCTTATAGATTATGTACTGGCACATGAATTCATTAAAAGAGAATCAAAGGAAATTTCTCAGAAACAGCAACCTCTCTCTTCCTTGTTTTAGTGATGTATATATTATTTCATGACACACAAAATCTGTCAGACACTTATTAGTCCTTCTAGTGAACTATATACTCTACTCCGAGAGATCAAATGCTTCATATATTTTGACACCAATATAGCAGCAAATTTTTCAATGTCCAAATAACCTGCAAATTAAACCTACACAAATGTTGACATTGGGCAGCCAGAGCTCTACTGTTTGAGTAATATCTGCTTCGCTTTGCAAGCATTCTTCAAGTGACACAACCAAGAGGCCCCAAAAGCCTTCAAGAAAAAATAATAGGAGAAAGAAGGCAATTCTGGCAGACAGAGAATATAATTTTAGGTAAAGAAACTTTGCACCTGGTACCCTCTTTGTAAAAAAAGTAATTTATCTAAAAATAAACCCCACTTAGACAGAAAGTTCTGGATAAAGTGAATACTAGACGAAAAGTAAATCACTTATCTTTTTGGAATAAGAACAATAGGGCTTTTTAATTAGATATTTTATATAGAAGTGATTCAAATGCTATGTAGTGAAAACAGGAGTGAAGTACAGAAACTAGCAGGAGACTTGTGAATGCTGCATTTAACAGCCACGTAAAATACCTTTATTACTTGATGTTCTCTTTCTTAAAAACCATTGATAAATTTTTCTTCCTACATTTAATAATATTCACTTGCTATTTTACTCTGATTTAACATTCTCTTACACACACACACACGTGTAGATACACTCCTTATAGCCAGCTCTGTGAGAACTCTCCATCTGGTCTGCAAACTGTAGAATTTCCTTTCCCATCTATCTCAGAAATATAGTCCCATGACCCACGGGTCACCATCTGCTCAGTTACACTGGCACAATGCCTAGTATGCTTGAGGTAATGCCACCATCCTTTCCTCCAATTGTAAACTCCCAACAAGGCAGACATCTACCAGAGTGTTTGCACACAATGAGGCAGCTCCCAGTGAGATTATAGTTAAGACACCACAGAAATTCCCTTCATCTACAGTAGCCTAGGATGTGGGAATGACCAAAGACACATGCAGTCTCTCTTGATCAAAGGTCATTCTAAGGAACAAAGCAGTCAGTGCTGATGTGTCCAAGATAGCATAATATAACACACACACATAATTGTGTCCAGCATGTGTGGTTCCCCCCCAGTTCCTCTCTTAATGATCTTTGCTTCACTCAGTATTCATTTGCGTACAATCTCCTATTCTCAGGATGCCCTAGAGCAGAACAAATTATACTAAACATAAGTGAAATCAAACAAAGTTTTCATTGAGTACCATTCATAACATTTACAAACAAGTCTCTTGTGTTAAGTTTCTCAGAAATAATTGGCAGGTTCAGTTTTACACAAGTAGATTTTTTTCTTTTTTTTTTTTCTTTTTAGGTGTACCTATGCAATACAGTAACAAACGATCTCATGTGACTTATATAGGAAGAATAAAGGTAGTGGAAAATTGAGACAATTTTTACACCATAAAAAACAGTAGATAGGAATAAATAGAAAATTTTACCAAAATAGACAATACGTGTGCAAAGTTATTTGTCACTGTTTTTCTTACAAGCATAATTAGATATACAAAAAACCCCTATGACTGAATGTTGACCAGTTTCTGCAGTACACATTAAAAGTCTTCTTTTAAAGTGCTCCAGTATTTTAAGTCCGGAGTAACTCCAGTGGCTTAAGTGGGATTACTGCAGGCTGATAGACTTACTCACTAAAAGCCCTCATAAAAATTAGAATTAAATGTTCTGAGCTTGAGATAAACACTATATTTCTGTTTTTGCCTCAGCTTCAGCTTTTAGCTTCGATAAACTCTTTTTCGCTTTTCCGTGCAGCCTGGGCTTGTGCTACAGGGGTATGTCTGTTAACGAACAGAGAAGAGCACTTGTGATTTACCTCACTATTGGACTTGCCCTACTCAGAAACGTTACCTGCAATTTTTGTCCTGCACTTATCTCTGGCTCACTAGCTAGCAAGTGTTTTGAAACAGCAATAAGTCAAAAGCCCACTGACAGAACAAAACTGAAATAGGTCTTCTTCTAAAATATTGTGCAATTTGTAGCACGGGCTTCTCCCTAAGCCACCGTTTCAGCTTTGTTACTCAACTACCTAACACTTTGTTCAGGTAACATTACACTGACAGAGCAATTTCAGCAACATTATGCTTATTAATCTTCAAGAATGCCAGAGCTAAAAATAAAATCCAAACAGTGTGAGAATCTAGGCAGGGTTACGACAGCATTTCTCAAGGGATCAAAATGTCATTACGTTTACTCCTTAGAGGGAATTTTCTTCTCAGCCCTTAAATCTTGCAAGAGGAGAGGTCAGACCTCTAGCCAGCTGTGCACGCATGTGGTCATATGCCAACATAGGTGTTTCCATCTGTACAGCTAAACACACTGATAGGGATGATGCAAAGTTTCAAGGACTGTAGCCTGAATTCAACCTGCACAATTAAAATAGGTTTGGGTGAAAAATAATACATGCCGAGGAGATTGCCAACAATTCTATCCCTTTGGAAGTGTAGGAAAATGATCCTGTCATCAAAATAACACAGAAACTCAGGCCCTTCTTGGAGCATTCCTTGACAGCACTAAATAGTAGCATCAGTGTTTTAACCCAACAGTCACCTATGTTTTTCATGGGAAAACACCTTTTTCTTTCTAACTGGGATTTAGCCATAGCAAGTCACTTAAACTGCACTGTCAGACTAGGTTCCTGGGATTCATGGCATGTTGATCTCCAGGAGGTAGATTCTAGTCTGCGGGGATAAGGGGTCAAAGCTGCCTACAATGACCTGTTTCTAAGTGAGCCAAGTACCTAAATAGATTTTGGTAATCCAACTAAATACGCACTTACTTTGGTGTCTTAATACCTTTGAAATGGCCTAAATTCAGAAGAAGCAAAAGCATAGATTATTAGGGAGGGAGGGAAAGCTGGAGCTGGTGGTGGTAAGAATGTGTGTGTCATTTCTACATACACATGTATGAAAATCATCAAAATCAAGGAACGAGGAACAGATTTCTTAGCTGGAAAACAGCTGTAAGTGAAATTACTTGACTCCTAGAATGTTTTCCTTGTTGTATATTTGGAGTTAACTGTTGATTTTGCTAGTCACGATCCATATTATTTTGCAACTTCTAGTAGGATTTCTGCAGGTGACTGGACTACACTTTCTTTTGTTACGCTAATTTGCTAAATTGCATCACTAAATTCTAAATTAAGGGACAGTTATGGCAAGTGACTGGCTACAATCTTCCTAATTATTTCCCTCATTGTTACTTGATATTCAACATCCAGGTGTCAGAGAACGTCATAGGAAAACAGACTGAGTAGATATAACCAAGGACTTCAAATGGGCTATAAAACATCATAGGATAAACTTCTTTGTCTTTCAGACAAAAGCATACTTGAAAGCATATTAACATTAAGCAGGTATTTGCAGCAATTACTATATGAAATTGACTTTGAAAACCTTTCCATGCAATTTGATTTTATGTCAAACCCTCCGAGTGGAATTTTGAAGGAACCAGACATTTAATTCAGAGCACGTCATGGATCCACGTTCTCATGTATGTGTTGGATCCACACCACGGTCCCTGCCCCAGGGAACATGGTGACTTGTCTTCACTGCACATTTCTCTGCAAGTTTGTTACAGGACTAACTGATTAAAAGAAAGTTGACCATACAGAGCAGAAAGATGGCTGAAAGATTAAATTTATTTTTTCCTGGCTCAGTGCGTGTATTTTTGTGCCTTGCTTAAACCATTCCAGTAACATCATTGGAATATAAATGTAATCCACAAGCATGTGACTAGACCAAATGCTGATTAATATTAGGGTCTCAGATCCACAGCTTCATCTATGAGCTAAGCTTGGGTCAGAAATGCCAAGTTAAATAGTGGCACAACTCTTAAGAAATAACTTGTTATTTGGACAATCCGTAAGGAATCAATAACAAATTAAAACCAGTCGGTAGCAGCAAACTGAATAAATGAATCATTCTTCCCAAAACAAACCTAATAGTAAAATTCATTTGTCTATCAGGAAATTAGTGCTATATTTTTGAAAGGTGCTAAATTACTTTTTAAAGATATCATAAAGCTGATATTGAAAACCAGAACAGTTAAAAGGCAGCTTTCCAAGTTGCTTCACTCTTACTTAATGGGTTAAAGTACCATGTTTATGCTTAGTATTTCATTCTTCAAAAATGGGTAGAAAATTCTTTTGTTTCACTTTTGAAATGTTTACACAGCACAGATTTCCCAAGAATTCTTCTGGAAAAGTTTCCAAAGGCTTTGGAAAAGATTATAAAAATAATGTAATTGTGGACTAGCTCTGAAGCAGTAACTGAACCCAGAACACCACTGGAAAATGGGCAAAAAGTAAGATATTCATTATGCAGTGTTAGCTGAAAATCTAGTTTGATAAGAATCAGAGCTAACAATTTTGAAATGTTTCCAGGAATTCCAGGAATTGTGACTAAGTACGAAATTGTTAAGATTTAAAGGAGTACTTTAAATATTGAGCTATGCCACATCAAAATAACATTTAACTAATTTTAAATGCAAGCATATTCAAACCATAGGTAGAAGGGAAAAAAAAGAAAGACTTGTATTTTAATGGCAAATTTGTGTTAATAAACTGTGCCTTAATTAGGATTAATTGTATTCTCCCTTTGTAAAAAAAAGTCTGAATGATACAACTAAAATCATATTTCACAGAGTCACAGAATTGTAGGGATTGGAAGGGACCCTTGGAGCTCAACTAGTCCACACTCCTGCCAAAGCAGGGTCACCTAGAGCAGGCTGGAGAGGAACGCATGCAGACAGGTTTTGAATATCACCAGAGAAGACAACTCCGTATTTAGCAATTAAACAACTCTGTTTTGCTGACAGCAAGGTCACCAGGAATCTTTCAGTGAGCTTTGAATCAGTTCATAACTCCTGATTACATTTCAAACATGGAAATGGTTTGAGCAAAATGTTTTCTTACTCTGTCAAAAGACCAGTTCATGTAAAACTGACCAAGAACTTATTTTCTTTGGATGTTTAAGAATTTCCTCATATCCTTTCACGTTATTAAACCTAGAGAGCAACTTCTTAGCTGAGGTAGCTCTACCACAAGTTACAAGAACTGTTAGAGCTGGGCAGATCTGTGCAACCAAAGCTGTAGCCCCAGTGCTCAACCTACAGCATAAAACTACGGTGCTATTCAGCAATAAGAACCATGAAACGTACTGCAAAGTGCACCATTATGCAGCTTCTGCCTTTTTCCTCCAATACCAGAGTCCATTTCCTCTTACTACTGCAGAGAAAATTCTAAATATGTTTACACAAAAGAATTTACGCAGCAGAAAACACTGGCTTTCCAATGTTACTTTTTTCTCCCGATGCTCCATTGAAAACTTTCTATAAGTAATTTTTTCCTCCAATTAACATGTGTTATAAGAGCAGCAGAAAGATCATAAATTATTGTAGCTGTAGGCATTTCAGTATAATTTATTACTGAAAAGTCACAAGCACTGCTTTGGAAATGCCAGCCTGTGAATCTGTAAACCTAGGAAATTATGAACTAAGCTGGTCTCTCTTCCCTGAGGTCAATTAGAAATGACACCAGCAGACTTCTCTGTGACCTGGGGAGATTTATAGCTTACCATGTTAGGCCTATGGTTCAGCCAGAAGATTAAGATCAGAACAGCACCTGGAAGACTGTCATCAGTTAAGACAGGCTGGACCAATGGCTCCAGGCTAAAATGTGCACAGGAAAAGAGGTCATGTCACGTAGCCTTTATTTTTACCAGGGCTAAGGCACATGTGGAAGGTACCCATTTGAGAGGGAGCTGGGCTTACAAAGGTCTAATATACGGGCACCGGACTGTCCTGTAAGCAGAACAAAGGCAGCAAGTTGTCAAGGCACTCTGACTTCACTCATTACTAAAATCACCTCCAAAGACATTTGCTACTTGATGAGGCCTCATGTGATTTGCAAATCTTGCTCTTTATTCCTTTTCCTTTCTTATTTTTACAAGTGCAACCATTAGCTACAGAATGCCTCGCATCATAAACCCTCACAATTTAGGATAAAAATTTGATCACTCTGCTGTGAGAATCTTATAAGAAAACAAAAAAGGCTGTGTCTTTTAGTCACTCATAAATATTTTATAATTTCATAAGAACAATAGCCTACAAGGTTAAAGTTCAGGTCTGTAGTAGTCAACGAGATGCTTGCAAGACAATAAAAGGGAAAGCTACCCTTTGTTTTATAACAACTTTAGAAACAACTTCACCAAGGCGGTGGAAGCTTACAGACTTTCCATTGTATTCAAGTCATTTGTGCAAGTTGCCCTTATTCCAGCTTTGATGAATGATGTTTGCAGTGGAAAAGCTGTTTAGTATTTCTGAGAATTGTGAGTATTCAGATCCATGTCAGGTACTCAACAGGGATGTACAGAATAGTGCACAGCTTAGAAAACAAATGTCATTTTCTCAAGTGATCACCCTTCAGGCTCAAAGAAATATTTCCTAAATTCCTGCTACTCTACGTAGGCCCAGATAGGAGGAAAATTAGAGGAGAGCGGATCATAACATTTGGGTTCTCAGGGTATCACCATCTTTAAAATGAGGATAAAAGCACACATCTGACTCACAGTGCTGAGAGGCTTAATTAATGCTCAGAAAGCTATTTATAAGTTGGATAACTGAAAAACTTGAACAAGTAATTACTAAATCTTGTCACTTTTGAGAAGTCAGTACAAGAAAATTTGTCGTCTCCAGTTTTTTTTATCTTTCAAAATATAAAATTAAGTTCTCTAAAATAATCTGAAAATGTCCTAACTGAGGATTTACTAACTTAAGACATGGTGTTCCTTATTTTGTTATTCTCTCTTAGTTTGTGAAATCATAGGCAATAACTCTAGACATGAATCTGACCACTAAGCTGTATTACTTATCTACCAAATTAAAACACATCTTACAAAATGCCATGTGCTCAAAAAAGAAGAAACCCAAACTTCTGTTTCCAGCTTCAGATCTGTGGATGTCAGTTCATAGCCTACCATTTTTTGCACAAAATCTCTCATTTCTGCCCCCAAAGTTGAGGCTCTTACAATGCCTGGATAGTCAGCTTTATTCTTGTAGTTAAATATGGACAACCAAAAGTGCCTTGATTTGACACTTTTGTATTCTAAGCTTCTTCTCAAATTCTTTGACCCAGCTGAACACTACTGCAGTCTTAGATGGAATGGGAAATTTTGATCTTTAACAGTCCTTTAAATTAAAATATATTTTTTAAAAAATCACTGAAATTAATCAAGGTTGTAATAAATTTTTAAAAAAAAAATGTTTTTTCTAGGTTTGTTTGATATCCTTAGAATCAAAGAATAGTTTGCCCATATACTTGACACCAATCTACTAAGTACTAGAGTATTGAAATGGGTATCTAACAAGTCTCTCTAAAGTTATACACAGGCACACAAATGTACTATCTATAGAAATAAAAACAAATACTCGCCTGCTTGATAGAACTGACTGAGAGGAAAAAAAAAATCTTACAATGAAATTATAGGCAATACCCTTGGCAAAGTCAAGAAAGTTGTAAGTGTAACAGTGTCAGCTGACTGCAGCGCTCCTACGCAGTGGCTGTCCCAGCTGTTTGATTAGACAAACGCCTGATAATTATCCCAGAATACCACATATAAGCACAGTGTAGTGCTTTTCTTGCTGTTTATTGCAACAATTGAGAAAATCACAAGTCTCTACTTCCTATCTTTAGAATGATCTGTTCAATATGGACTTACACTACACTTAGAATATCACTTTTTTTTGGTCAAAATTCGATGGTCCTCACAGTGGTCCTCTCCACAGTGACCACAGTCAGTATAAAATTTAAATGTTTTTAAACGTTTCAAGCTGTCACATCTATGTCCCCCGTGAGATTGGAGAAGGAAAAAACTCAAACAGCTCTTCTCCTGAGGCAGCTTTTCCCAAGTGATGCAGTCCAGAGACTAGCTTGTTGGCATTTGTTATTATAATCAACTTTCCATAGCTTTTACCAAGGCATAATCCTTACTATATGTTTAACCGATGCAGATAGATTTTCAAGTCATACAACATAAAACAAGTGCACAGGGTGTTATGCATCATCAAGAACACAGTGGATAATGTTCAGTTATCCACTTCTTTTCTACTCCAATTCCATCCCCTTGGATGTTCTCAACTCTTATTTGAATGACCCTAGTGTTTTAGTCTTAATAACCTTCACAGCAGTCCATTCCAAACATTTATTACTCCTGGGTTAAAAAGTATTGCTAAGCTACATCTGTTTTTAATTTGCTTTTGTAAAAGTTTTTTTTGGTGGGTTTTTGTGGGGTTTTTTTAATGCACTATTTTTGATGGAAGAAATATACCTAAAAGCTCTACTTAGGGAAAAAAAATTACACAGGCCAAAGCATGTAAAAGGGTGTGGCAAGCATGCCTTTTTTCAGAAAGCCTAATTAACGGGCACTAGCTGATATTAAGAGCTTGTGGGTTTCCTTGACAGAGAAACGTCTGTCATTTCTGTGGATGTCCTTCACTCAGAAGTTGAAATATATACACACAAAGGAAAAGGTACATGCTGGGAATTCT
Organism: Calidris pugnax; assembly: GCF_001431845.1. Lineage (NCBI taxonomy): Eukaryota > Metazoa > Chordata > Aves > Charadriiformes > Scolopacidae > Calidris > Calidris pugnax. The sequence goes on from NW_015091240.1 coordinate 1,759,612, forward strand.
ACTGTTGCTCTTATTTAAGATATCTTGGACACATTCAGCTCTTTTTCCTTGTGTACATACCACAGACCGCATGTGGCAGACAGGTCCAGTGCTGCAAAGATACCAGGGTAGGGAGGGATCCTGCAGCTTCAACTGCTGTGGGCTGTGGGCAGCTATGCAGACCATAAGCAATGTTGGGGAATCTGATGAGAATTAAATTCTCTGAAGCTGTATTAATAAAGCTATCCTGTGCTGTGATAGCCCTGAGTGTGATTTATAACTTTGCTCCTACTTGCTCACCCTGTTTTAATGTGCAAGCTGAGCTCATGACTATACTGGGGACTGGACAAGTCTCCGACCAGCCCAAGAGAGCTGTGAAAGTGAAGCAATACTGCACCTGGGTGCTCCTTTGCTCATGGGACATCTGCAATTAGTTGGTTTTTGCAGCACTGGCAGGGCCCATGGGCATTGTCACACGCTGACAGATGCTGCAAGTTAATAGAATTGTTCCTAGCACAGGCTGCCCTGGATAAGCTCTAATACAGGGTGGGGGGGAAAAACCCAAACAAAGTAAAATAAAAAGTCCCTGCTAAGCCTCCAAGAAAAACCAAGAAGAGTCACACAGACACATTTTCTATTCCATTTCACGTATCATGATTAGTAATGGCTTCAGCTTTCCTCTGAGTCGCTCTTTGAAAGAGCACTTTTTAATGCTTCATGGAGCAAAAAGGACTCTGCTCACTGAGAGGGAACTTTATGAAAGTTCCCATCAATCGACAGCAGCAGCAGCAGCAAAGCAAACCCTGCTCCATCTTGCTTCAGTGCCCTTCTGGCACTGCTCTGATTGCAGCGCAGACAGTAAACAGTAGTGTGTTTGTGTGCAAATAGCATTCTCCTGAATGATGGCTGCACCTGTGTAAACTGACATCAGGATCTTTTTTTAAAATTCAGTTTATTTAAGGAGTTCACAAGAGACACCTGTTCCATGCACAGGCACAAATGACATTCAATGAACTGAAAAAAAACCATGTCCTGGAGAGTGGGGGGCAAAAAGGACTTGGAGGGCTCTCTATGCAGGCTTGTTTATATCTCCTGGTCCTACAACAGCCAGCTGCTGCTGCTTTGATTTCTGGTCTCCCTGGTCTAAGCTGGTATTTGCAAAATAAAATACAACTAGACAGATTTTTAAATACTGGCATGTTAAAGTGAATACCTAGATAATTACTGGGGAGGAAAGGAAGAGAAGGGCTGGAACAGACAGAAACCAGCCTGGCCCTGGCCACTGCCTCTAAGAATGGCAGCCCCCACATCTCCCAATGTAAAATAAAGAGGGCGAAAGCCTCAGCCCGACGGTTCATACAGGAGCTGCTCTGGCAGATTGCCCTGCTTCCCTCACAGTGGCTGCACTCTGTTCTTTTCTATGTCCTTTTACAGCTGGCACACTACCTGGATTTGGGGTGTTTTGGGGTTTTGTTTTGATTTGTTTAGGGGGTTTTGTTGTGTTTTTTTTTCTTCTTGAGAAAAGGCACAGTAGGCGCTACACTACTTCTGAGTTGGTCTCCGCAGCAGCTACACTGTTCTACCAGGACACCGTTCCCATTCGGGACACCTGCCCCAGATATAATAAAGCAGAAATAGACTATTTCTACTCTGGGGGGAATGGAGAGACAGAAGCTGCTCACATCCCATTTGACTGAAAGCATTTTAAAGAAAGCAACATTGGTATTCACAGTTGCTAGCCACCTGGTTGGTTCTGTTTTATGGAAGTAATAGTTTTAACAGTTTCAAATGCACAGTTAAGATCTCAGCTTTTCAAATGCAGTAGATTGAAAATGACTGAAATAAGGAGGGGTAACTATCTCTTACATATTGGATGCAAGGAAAATAAAATTTCTGCGTGCATTACCAAGTGGCAGGCCCTATCAGGTGGACGCTCTCCGTACACTACTCACCACCCTGCTCAGCGGGAGCAGTAGGCATCAGGCCCACACCCCAACACTTTTTAACAGAGGATCAATGAAACAAGATGAATTTCAGAAATTGAGCTCATTAGTAGTCAAAACTGTGGGAGAACACTAGCTGGAAAGACAAGGATTTAATATAAAGAAAGGTATTTTGAGGAAAGTCACTTGGCAAGGACAAAGACTTCCCGATGACTGTGGTGGGCAGTGAGGAATTAATTCCCACCTCCTCTTATCTCTGTGGGATGAGAGACAGGGACCACTGCTGCAGGAGTACAGTGAACGTGCAGTGGAGAAACTGAGAGTCAAATACTCAGAAGCACTGTGGCAGGAAAACTAGCCAAAACTGAAACACAGCAACATGGAACAAGACAAGAGGAAGAAATCAATGATTTCAAGAGGCATCACCACTTTGAAAATTAATATAACATCCACAGAGTAGCAGAGTTTGAGTTGCCATGTACAGTCTTTGTAATACACCTGTCAGAACAGTCAAATTTGGAGGAAAAAAATGGATTTGTGCTTTTAGACAAAAGCAGCCTTCCTGCCAAAAGAACAGCCTTGTTCATTTCAGTGAAATAAGGATGGAAATCGGGTTCACACCATATCAGGACTATGCATCCCCAAAACACCAAAACCTTTTGCCTCCATCCTCTATCAATAAATAGCACATCTCGTGTCAACACTTTAGATTTTTCAAAAACCAATGTAGAACTTGTCATCACCTGAAGTAGGGCAAATGCAACAAAAGATAACCAGAAGCTTATAAGAAAGGCTATCAAATGTTCCCATTTTTATCAGAAAAGCACACAAGACCTCAACACCTCATTCATTCTCTACTCTGTCCCTTCTTCGCTGATAAAAAGCATTTGCCTGAGCAAAACATCACTAATGTTTAAATACTGAATTTTACTTCAATGGAATTTGAATATTTTTCTTTTACAAGAAATTTCGGCCATGGTTCTCACATCGTTTTGATCTTTCAGTGCCATTCCAGTGTCACACTGTGGTCCTTTCCAGAGACCATGCCCTTCTCTTACACCACAGCGCTGTTCCCAATTCCAATAAGCCAGTCCTCTGTCTGCATGACAGTAGCGATGGAAGGAAGACACACAACTACTTCTTAATCACTAGGACAACCACATCACAAGAACAGTGATACAGAAACAACAGAGGTTTAATAGGTCATATCCTCAACTAACTCTACAATATATAAAGGTGCTAAAAGAAAATGCTAGAGAAATAAAGTCTGAAGCACACTTTTTCACAGAATCACAGAATAGCTGAGTTTGGAAGGGACCTTTGGAGATTTTCTAGTCCAACCCTGCTGCTTAAAACAGGGTCAACTGGACCAGGTTGCTCAGGGTTGTGTCTAGTCAGGTTTTGAGTATCTCCAAGGAGGGAGACTCCACAATCGGACTGGGCAACCTCTGACAGTGTTTGAGCAACCTCACAAGTGAAATGCTTTTTCTTATAGAATCACACAATGATAGAATGGTTTAGGATGGAAGGGACCTTGAAAATCATTGAGTTCCAACCCCCCTGCCATGGGCAGGGACACCTCCCATTAGACCAGGCTACTCAAATCCCCATCCAACCTGGCCTTGAAGACTTCCAGGAATTGGGCATCCAAAATTTCTCAGGGAAACCTGTTCCAGCGTCTCACCAGCCTCACAGTAAAGAATTTCTTCCTGATATCTTGTCTAAATCTACAGTCTTTCAGTTTATAACCATTACCCCTTGTCTTATCACTACACTCCTTCATAAAGAGTCCCTCCCCATCTCTCTTGTAGGTCCCTTTTAAGTAGTGGGAGGCTGCTATAAGGTCCCTCCTGAGCATTCTCTTCTCCAGGGTGAACAACCCCAAGTCTCCCACCCTGTCCTTACAGGAGAGCTACTCCAGCAGTCTCTGATGTTTTAACAGCATTTCCTGTCTTTCTTGACAATTATTTATGGTCATAAAAATACAGTAAAATAGAGTAGGGCAATTGTTCCTTGTGAAAAATAAACCTTTGTAATTTGTCTATAGGTCTGTGCTCTGACATCACTTAACTGAAACATCATCATGCTACATAAGTGAGAGCCCAGGACCAACAATCCCTTCACGACTTGTACACTAGCAACAAATTCACAGCACAGAAAAAGACCAAGCAGATTAACTGCTTTTTAATCTAGGCCTACATTCACATGAGACAGGTCTGTACGTGGATTCAGCGTGCTATATTCAGCATGCTGTACTGGTTCATGAAATAGAAGACAAAGTTCCTTTCCTTTGTCTTGTGCCAAATCAAGGCTTTGACATTTTTGCAGTGATTTGATTTTATTTAGATATTATTTTTTTTTTAAGATACGCTGAATTTCCAAAGTCAAGTCCAGTTCTACAGAAAGAGCCCATCTCCCTCTTAAGAGATATTTTAATTCTTTGAGATGACAGTCAGGAGAACACCATGATTCTTAGAGCTCTCATCTCAGCATTTCACATACAAACGCTTTTGGACTGGGCAACCTCTGACAGTGTTTGAGCAACCTCACAAGTGAAATGCTTTTTCTTATAGAATCACACAATGATAGAATGGTTTAGGATGGAAGGGACCTTGAAAATCATTGAGTTCCAACCCCCCTGCCATGGGCAGGGACACCTCCCATTAGACCAGGCTACTCAAATCCCCATCCAACCTGGCCTTGAAGACTTCCAGGAATTGGGCATCCAAAATTTCTCAGGGAAACCTGTTCCAGCGTCTCACCAGCCTCACAGTAAAGAATTTCTTCCTGATATCTTGTCTAAATCTACAGTCTTTCAGTTTATAACCATTACCCCTTGTCTTATCACTACACTCCTTCATAAAGAGTCCCTCCCCATCTCTCTTGTAGGTCCCTTTTAAGTAGTGGGAGGCTGCTATAAGGTCCCTCCTGAGCATTCTCTTCTCCAGGGTGAACAACCCCAAGTCTCCCACCCTGTCCTTACAGGAGAGCTACTCCAGCAGTCTCTGATGTTTTAACAGCATTTCCTGTCTTTCTTGACAATTATTTATGGTCATAAAAATACAGTAAAATAGAGTAGGGCAATTGTTCCTTGTGAAAAATAAACCTTTGTAATTTGTCTATAGGTCTGTGCTCTGACATCACTTAACTGAAACATCATCATGCTACATAAGTGAGAGCCCAGGACCAACAATCCCTTCACGACTTGTACACTAGCAACAAATTCACAGCACAGAAAAAGACCAAGCAGATTAACTGCTTTTTAATCTAGGCCTACATTCACATGAGACAGGTCTGTACGTGGATTCAGCGTGCTATATTCAGCATGCTGTACTGGTTCATGAAATAGAAGACAAAGTTCCTTTCCTTTGTCTTGTGCCAAATCAAGGCTTTGACATTTTTGCAGTGATTTGATTTTATTTAGATATTATTTTTTTTTTAAGATACGCTGAATTTCCAAAGTCAAGTCCAGTTCTACAGAAAGAGCCCATCTCCCTCTTAAGAGATATTTTAATTCTTTGAGATGACAGTCAGGAGAACACCATGATTCTTAGAGCTCTCATCTCAGCATTTCACATACAAACGCTTTTGTGCCCTGTCAATTTTAACACATTTTATTGGGAAGTTCAATCTAACCCAGATGTTTGCTGACAGAAATTTTACAGGTGACGACAAGATTCCATTAACTCAATATGCATGATGTTAGTTAATGTGAGTTTCTGAGAAATCTTATTCTATGGTCCTGGCCCCGTGTCGTCATCTACTGCTGTGCGAAGCCTTTTTACTGAAGCAAAAGAGAAAAACAATATTTGCACAAGTTACAGATTTACTTACCCACATATTTCTTCTTAAAGTGTGAAACAGACATGTTATGTGATGGTTTGTAAAATAAATTGCTAGTCTGACAGCCAGATTAAAAATAAGAGTAATTGCACGCTTATAGATTCAGAATTAAGCAGCAAGATAGGATTTACAAAACGACTTCAGCAAGCCAAGTTCCTGTTCTCTCTGGTATTTCCCAGATGCAATCAGCTTTAGAGTGAATCTGCATGACAATTTGGTCTTCCAGTTTGTTTTCTGACTGTAACACTCAGGCTAAAGGAGACAGTGACTTGTCAGTATGGGAAGCCATTCTCTAGGGCTGGACCAGCCTCCCGCTACCTGCTCTGCTTAAAGGCTTGGGCTGCGAGGACCACGCAGCACTTCTGAAAACAAAAACATCCTTTCTTATCTTAACTATCTCAACTCAGCTTGATTAAATAAAAATGTATATCATTAAACTTCCTGAACTGTAATGGACTATTTTTGTCAAATGTAAGGAACATCTGCCTAATTCCAAAACCAATACAGTTACTCCCCTTCCAGGGCACATCTTCTTTCTCACTGTATGTTCCTTCTCCTTCCTCACCCTCTGAAATTTCCTTATTGCTGCGATGAGATACGGCAACTTATATATGACTATCGAGTAATGACATTTTGATTGCCCGTGGCACATGGCCAGACAGCTCCTAAGGCACGTCATTATTAGACTGCAATAGACACCAAGTCAAGTTTCACCGCTGAAATGGATGATGGAAAGAAACACAGTAAAATGAAAGCAGAGGCACTAATTTAAAACTGTCATTTAAAGCAGCTAGGAATCCTGCAGTGCACAAGGGAACATGCTTCTCACTGTATCTTGGAACCCTTAAATACATGGATGGTGGAGCAGAAGAGATATTGAAAAATTACCCTTACCCTCTTAAAAATATAAGGTATGAATCAACTCCATGTGCACCTCAGGCACGTGGAAGCAGAGTAAAAGAAATCTATCTTCTTAAAGAGTAATGAGACACAGAGTATTGATTGAAAAAAAAAAAAAAACCCAACCAAAAAAAAAAGCAGGAAATTCAGATTCTGGTGAATGTAAATCTGAAATTCAAAACAATCACTAGAGAATACCTGACTAATGGTTCAGGTTTAATTGTCACTGAGAATTTGCTTGATTTAACAGTATTTCATCATCAATTATTTTAAATTTCATTATATTATCTCAAGGGTGCAACGATTTCAGTTTCATTTCTTGACCGTTATTCTTTCACATGAAGACAGAAATTCTTCAATACACGCTATCTCAGAAAAACAGATTCTCTCACAACTGTCTTCCACAATTCCATAAATTACATAGCAGTTATGAAGAAAACCTGCTTCAAATGCATGGAAAAGGTCAAACAAATAATTTGCTGTCACACCAAGCTCTTTTGCCTCCAGTCACTGTAAATTCAGTAAGTCAAAGTTGAGGAAAAACTCTCAGAAGAAGAAATCCTAATTATCATCCTTTACCTAAGTGTGAGGACACTTGCAGGTTTTTTTTAAGCCCCAGTTTTGATAGTGATGTGACAGAGGAAACCTGGCAACTTGCACTAATTTCTGACCTTCCTCCAAGCTATTTGTAGTGAAAAGTTTTTTATGAAACAAACAATAAAATATTACTAGTGACTTTCAGTTTCAGAACTAGTTCTTAAGGGGAAAAAAAAAGAATCAAATGTTGTGAAAATTTTCAATAAAATCATAATAACTCAAAGACAAGAACAAAAGCTGAGATTTAGTTTTCTGTCCCAGACAGACTATAGAAATTTGAGGCTCTGAAACCTGCGTATGCAAGCAGAGCTGGTCAATGATAACAGAAGAAATTATAACAATGATAACATTATTGTTTGTTGTGAGACTACTGGTTCCTAGATTTAAACTTTCTATGTGCAGTGTAAAGACACCTTAACAGTACAAACACAGGGTGGGAGAAAAAAGAAAAGCAAGCAACAAGTGACACATGACTGTGGAGCAATACACAGTATGCATCTCCAGCCTTTCGTGACCTTTAGCTTTTGGAAGGAATTCTTCCCTTTCTTCTAATTCTGTTATTCCAAGGAAAGACAAGGAGGTAAAGAAAAGAAGCAGAGATTTGAGGAACATAAGAAATGAATTCGTAGTCAAATTTTACCTTAAGCCAAGAAAGTCATTAGTTTCCTATTATGAGTGAATTTAAACCATTTAAATGCAAAAACCTGCCTTAGTTTCTTCTTAAAAAGCTGAACAAAATTTTCAGCAGGTGACGTTTCAAAGTTTCTAAACATGTGTAGGTCACTTTTTGGATCTAGCTGTTGAGAATACAGACATGCAACATGTAAGAATTCACTTGGTAAGGGAGACTTCAGGTATCAATTAACAATTTTGCACCTCTTAAGCAGTAAACATAGTGGTCATTTCACAATTCATAACTCACTATGGCTGCCCCATTTAAATTAAATATATCCCCAAATCCTGCCTCAGGAAATAAGCTGCAAGTTCAGTTAGTTTCTGAACAGCTTAAGTATATCATTAGTATGAAAATGATCCCTTTTTATGAGGTGCTGTTATTTCATAGGATATACTTAATGTTTAGGAATGTGTACATCATATACTGAAATTATGTACAACATATAATGAAACACATATAAAACTGCAGTAGCACTAGGAGCACCGCTACAGTTCAGACTCTGACAGACTCTCCTTTATAAATTTGTATTTTAATAATACGGAATTCCAAGATGAAAACCAAAAAAACCCCCACCAAACCAAACCCAAAACATTCAGAGGATACGGGCTACAATTTGTGTTTTCTTCATATAGAAGCAAAGAAATGCAAACAAAATTTCTGTCCTTATTTTGTGGTAAATTTTCTTGCTGGAGGGCCAAAAAAAAGTGCTTCACAGATTACATGGTTTCCAGTTCCTGGATTTGAAAATATATTTATGTATATTTTCACTTATTTAGTTGGTATGTTTTGCCCCTCCCCCCCATTTTTTTTCCCCAGTGAAACTCAGCAGATTTACTGTCTGCCATAAATAAAAGCCTACTCATTGCTGTGCCTCCTTGAGAGAAGACCTTATAGGTAAGTGTGACTATAATTACTTATAATTCCAAAAGAAAATGTTTCTGCTTTTCACTAGATCAGTAGAGATAAGCAATTTAGTCAACAAAAAGAATGTTTATACTAAATGTCATATACTTAAATGTCATATAATTAAATCATAATACTCATGGCGTGTGTGCCTGAGCATAAAAAAGAAATAATTACAGTGTACATACACTTTAAAACTGAATAGTTTGAATAGCTATTTAATTAATTATATTAATTGCTAAATGCATATTTTAATGACCAAAAGCAGAATCCTAAGTATATATAATCTAAGGTTGTGAAGGGCAAAGGATGTTTAGAAACTGTCTGCATGCCTATAAGTATAGCTCATTTCTTAGGGTCATTGAACAAACATCTCTGTTACTTTAAAAGATACGGCTCAAGCCACCTTAACCAAAACACATCAAAGTTGCATCTTCTAGTGCCCAGACAAAAGTTAATTCAGAAAATAACCAACTACCTTGGAACAATGATAGACAATCTCCTGGGAAAAGGTTAGTGAAGAATAACTGTAAAATAGATTTTTGTGCAATGACTTGAACAAATGTACTTGCTCCAGAAACATGTAACCTGAAAAAAACTCTTGCACGTCTGATGTCAAAACCAAGACTATTTATGCCTCAGTACATTAGAGAAATTGTTCATGACTACGTAAAGACTGCCCCCATGGTGTTTCCGGGGTCAATAATTTGCATGGAATTTGCATCAGAACTCAAAAATGCCTGTGGAAAAAAGAGACTACTTTCTGCCTATTTTATGATGAAGTTCAGTACTCACAATATTTTTTCCCAAGTTATACGTGCAAGTATAGGTCAACGCTAGAAGCCAAAGAGATTTTTACGCTGTCCTGTTCCACATAATGCTTCTGTTAATTTTATAGAAAACTGTTTATGTACCATAAACAGCATCTCACTAACAAACTCCAAGGCTTCATGTCATCCTTCGGTAGGAAGTTAGGCAGCAGAATCACATTCCACCTATTCATATCTTTTTCAAGAACCAGATTTTCTGTCCTTTACTAAACCAGAAATCAGCCATTAAGGACAAAGGCCCTCAGTCAAGAAACCTCTTAAAGTCCAACCTTGTATACAAAAGCAAGTGCATGCTTAAAACTTTTTCTGAATCAGTGGAGAGAAGCAGTCTACACTGCATTTACACAGGGAGAACTTTCTTAAAAGCAAGCCCTATATTGTTCATTTTCTTCAGAAGTTTACTAACATTTTTCTACCCATGTGAAGTGAAATATTTAACATACTTTCTAATTAAAAATAGGACACAGTAGTGATCTACAAGTCCCTTAAAGTTCAAGGGAGAGGGGGAATCTAGCCTCATATGTTGCAAACCATTAAATCATTTTCAGAAAAAGAAAAATTTTTCAAAATTAGACATATATTATCACTCTTCCTCAGTCATAACCCTAATTTTAATAATTCATTCACTTTTAAAAAATGTTCTATACCGGAATCTCAAAATTTCCAAACAAATTCCCACTTGTCTTGCCTGTTTATGAGCTAAATTTCAGAGGCTTGAAACAGAAAGTTCCAGGTAAATAATTACCTAGAAAAGTATTAAAAGTGTTATATTAAACCATGTGATACCTGAATGTAAAGTTGCGTACAAGACTCAAGATTTCCAGAATCTAATACTGGAAGTTTGCATTTTCTTGCAACTGTTCTCTTTTGATTGTAATACTTACACAGCACTCATCACTAGGCAAAAATAAACTGTGTGTTTAACACTCTCCACAGCTTTTGAAGCAGGGAAAAGCATGTTTCTAGTGTTATAAAAGGATAAAAAGAGCCTACATTAAACCAGTTCTAGCTAACTGAAAGGGAGATCCTGGAAACAGTCCTGGACAATCACCCTCTTGATGGCTTTACCTCCAAGTCAGGTCAGCTGGGCTCCCTGTGTTATTTATAAGTGGGGAAGGAGCAGCCACACTCCCAGCTAATCCAGTGAAACAGTCCGAACATCTTTTGGGCAGAATGGGCTTGTTGTCCTATGGTTCACAAAAATGCCCCTGCTCAGTATTAATAAAAGCGAAAAGTAATCACTGGTCCATTGATTAAAGAAGGGAAAGACTTGGATTTTCTAATGTCCTAAAATATTATTGCATGACAAATTCTGCCTAGTTTCAAACAGTGTAAGTAACTGGAGAGTCCAACAGGTAATTCTCTTTCTAATGCTCTTCATATTACAGATATTCTTGCAAGTTACATCACTGGTAATTTTCAGCCCTTAAATGCACGCTCAGGCGCTACTTCACAAGAAGGAGACCAAACCCTGTGCCAGAATATGAAGCAAAGAATCCTAAAAAAGCAATTGTGGAAAAGCTGAAAACATAGCCAAAACATGTCAGGGAAAAAACAACAGATCAAAACATGTCCTAGATACTAATAAGTCATCAATGCCTGAAAGGTATCATATAAAAAATACAATACTACCCTAGAAATCTAAAAACAGGTCTAGTATTTCACAGTGAAAATTAGTGCAACAGGTTCTATGCTATACAGTTTTAAGACAAACTTGTTTTCCATTTTCTGGCTACTGGACAAAGCTATTTCTACATCCAAACATAAAATCCAATACTCTATCACAAAATTTTTCCTACTCTCTTTCGTTGTGGTCTACAAAGTGCCCTGGAAGAGCCCCCAAAGCAACGTTTGCCTTTACTGCTGTACTTTGTTATGTTGTGCACTCTGCAATTATTTAGATGGTTTAAAAAAGGGAGAACAACTGCAAAATGCATTGTGCAACCGCAGATGACTTCATGTTAACCCCTGTTACTGGGTTCCACCCTCGGGTCAAATGCCTATGAGTCAGTGTCTAGCACAGATGAATGATGTCATCCTCACACCACCTCTTTAGCAAGAAAATGTGGTGGAGCCTTTCATTGTCTGATCTTAACAGACCCTGGGTTACTAAATGAAGTTCCCAAGATAAAAAAGAATGTGCCTGAACTTAAAAAGACAGGAAATGAGCACATCGCTCCAACACTTTTGAAATATGTTCTAGGAAAAAGATGGTGATGGATCATATACAGCAAAAAAGACCAACATTTGTCATGAAGCGTGTGTTAAAAGTCAAAAAAAGATTTGCATACATCACACCCCAAAAGCCAACATACAAAAGCTGTAAGTATCTCATCTATCCATTCTAAAACAGGCAAACTACCTAAAATAAAATGGGGCAATGGATGCAATCTCTCTTTCAGGTACCCCAGTGATGATAGATCAGATATGCAAGGAATAACTTGAGTTCAGTGAAACCTGAATATAGTACACCTGTGTGGATTTAAGGAGATAGTTCCATATTGTTTTAATATGCTGCAATGTGCAATAATTGGTTTGACTGCAGTGCACTTCTTTTGTCAAAAAACGTATCTTTGAGAACAGAATCTTCAGGTGCAGAATTAGCAATCAATCTTCAGGTGCAGAATTCCTGCATCTGAAACCATCAACTAATTAATCAAAATACAGGAAAGTTTTGGAAGGGGTAGTAGTGGAAGGGGAAAGGACACAAAAGAAGTAGTGGAAAGGGGTAAGGATACAATAAAATGTAATCCTGGATGAAGAACGCATAAAACAACTCAGAAAATACTTTAGGTGATATTAGGTGGAACACAGTGCGACTTTAGGTGTGTTCTACAGTGCCTTCCTGGTTGTGAAACTCCTCTGTATGAGGGCTAGTATGATACGTCTTTGCAGGAATTGAGATCTGCAAGAAGGGCATCCTAATCTCAACCCCAAAAGTGGAGTTTCACAGGGGAAGGAAGAAGATGCACCAAGTACAGGCATGAAGGGGAGCCTTCCTGTCACAACTTTACAAAGCCTGACTGAGACTTCAGAAGTATAGATTGAACAGAGTTTCATTAAACAGATCCAAGGTGATCCAGCTGGACATGGAAAGAAATAGTAGCAACTATCGCTTTCTGTAAAATTGTGATAGTAGGACAACATTTATATTCTTTTTCTTAAATGTAAAAATCTGTGTTTTTTCCAAAAAGTACTTTTAAATAATGGAACAGTTTGCTTGTATAGGTACTGAAGCTTTAGCAATTGTTAATGTAACACTGGTTAGGGATTATTGTTATAGCACTTGCGCTTTCTGCTAGAAGAAATATCTTGTCGTCTCTTACTCTATGCTTTGCTTTCTGGAAACAACCGAGCATTAAACCAGACCAACATTCAAACAAAACATCTTTCAGAGGAATTCCAGTAGGAGTGAAATCTGTATAACTAGGAATATAAAGTATCAAATTCCATTTCTGTTTGACAACGTTGGTAGCTAATAAATTCAAATAAATACATACATACAGGTCCGCCCTTATTTACATTTTCTTTTCTTTTTTGTCCAGATGCCATTTTTTGGCATATAGAAAACAATCCTCCTCTTTTGAGTTAGATTCCACTGTAACAATGCCCTTTCTTGGTAGTCCTCCCTCTCACCCTACACCCACAAATCATGATACAAAGCTGCTCAAAAATCAATCTACACTTGAGCAAACACAAGCCTGTTGTCTTTGGTTTTTTTCACTCTTGTCTCGGTTCATACTTTTTTTCCTCAGAAACCCAATCAATTACTTTAAAGAAGAAAATCCATGTAATTTGCCTGGACTTGCAGCTTTCCCTTTCCATTGTCATGACAATTCCTATCACTTGTTTCCCATCCACCTTCTGTGGGACCACATCTGTGATTATATGGTCTTTCTCTACTTCCACAGCTCCTGCAGTTGGCTTCAGCCTGCCATGCTATAATGAAAGCCTGTGCTCATCCTTCAAACAGGTTAGTATTTCTGCTAGACCCTAATTTTCACATTCCTTGAGTTCACAGTCCTCCATAAGCCTTGATAGCTACAAGAATCTCTCATGCATCTGAAGGCTTCTTCCAGTGCATAAGAATAGTTTCCTTCCCTCGCTCTGTGGAGACTGTTTTAAAAGATGAGCTATACTAATAAACAGAGAAAGGCTATTCAGAACCAAGGTTTACTTCAAAAATGAGCTGGACGTAGCCCAACCTCCACAGTACAGAAAGTGGTCCCTGATGAATCCTCTAGAGCTTGGTATGTGAATTGTACGTAAAGAAAAAGATAACTATTGTGGTTACTGCGCCACATTATTGTCATTTTAAAGTGACTAGTATCAGATGAAAAACATGGAAGTGACATAATGCAAATTATTACTCTAGTCTAAATCACTCAGACCATTTAACTTTTATGATTATTTTTTACACAGCATGAAGAATCATCTTTTCTTCCTCCAATGGTTTAACTCTGTGCAAAGATAAGATCAACACAGGACTAAATGTATGGGCTGTTTAAAGACATAATTGTATACTCACATCTAATTTTAATGCAATGCCAGGTGATCTGAGTGTGCAAACATTCACTACTAATAAAATAACACTATCATCAATAATATTTCTTTTGGTTTTGTATTAGCTTACACAAGTGGGTTAACAAAGCAAAATGCAGTAGTTCTAGATTTAGCTTAAAAAGATTACTTATAATTTATTATGCATAAGCAAATGAACGTCACTCTTGTTGAAATAGAAAATATCTCTATTTCCAGAATTAAATGCAAAGATCCGAGGCAGCAGAGTTTCAGGTGTAGTTTCTGCATAATCCCTGTGATAATTTCATCTTTCTCCCTACCCTATGGGTAGATTACAGTTCCCATTCTTGAAAATCAGTTTTGCTAAACTATAATTACTGACATGCTAGCCAGGGAAGGAAGGTCTTCAAGCTTGCTTCTTTGTTGTTAAATCGAAGAAGCTTGAACAAAAAAAGATAAATCTATGCTCTGCTCATTTCATACATTCAGTGCCTAAGTATTCCCATGACCTGCAAGCTCTTCAATGCACAGTTCAACTTAAACAACTGAAGATAGTGTAATGACAATAACATAAAGTTACCATACCAAACTTCTGACGGTTAGGCTTCCAGTACCAAATACCAATTCCAGTACTTCACCTTTGGGAAGAGGTTATTTTGAGGTCTAGTAAATTTGATCTTCTTGGATAATTTTGGTATTGGTAAGAAATTTGATGCACCCAGTGCTCTTACCCTTGGCAACAGTATGAAGCACTGAAAGAGAATTTGTGCAGTCTGGCTCAAAAAGAAGGAGGGTTTAGCCTGTGATGTCTCAAATCTTAGTACACCTCTCAGATTAATTACATAATACAGCTAGCAGTTCTAAGGCTTAGCTTTTTTTTACTGTAAACTTCAGACGACAGTCAGGCTGAAAAACTCCTCTTGCTTTTTTCTGCATCTTGGTATAGAACTGAACTCTTCAAGCACTTAAAATGTTAATGGATGCTTTCAACATAATAGGAAGCCAGAAAATGTAATACTGCTTTAGAGGCAGACAGGGATATATAAATAAGACTATTGTTTCTATGGAGTAAAGCTTAAATATTGTTATATGGTAGTTAAAGTAGAGTATAATAGTCTATTGTTTCTATGAATAGGTTTCTCCCAAGCACCAATCAACACCTTATCGTTAACATTAATCACTGGCATATCTTCTCCAAGATCGAACAAACACTACTTGAGAGTTCAAACTTTAACTTCAGAAAAGTTTCAGTGTAATAACAGATTAGATTTCAATATCAGCAACTATATCCTTATTCAGTGAATCTTATTTTAGTGATTAATGTTACGTAAAGCCATTTGAAAAGGTTTAGGAAGGTTGACAGTACATGTGAAAAAAACCCAACATATTCCAGCAACCAAAAATCTACCTTAGCTAAAGTAACTTTGGTTCCTATTAATGTATAGTATACAGAACCATAACCCCATTTCTACAAATTAAGATTTTTAGAATTTCTCAGATTAAGAGTATCAGCAGCTAACAATATTATTTTATCAATATACCAAGTTATTTCATTTTACTATATTAGTAGGTATGTTGTAATCTTCTCTTGTTGTTAGACATGAACAGGCTTTTATTTTTAGAAAGAGAAATGTAATTTTGGAGCTAACTAGTCTGTAGGATAGCCAGGGCCAGATGCTTCAAAGAAAGAAATCTGATTTCTGGTCAATTTTGACAAAACATTTCCCAAGAGCTCATATACACCAACGCTCGACAGTTGTCTGCAAAATGGTATTCCTTAAAGCATAAGCTCTTCTGAGATGGTACGGTCTTCTAAAAGTAAAAATCAACCTTTTCTACACAATGCAAAATTTCATAATTCAAACATTGCATGTAATTTACAGTTTCTGTAACCTCCACTTGAAAATTCTCTACTTAGTTTTTCTTACTTATGTTCCAAATGTTCACAGATCACAGAATTGTGGTGGTTGGAAGGGACCTCAGAGATCATCGAGTCCAACCACAAAAAAAAAACAAACAAAAAAAACCAAAAAAAAACCAAAACCACAACAACAAAAAAACCCCCACACCACCCACCACCTAAACACACAACAACAACCAAACAAAAAAAAAACAAACAACCCATCACCCACCCACTCAGCAGCCCACGACAAACCAATAATCTTGGGCACTAGAGCATGCCCTGAAGAAACATGTCTACACGTTTCTTAAATACCTCCAGGGATGGTGACTCCACCACCTCCCTGGGCAGCCCATTCCAATGCCTGACAACCCTTTCAGTAAAGAAATGTTTCCTAATATCTAACCTGAACTTCCCCTGGTGTAACTTGAAGCCATTGCCCCTTGTCCTGACATCTGTAACTTGGGAGAAGAGACCGACCCCCGTCTCTCTACAGCTTCCTTTCAGGTGCTTGTACAGAGCTATAAGGTCGCCCCTCAGTCTCCTCTTCCCCAGACTGAACAACCCCAGCTCCCTCAGCCTCTCCTCGTAAGACTTGTGCTCCAGACCCCTCACCAGCTTCGTTGCCCTTCTCTGGACCTGCTCCAGCACCTCAATGTCCCTCTTGTGGTAGGGGGCCCAAAACTGGACACAGTACTCGAGGTGGGGTCTCACCAGTGCCGAGTACAGGGGGATGATCACTTCTCGGGCCCTACTCGCCACGCTGTTCCTGATACAGGCCAGGATGCTGTTGGCCTTCTTGGCCACCTGGGCACACTGCTGGCTCATGTTCAGCCGACAGTCGACCAACACCCCCAGGTCCTTTTCTGCCAGGCAGCTCTCCAGCCACTCTGCCCCAAGCCTGTAGCGCTGCTTGGGGTTGTTGTGACCGAAGTGCAAGACCCTGCACTTGGCCTTATTGAACCTCATCCCATTGGTCTCAGCCCATCCATCCAGCCTGTCGAGATCCCTCTGCAGAGCCTCTCTACCCTCCAGCAGATCAACACTGCCACCCAGCTTGGTGTCGTCTGCAAATTTGCTGAGGGTGCACTCAATCCCCTCGTCCAGATCATTGATAAAGATGTTGAAGAGAACCGGCCCCAGTACTGAGCCCTGTGGGACACCACTCGTGACCGGTCGCCAACTGGACTTCGCTCCATTTACCACCACTCTCTGGGCTCGGCCCTCCAGCCAGTTTTTAACCCAGCAGAGAGTATACCCATCTAAGCCATGAGCACCGAGTTTCTCCAGAAGAATCCTGTGGGACACTGTATCAAAGGCCTTGCTAAAGTCTAGGTAAATAACATCCACAGCCTTTCCTTCATCCACCAAGTGAGTCACTTTGTCAAATGTTGTTGCACTTTGATTTTTCCCTAAAAGGGGACATTGGTGTACTGCTGCTTCCACCTACAATTTTTTTCTATGGACCTGAAAAGGCTCACATGAAGGTCAATGCCATGTACTTCCAAAGAGTTATTTTTGTAAGTAATAATTTTGTTCTTCTGTCTTTTTATTATTCTGCATCAAGGAGCTTTTTTTACATTCAGTGAAGTACAAAATCAGTAGCAAAGAAAAACTCTGTACTTGTAAGGGCTGCATCAGTTTGCAGAGGTAGAAGACCTACTCCCAAACTAGTCCAATTTTCCTGTTACTTTTATGCATCTCAACCAGACAAAACAATGTGTTTTCCAACAGGTAAAGGGATATTTCCCACTAATGCTGGCTTCAGTACTGTCCCTGAGGCTCTGGGCAGCTGACCTGTACTGGAGAGCAGCCCAGCTCTGCTCCCCACCAAGTTAAAAGCATCAAACCTCATGTAAAAGACGCCAAGTGCCCTGGCTAGTCATAAGTGTTCTTTGAAGAATACTGGTCACCGCAGGACAGGGCACAAAAGGCTGCCATCCCAACAGCTCTGCTAGCTCCTGGGCATATGCAAGGGGCTAACCCAAAGAGAGCACAGCCGCCCCCTCTCAAGCCAGCGTCTGCAAAAGTCATACAGCGCATGCTCCAGCACTTCAATCTTACATGAAAAGGGGAGAATATTATTAATTATTCCCTAATATCATTCCAAGGTCATACTTAAAACTGATGCAATACAATGAAGACAGTTGCAAGTTCAATTTTATTGCAATAAAACCCAGATATCTTGATTTCACTGAGTTTTCAGTTTTCTGACAGAAAAATCGTTAACCTTATTACAATCTTACGTAATGTTTTGCTTTTGCTGAGAGGGCATTTTCCACTGATGGAAATTTAGCTGGAAGTTTCCAACAGAATCGTTTTTAGGATGTATGCCAGGGCAATTTGATGTCCATGATGTCATTTGGGTTGATTAGTCCAAATGTGTCAAACAAAAATGAAAATTAATCCAGTCTTCATGAACTAGTGTCAGTTGTCTGTTGCAGGTAAACCAAACCAATAACAACAACAAAACCACCTTAAGTTGAGACAGTGAGTAAGGCCACTAGGAGCTCTGAAGCTTTCTCACTGGCTTCTTCATATCCTTACACTTACCCTACACTGCCCTGTCAAGAACTTAATACACTGTTTTTTCTTTTTTGAGCCCTCATTCTCAAACTTTAGAAACTTCTTTCTTAGCTACTACCTGTTATCCACATTAAACTGAGCACAAAAGAAATTAACAGTCTGCTCCCTCTGGGTCTGTACAGAGGATCCTTGGTTTTTTAATGGAAATACTTGCCTCGGCCAGTCACTTGATCCAGCAAGATTTTAAGTAAAGAACCTCATTCTAAAGACATCATATCATCCAAGTCCCATGATGGCAATGAGGTCTTTAGGTTTGCTTTTCTTCCTCCCCAACAGCTAAGAAGAAATATTTTGGTCTGAAGGTTCACAGAAGCTAACACACATTGCTGCTAGAGAAGTTCAAAACTGCATGACAGTGCATCCATCAAGACCCACCTTGCATGCAAACATGCTTGACACTTTGTGCCACGAACAAACACGATTTGAGGCAATCAGCTACTTTTCTCTCATTCTCATTAGGTTTCTCTAAAGTGTGAGAAACAAGCTATTAGAGGCTGGGGTGATACATCAAGCAGTCGTACAGACTGCAGCCTCTCACAGCAAGGATCATTTTTGTTACTACCAAATCACCAATACAAGTATTTTATAAACCTTAACTGCATTGATACATACACATGAAGACATTCCAAACACTTGCTGATTCACTTAGTCCCTGCTGCTGAAGCAAGGAAGACTCATAGGATTAAAACCTTACAGAAGGAACATGTTAACCAAAAGAATGATTTAAGGTGATACTTTTAAGTTGAAATACTGGACACAGCATTTAGCTCTGCCTCTGTTGAAAACCACCTCTGACATTCATAAAGCTTGTAAGCTGTCAAAATTTCACTCATTCATAATGAGACATGAAGTAGCACAGCGTCTTTTCCTACACATCAGAGGAGAAGCTTAAACAGCATGGGATTTAGATGCAAGCACAGAGGCATTGAATGCTATTTTAGGCACTTCTATAGTATCCAAGACACCTGCACGGGGCTGGCAGATATGATATCAGACCCATGTCCTTCCGGAGAGGTAGTTGTAGATCAGGCAAGATAAAATGCACAAGGTAAAAATCACCTAAAATGGCAGTAGGTGTTGACACTTGAATCTCTCCCAGTAGAGTCACCTTCTACAAAGCCACCGAGACCTCTATAAATTCTCTAAAGTGTAAATCCTGATTTGAGTTTTGCTTTTAAAATCTGAAGACATTTCCATGGGGATGATTGGCTGCTGCTCATAGAAAGCTTGCTGCACATATTTGTGGGTTAAAATGGATATTTGTTTTGAAAGCATTTTCCCAGTGCCTGAAAGATTAATCCCTGTATATGAAGGGCAGCTTGCTATAACTCATATTCCTTGCTATTTTCTGCAGGGACATTGTTAAATATAGTTCTTCTAAAAGTACCGAGTCTTGAGTTTATAAAAGTAGATGGCCTTGTCACTTCCCTAGATCAGGAGGCATTAGTGTTGTGAGCAAATAGACTTTCATACAGTCCTCTCCGTATGTTGCAGCCAGGGAGAAGGGGGACAGGGACTAGAGCAGAAAATTCATTGAAATGAGCCTCGTCCCAGAAGGAAGCTGAAAGGTGCTGGCAGCAGTGGGAATAAAGTAGCATCCTTCATTTTGAAGGAATTAAAGTAGCCCTTTCCTTACATAAGCTATTGGCAGGGTAACTGCTTACCATGCATCTTGCGAAGTCCTAGCTGAGGTTTGTTTGAGGTGCCCTCGCTTCCTACTTGTTCACTCCCTTTTGTCTATTTAAGAAACTCAGCAGTTTTTCTGAAGGTGTTCTGTAACTCTTCTGCATGATGGCTTATTTCATGTAGCATATAAATTTCCCTCTGTTCCAAGGGCTTTGTTGAGATGTGACCAGACTATCCAAGAACGCTGATCAGAAAAGAAGGTTTACATTTAAAACTGTAAAGGTAAGAGGCTGTGGCAGCTTGCAGGCTTGCTGCAGGCTCCTACAACTTTAAACCACATTGGAATGATTGCACAAGTCTGTCAAAACATCATTTGTCAACCTTACCTAAACTTGCTGCTACTCTCTGGTCATAGACCTTTTTTCCCCCCCTCAAGTTGGTCATGTCCTTTTACTGTAAGCCCTGTTTAGAAGGCCTAAACAATTACACCAATTTTACACCTACCGTTACTCTTGGGTGAAAACAATTTTATAGCAAACAATTCTCATCAGAAATCTTACTCCAGGAATAGAGACACACATGAGATAGACAGATATCTAAGTAACAACGCTTGCATCACTGGAATGCCAATTTCTGGGAGAAAAAAATAACTTCTCTTAGTAACAGCAAATTCTAAGTGCTCTTAAATGTGCTAGCTATTCCCCATTTTGCATGAATAAACTGAAACTTGGAAAATTGCTTTTCTGATATTTGACAGTCTTTTATTGAATGCAACTTAAATAGGAGACAGATACAAACAGAAAGGACTGTACGACAGTCCGTTTGCACACAACACTAATCACACTTGACATGTTTGTTTAGGGATCTACTTGTATACTTCAGAGCTTGGATACACACATTTTTAGAAGTCTTAAGAATAATTATTTACCCGCGGTACCACAGCTACATGTGTGAAGTAGCAGTCTGACCTGCTAAAATACGGATATATTTTGTTCCTCTGTATTTGTTCTAAGCCAGGCTACTCCTTGCTAGAATGCTTCGAATGAGAACATACCCTTTCATATCCTTTTAGTTACACAAGCAGGAGTTTCTATTTCCTTGTTTATCCTCAATGAAAGGGTGAGCAGTCAAGTCAAGCATTGGGCAATGCAGCAGATGTGCACAAAGCACCCATCTGACAATGGCCAGGGTTCCCACTGAGACTTTTGAGTAGAGAATAATTGTACTTTCTTTTGGCATGAACCAAGGGTACAAAATCACATTTACGTGTGCAAGCCTTTGCCCTCTCAACATGTGTTCTCAGCTGCATTAGACTAGCTGGCAAAGGTCAGTTTGATTTTCAGTCCTAAGAGCAAAGGGTGATGGTAGGAATGTGGCAGATAGTACCATTTTAAAATATAGTATTTCCTGTCCCTCAAAATACACCAAGCTTTTACTAATTAGGGTTTGTAGGAAAAAATCTTTTAGAAATTTCACGAAATAATATACAGAAAGAAAAAACAAAGAAGAAGAACAAAAAAATCTAATATTACACAGAATTACATCTTTTACTCTATCATTTCCAAAAATTCTCTCAAATTGACATAGGCATTCGGAATTTAGTTTCAGGTTATGTGCTTTTTACACATAATGATTCCTCTTGTGGTTTTTTGATGTTATTTCCCTTTCTGCATCTCAATTATTTCCAAGAATAAAGGAATTTCAACCTAGTATTCCATCTGTTACGTTGTCTGCCCTCTTTTTCCTTTCCATTTTTCCCTCCCTCTATCTACCTTTTTGGTCTTTCCCAACCATTGAATTTTCTACTACCCCTACCTATTTAGACCTCCAGTTCCTGGAGTACTTAGCTTTTTTCCAGTAGCAGCACAACAAATTTTACCTGAATCTCACCTCTTGAAATAGAACTGAAGCACATTTTGATTTGCTATATTTGATTAAAAATTAAGCTGCAAACTAAGAAGAACAAAACACCAACAAAAAAACCCACACTAAAAAACCCACCAAACATTCTGCAGACAATCATACGCAAAATACTCTGGAAATAACAATTCCTAACATATTTATGACATAGCAAAGAGCTCATCCTTCAAGGTAAAAGCACGTGCTAGTTCCACACCGGAGTAGCTACAGATTCAAAAGCGGTACTCAGTCAGAAACAAAGTGAAATTTGTGTGACTAAGTTCTCCAATATATAGTATAAGACTAGTTCACTTACACTAAAATTAATAGCAAGAAATAACCTGCTTTGCATACTTTTATAAAGACATAGAACTTCTGACTTCTTATATATATAATTTTGAGAGGAATAGCAGGCATTCATCAGACTCCCAGCTTATATGATTTTAGCAAAACAGAAACCCATGGAGTGCTTATACGTTCACACAATGCACCAAAACCAAGACAGAGAAAATAGATATATTTCTTGAAAAGTAGATGGGAAGACCAATTAGAGTGAAATCCCTTGACTATTCAGCTTTTCTGCCCTCCCCGCAGACTTCTTAAAAGTTCACAAACTAGATATTTGAAACCAATCTACCAATTTTCTGTCCTTTTAGTGAAGAATGCCCAACCCTTTATAACAGGATTTTGCCTCAGGTCACTAATAATTTGATGGTACCTCACACTTCATCCAGCCTAATTTTCACCTGCATGAGATGCTTCCCTTGATCTCTGAGTAACACACTACCCCATACTACACTCAACTACTTTTTCCCTGCATTGTTAACACTGGAAATGCGCCCGCACAAATGCAACCAGTGAGATATGCAGCACCACCATTTCATTTAAAACCACTTCCAACAGAAACTGCAATGGTTTTAAGCTCACTTGAAAAGGATGTGACTTAGAGGGACATTTAAAACAATTAGACAAGTGTTTAGAGTAATATCTCAAACAAACCAGGATTTTGGAACCTTTGTCTTTTTCAATTTTATTTTAAGAGCTCCCTCTGTCTCTAGATACTATCGTGCCAACGTTTGTTGGGACAGCTGTTCTGAAGTCAACGTGCACTGACCGTGTGTGTCCGTCACTCAGCACTGCCATCCTAGGAGAGTGGCAGTTTAAGGGTTCAGGAGTAGAGGGCACTGAACAACACCATCTCGATTACTGAGCCCTCAGAGCTGCCCAAATGGACCCAAATCTGGCAGGCAGTGCTGCCTACCCAGCCCTGGTCACCAGCACAGACATGAGACTCCTTCCCACCAGAAGAGAGGAGAACCAGCTTCTTCCCCCCATCATTTGCTAAGCTCTTTCTCGGTACAAAGGCAGTAAAGAGTACCTTGCTGGGCTGGCAGGGGTGGAACTGGCCCATTGCAGTTGCTCATCCAGTGTCAGACCTCATGGATTGCAGAATTAACTGAACATCTCCCCAAAACACGTCTTGCCAAATTTATAAAATGCCAAGTGCAAATTACTTGGCATTAACAAGTCCAGGTACTATATTTTAGTCTCATTTGGAAAAGCAGGGGCAGAAACAATAGGCAAACATGTTACTAAATGATTCCTTACATGACTGGGGACTGGGAGAGAAGGAGGTGGATCAGCTGAACCCCAAATTGCATAGAAGAGTCCAGAAGATCTGACATAGATTCACATTGGTAAAAGTATCACATTTGTAACATGATTTAAAAAGGAAAGAGATGTGCACTCAGAGAGACAGGCAGAAAGGCAGCAGTAACCATCAAAACTCTTAGGTACTGAAACGCTTGTGGTGATATTTATGTTTTGACAAAAATTGCCAAGCAGCGTGTTATGGAGCTGGTACATTTATAAACTCAGGCATTGAATGAAAAAGCTCAAATGTGAGTTAGATACACCATGTATTTAAGAAAAAAACAACTCACAAAGACAGGGAAACCAAAGCTGATGGAAGCTGAACTGAAGTTGAATTTAGAGTGAACTCAAAGCTTCACAGCATGGGATGGTTTATTAGCAGCCTGAAGACAAAGGCCACAAAGCAGTTTTACTCCCTTAGAGAGAGGAGCCCTATTATGGAGCCTTTCAACTCCCCAAGAATTGCCTTTTAACTCTCCCTCCACAGTAGGACAAACAGGGGAAAGAAATTAGTCTTGGATGATGTTAGCTGTTTTGTAACTTGTAGTGCTAGTCTCACTGGAGCTCTTCTGACTCCTGTCAGATTTATCCTCTTGACATTCAAAATGGATTAACCTAAGGTATCTTTTTATAAATAAATAAAAAAAAAAACCCAAACCAAACCCCATAGCATTTTCTCTCTCTGCCACCGAAAATATAGGGATTAGTAAGATGGCCAAATGATATTTCCTGGATTTAATAGTAATCTCTCCTTTACTGTAGTGCTCCTATTAAAGGAAATGCTATATGCTAATACAGAACCTGCCCGATCAACTACATCCTGCTGTCACCTATCTATAGCACAGAAACATAAAAATATCCAAGCCTCCTTGTGCTTTCAGAGATCTCTATGTCATTGAGCCTGAAACACTGTAGCAAAACACATATACATCGGTATATCCCGCTAGGCTTAAATTAGTGTGTTCTTAGCAAGAAGAGGAGAAGTTAATATTTTTCAAACAATTTAAGAACTCATACAAATTACTCAACCTTATATTGGCTACCTGGTGCTGCTCACTGAAGAGAATTTTCTTTAGATGTGCCCAAATTTTGTCTTCCTGAACACATGTCATCCTTGGGTATTTTGCTCTAATGACTAATATACAGCTAAGTCATATGGCCTGTTGACTTATATTATTTTTGTTTGGGGAAGGAAAAGACAATGTGATAAAATGAGCATCGGTTCAGAGCAAAAGTAATAAAGACATGTATATCTTTACTCCTGTAAGAAACGGGAATGCCTTATAAAGCGGTGTAACTTGTGAATGAATTTGCTTCATCTAGGCAGGTAGAGCTCAAAGCAGAATTTGGCCAACACCATATGAGAAAATACATTTACTGATGTGCAAAATAAAGCTCCAGGGTAGAGGAAAAATAAAATCTATTTAACTTATGGTGGACTCAGCTGCAACATAATGATCACATAAAGAACTTGAATCTGCTCTCAGAAGACAAATTTCATGATCTTGTGTTGCTGGTCACAGGTTGTAATGCCCCACTTGAGGTGCCACATTGCTTTAGGAATATTTGCCATAAATGCCTCTAACAGCAGAACACTTTTTTCACCTGTAGGACACCTACTAAACTTATCAAAACAACTTGCTTTTTGTATTGTCACAATTGATTCTCAGGGGGCTGACACACTGAAAAAAATAATCTGACACCATGAAAAGCCTTCAGAGGCAAGGCTATCTGATCAATTTCCCAACTTTTATCACGTTCCTATTTTTATAGCATGGCCAGCAACATAGCACCTGCAAATGATAACTGTGAAAATGGACAAGGTGGATTTTTCCATGTGATTAGCAACTATCAGACTCATGTAACTAAACCTCTGCGCAATGCCCTAAATATCTAAGGTATCAAGAGAAGTTCTAGCAAGACAACAGTATCTTTCTTATTCAAATGAGGAGCATAAACATTTAAGCACTGAGCAAATATACAATGGATTTATATTTTAATAAGAAATATCCAGTATTTCAAACATCCAAATTTGAGGTGTCTATTGTACAAGACACCCTGAATCACTATACTTTCAGCTGTCATAAGGTGGTCTAGTCTGAGAGTCTTGTCAATAGTCTTAGAAGGACTGACGAAGAACAGATATTGAAACAGCAGAAAAAAATGTGAATAAGGGGAGGATGGAGAGAAGAAAACTTGCACTGGCAAGTGGTGTTTCACAGTTAAGCAGTATTGTGCAGAGCTAATATGATCTTGTCATCACAACTATTCATACGAAAAATAGTATGAATAAGCAAAAAGTAAAAAAAAAATAATAATGAAATAGTGTAAATAAAAGCTTACTATGGTTTTTACGCAAATGCACGTGCATCCTGATATACATCTATACACAGAGAGGACAGGCAAATGTGTCCGTCACTCGGGCAATTTTTTTTTTAAGGCAGAACCCTCAAAGTACATGTTGCAACTGTATCGAACCTGTGAGAATTTAGGTCAAGAATACACCCTAGCAAGGACTCCCCTCCAGGACTATGGCATAATAAGATGGACAGGTTAAACAAGTCTTTTGCAGTAGTCCATGGGAATATTTAGGGCTCCACATCTGGCCCCACACCTTTTGGTATTTGCTTAGGAGGACACGAAATTTGTTTTCCAACAGCATCTCATCTCAGTGTCTCATGTGTTGTCCCTCACAATGCATCTGTTCACACAGTTGTACTCCAGCAACCCCACAAAATAACAAGCATCAGTTGCTTGTTTGCAATTTGGAGCTGATTTGGAGTCCTATTTATGGGCTGATTTGTGGATTTGCAGCCCTATTTATGCTGACCTCAAGATTCACATTACCAATTACTCTTCAAGTCTGACACTCGTAGTTCAGATCAGTATTTACGCATTATTTTGCTGAAACTTCTTCACATGCATCCATATTGTTATTTCAAGCCACTCAGAGTAACCTTTTTAACAGTTTGTGCTGAACAGCTAAGCACATACCTCATGTTTTGATCAGGATTCATTATACAAAGTGTAGCAAAACACTGAAAAGCGTGCTGCTCATTTGGTCATGTACAAAAACACCCTCCAAATCATCTGTATGAGAAGTGGAGAGTTTTTAAACTGGATTTCATTTCTTAAAATGTGGGGTCTTCCATTTTTATGACTTACTATAATTGCTTCTCTCTTCTAACTGGTGATTTTGTCTAGTAATGTAGCAGTGGAACTGATCAGTTAAATGAAGCATGAACTGCAGCCTGCAGAGAGCTGGATTAAAAACTGCTGAGTTTTCAACATGATCCTTAATCAGAACGGGTTTCTTTTAGAGGAAAGAAAATGTAAGACATAGGGGGCAGGGAGAAAGTGGGTAGGGAGAAAGTGGGTAGGGATGAGATAGTAAGGTTCTTTTTAAAGTAGCAATGCTTTTTAATTTTTATATAACACATAAACCCACAGCACCACAATTCATAAACACGTACTTCCACTAATATTATTAAAGACTACAGTCATGGCTTAATTGTGGCTTTTTATATGTTCATACTGCAACTTGTCACACAGGCTGTTCACAAGACTTAGGCAAGAAAAATCATTTAACAGCAGTAATGGCCTTAGCCTGTTTTCACCCATCCTAGCTACAGTCGTTATATAAATTTACAGACGACCCCAAGATGCTAAACTCACAATGTGTATTTTATGTGTATTCTATTGCCCTGGAATGAATAACCTTAAAGGATCAGGAGGCATCTGTAAACTGTGCCTTTTGTGCAGATGAATAAAGTCCGTTTCTCGAATAGCTGGCAGAATGAAAAGAATGGGACAAGGAATGAAATGAAGGGAAAAAAAAAAAAAAGAGAGAGAGAGAGGAAACATCACATTGCCTGCCTGCAAGTGCTGCCAAATGGACATACTTAGAGAGAAACCCATTTCCCCAGTTAATGTTGAGGCCATTTTCACTGCTCCTGAGCTCCTTTTTCTTTTTGTTAATCCTGTGCCTTGCAAGGTTCATTAACCCTGTTTACACAGAAAGGTTGGGTCGGTCTGACACGCTAACAAAACGCACATATATCTGCACATACACATACATACTTCAGTTTCTTTTTAACAAGCTTTCCAACTTAAAAAACCCCCACCCTGGAATGTATGTGGGTTTTTCCCCGTTTCATATTAACAAAAAAAAAAAAAGTAATGTAGCAAATGTAGCACTTTTACAGAGAGAACTAAGCAGGAGGCATGATTCCACAAAAACTTTTCACTGACACTTTGTCCCTTCTTTTTTAAGGTTTTAGAGAAGCAGCATGTTACTCCAACAGAATGGCAGCTACAGATGGACCAGAATGCTGCCACATCCCAACAGGCCTCAGAGCACAGCATTAAATCCAAAAACCAGTGCAACCCCAAAGCAAACACTGAACTGCAATTTGCTGGGTTACCTGGGGCAGAAAAGGGATGCTGCAGCAATTTTCATGTCAAATGCCTCTAAACAAGTACTGGTGCCTGGGCTAATGCAAAACAATGTTTTGAACATTTCTGATTTGATACGAGTATGTGGAAGCCTGAGATTACCTCAAACAAAAGTTTGACATGGGGCTTAACAGAGATTTTGCCCTCATGGGCTATGCTAAATTACATGTAATCCTGTTCATTATAAGGGCACTTGGTAGCTGCCTTCCACTTGGTGGAAGAAAATGTCCACTTGGTCTGAAAGACTAAGTGGACATTTTATGAGAACTGTGTACAAACAGAAAGTGATACAACCCAAATCTGAACAGACTTTGAATTGCAGATCTTAACACTTCTGGCTCAACAGAGGGTGAAAGCTTAAAGGTCTGCTTCTCAGGAAGCCCATGACAAAAAGAAGCAATACAAAGCAGTTCCCCAAGCAGAAGAGCATCTTGTCCAAGAAGGTAGAAAAGTAGTACTGACTTTTCACTTTAAAAACAGCATTTTTTCTTTCATTTTCCTGACAAATTGTGCTGTTTTTTCACAGAGACTGGACACAACCTGATCTATCAACATGTCTGTGGTACTCTATAAGCCTGCCTGACAACACCTGAAAACCAGCCTGGAGCAGGACTATTATGATCAATATGCATTTGATGGAGATATAGATGAGAGACTCCTAAAACAAAAGCCTGTTGCCTCCAGTTTTATGAGATTTGCAGGCTCCTTCACATGGATAAATAAACTAACCATGATTTTAAACAACCCAAAGGCTGTTGAACAAGAGCTGGGTATTGGAAGTACCGTGGCCCAGTGTCATACACACTCAGTGTCCCATGAAAAGTGGCATGTGTTTTTTTGCAAGTCTCTTCCCACTGCTAATTCAATAGTTCATGGTTGTACAGTAATATATAGAAGAATTGTGCCTAAACATTAGCACAGCAACCACTTTGCTGTTAATTCATCAAGTCTCCAATGTTGAATTACCTCAGCCCAGTAAGGAGTCTATTGGTAGTCTACAAAATGGTATTTGGAGAATCTACAGGAATACCATTCATGACTTTGCAATAATACTGTCTGTATGTCTTAGTCTTGCCAAAGTTCACTTGAGTTTCTGGGTGGAAAACTGCAGTCAAATTCTTCTGAGCTCCATTATGATAAAGAGAGAAAAGAATAGGATACTGATAGGGAACTCAGGTACAATTCTGCTCCACATTAGCCTTATTTTAATTAAGTCAGCTATGACCTCATGGCCGGATAATTTTTTAACGTTGGTGTTTAGGAGAAAGGCTTACATTGAAGGCTAGTTTGGCTGCCTTTAGTTAAGAATGTGATTCATGTGAGTGGGAGAAAACAGCGCAGCAAAATCTACATTTTTGTGTGCACGCAGAAAATAGGAGATTTGTATGCCATAGAAAGAAACCAAAAAATAGAGCATACATCTTTTGTTTACTTACACCATGAGGAAATTCGCTACAGGAAGTGATAGCTTGTCCCAAGAGCCCCATCCCTATTAATACAATACTAGGTCCATACTGAGAATTCTGGTGCCATACGCATTTGCTGCTTGTTTAAACATCTCTCCTTCGCCTTAATTGTGCACCTTTGTTTCACTGCTCTGAATTAACAATAGGAAACCATGCTGTACATTTACATTTGTGAATACAAAAATAACTCTGACCCAGAATGCCGTTTTTTTTTAAACATAACACAGCCTGAACTTCTTCGTAATTGCTATAGCACATCTTTCCCTTACAGAAAAATCTCTTTAAAGAGAAAATCTGAATATTTCATTATTGAGGCTCATTCATTTCTAGTAAGAGATAATCTGATGGTTTCTCAAAATGTGTGTTTTAGATTCTGAATCTCCTTATGCTATCCATTTTCATCTCATCAAATAGCTGATCTTAACACAGTGTCCTATGAGATCTGTAGATTTCCACTGCTAACTTATAGGAGTGAATTGGATAAATGCAGTAAGACACAGTTTGTAGCTGAGTGGAATGTAAGCTCTGAGTTTCACTGGCCTGAAACTCCTGATTGTAATGAAGTTCCATGTACCTATTTAATACAGGGGAAAAAATCCCCTCATTATAAAAAACAGGTTTTCACTGTAAGGCAAACAGTATCATTTGCAATACTATTCTGTCACTGCTGAAACAGGATTTCTTGTCTTAATCTTTAAATACAACCAGACACAGAACTGATAGGCAAAAAACCTTAAAGAAATAATAATCTCTCTCAAGCCACTTGCTTAGTAAGGATACTCTAGAACTGTTCAGACTAGTCTCTTTGTTTGAGGAGTTGTATTTAAAAATTGCTATTTTGCTGTACATTTTTCTCATTTTACATCTTATTACCTGAAAAAAATATAGATATCCCTTATCCAGCCTACAACTTCCAAGGCCAGCTGGGAGTTAAATGTTTTTTTCAAAACAATACTTTTGATAAAAATATTTAGATTGTCCTTTAATAACACAGGAAACTGTTATGTTTTCAGAAATGACTTAAGAACTCACTAGATTAAAGGACTGTCTACACATGGAATTATTTAGTAATGACTGCTCAAGAACAGCTATTCCCGAATAACTCCATGTGTAGACACACATATTCCAGAATAAGGTTGCCTTATTTCTGTTAAATTTAGCCCATCAAAGTATGTTAAGCTAAACAGAAACAAGAGTGTCAGCACATGGAATTATTCAAGAATTGCTGTTTCTAACTAATTCCATGTGTAGACAAGTGCTTGCAAAAACTGAAGATCAGCTCCATAATCCTCAACCGCGTTATCTCCCGTATCACAATTAACACAAGGCACTTTCTGGTAGATGTACTGCTTCTTAGTTTGTTCCTTTCATTACTTCAGTTGAAGAAAAAAAAAATCTTTTTAAATTCAATGTGCATTGTTAAATATAAGCTGAATAAATATGATTATATAGTCACTCAAACAAAATTCTTTTAGAAATCAAGTAAACACTTTGGCATATTTTGTTTTCTGAACAAACAAATCCTTAAGGATAGCATTTATTCTTGTAAATGCACGAAACCCCAGCTCTTTATGAGGTACTAGGGACAACTGAAAGTAATCGGGATTTGATTTTCCTGAGATTGAACTAATATGGCCAATTGCTGAATTAATATTTGGACAGACGTTCAGTTTTGTTTCAGGTAATAAAATAAAGAATTAGTTCAACCTGTTAGAGAGACTCACTACTGGGTAATCAATCACAGCACATGCTTAAAATCACATTTTCAGCAAATCACAAATCTGTCAAAGAGTGTAATTATTACTGAAATTTTTTTCACAAATACCTGTAATTACTCGACCCAATACAAACACGTTAGGCCTGGCTGGAATAGGGCCTTAGTGACCTCTAAGCTTTTACCTCAGAGACTAAAGATGAAAACCAATGTGGTAAGAAGTGAAAATGGATTTTGGTCATCCTACAGCATCCAATAGACCAAATCACAAACCCACAACCCAGCTGGGTGCTATTGGAAGCCAATGGCGAGGAAAGACCCCTTGCTGCAATATCAGAGGTAAAGCAGATGCACTTCAGTGCATCCCTGAAACTCCTGCAGGCTGTGCTTGATTCTAGCCATTGGTTTTTAGTGACATTTTCCCTGACCATGTGAAAATGTGAACTACAAAATTATAACTTTTATATTCACCTATAATGCCTTATGTGATAAGACCAGTATGACAGGGCTAGTGTTTTGCCTAACTAGATCATTTTTTAGTATTAGCTAAAACCAATGTATATCCCTAAAAGCATTCATCACTTCATTCTAATTTTGTATGAAAGCACACACTTACAGCTGAGAATGATCATATGCCCATGATTTGCCCTAAACAAGAGAATCTTACCAGGGAATAAATAATTATCAGAAGCAAAAAACCTAACATTGTCATTATAATAATTTTATCTGAAATTGAAATTAACTACTTTTTAACTGAGAAAATTTACCACAGTGAAAAAAGCGGCAGAAAAGTATATATATAGAAGGTTATTATATATAACCTCTTATTGCTGAGACATGCACTCAGAAGCTGAAAAGCACATAGCACTAGTCCTCTTTCCTTTAGCGTTATTGTCTAAGTGTTCACTCGCAGCTTTTGTGCAACAGCCCTGGAAATCTGAGCTCATAGAGGGGACCACTCATTCTGTAATAATTTTGTTTTCTCTTACTCATGAATTGTGAGATGCCTTCTTTATTTGCTTCACGCTCTCCAACCCTTATGACGAATACAGAGTGATTAATTACTTCAAGGTCTTTTTCATGAGTGAATACAATTACTTTAGAAATATCAATACATTTAGCTTCAAACACACTCCTAGCAGCTGACTGGTGTGACAACACTCTCACTTTGCAGAACAAAACTAGAAAGGCAGTGTGGTTATGACTAAAAATATCAACTAACTCTACATGTGTAAAAGCTAGATTTTTCAAAATGAATGTACCTCTCAGTTTCTGTGATCTGATTGACCCGAGGAAAACTGCAGATACTTGAGACAGTTTCACTGGAGTCAGCACCAGGACTCACTGAACATCTATGCTGAGCCCCTTACACGTCTTCACAGCATCTTTTTCACTGTCACCTTACAGTGTATCTGAATTTTTGGTTGTGAAAATGAAGAATCAATTGCAGTTTGCATCACATGACAGTTGATAGAGTCAAGTACAGCTTCCATTGATTTCAGCTGCAACTATTAACGTCAAGTTTCTCAAGTTCAGATCTTTAGATCTCACATTCCACCTCCAGAAAATGGGAGTCGTTTATATTTAGAAGAGTTCACATCACAAAAGAATTCAGTAACAGATGAGATAAAAAAAACAGTGAATGCTCCCCTGGGGAACTGGAATATCAGTGTTTAACGTTTTACCCTAGCATTATCCTAATACCAAAAAAATTAGTGTAAAAATGTTATAAAAGCCACATGTGCAATATGTTGTTACGAAATCTGAAAACAGCGTTGGTGTTTCAGAAAGGTTAACTAAGCTTACACAAGAAGATATCAGGGAAAACGTGATGGCATTGTCAGCACTATTTTAGGAGGAATCACATAAAGAAAGGGGCAAATAACAAGTATAGAACTGACTTTTTCTAGTTAGCATTGTGGCTTAATACATGCTTTCTAAAAGCTGAGCAAACAGAAGATAAAGGACTAACTGGGGGGATTTCCACAAAATACAAGCCTGTATTTACTTTTTTCAGTCTAGGTATTCATTTAAAATGGACTTCTGCAGTGCAAAGTGCCATTAACGTGCTGCTAATTTCAAAACCCTGTAAGATCCATGCTTAGTATATACCAGATCTTTTACAGTCATTATTGTCACTGAATCCAAAAGGGATGCAGCTTAATGGTTAACAAGGCTCTTTTAAAGAAAAAACTAAGCACAATCTTTTGCAGTTTAATGAAATCTACTCACTACCAGAAATTCTTAACATGTTTTTTAGTAGAACTGCCATTTCTGTGCTTTAAAAAGTACATTTACAGCTCTCCACTTCTGAGATCTGGGTCTGGATTTTACATTTATGATTTGTTAGGGTTTTTTTCCAGTCCAAAGCACTTACTCTGAATGGATGCCTATAAAAACAGAGATGAATTTAGATTATCCGCCTCGTTATTATAAATCAGAACTACCTCCTCAATTTAGCCTTTGAGTAAATTCCAAGAGATAATATCTGAGTAAACTGCCAAAATATTCTTATGGCATTATTCAGAAAAAAAGTCAGCATTAGGCAATTTTGACTTAAAAACTTTCATAGGCCAGTATGAAAGTGGCACAGCAGTGCACAAAGCCAAAGGACGCTTTGCTTAACCAGAGGGAAAAAAAAAAAAAGAAAAATGAGAGTCCCCGCTTTGGTATCTTGATTGAAGCCGGGATTAAAAACAAAACCTCAAAAAAACACACAGAAGAAGAATTTGCTGTATTTGATGAGCTCATTCTACTAGTGAAAGCTCATCTATCACAGAAGGCTTGCATGCCATGAAATAAAACATGCTAAATATACAAATGGAATACAATCAAAAGAGATAATGCCTATCAACATAAAAAGAAAAGTAAAAAAATTTCAATATAAATTTTTTTCAGGTAAGGATCTCAAACTTGGGTGCTTATGGTCAATTCCCATATTCATAGATTTGTATTAAAAAAGGCCAAGTAACTTGACTTAAGAGCCAACTATATATGAATCCTAAATATGTCAGGAAAAAGAATAACTTTTAGCAGTCAGATTATTTTTATTCAGTATCTACTGAGAAGTTTAATTACTTGACTCTATCCTCCAGGTTAGAAATCACTGTCTCATTTATTTCCTGAGGAGTTCTAGGTATTATTTCCAAATTCTACACTTTGAACACCTGAACAGGTCACCCCAGTGCAGAGACTGGCAATGCTAGCTAAGAACCAAATGTTTCTTGTATTGTTTGCTCTGACCTTTTATGATTCTTCTCAGTTAGCCTAAGAGCAGCTTACTAACCCTGCCTCTCATCCTACCACATTCAGGAAAAAAGATCCCATTCTGACATCATTGCACAGAAAAGTTGCTGGTACAGCCTGTTCTCAACACCCCACCCTTCTCCTCCTCCCATTTCCAACACCATCAAGGCTTATTCTATAGCTTTCAGGGAGGAAAGAGCTCTGCACAACATGCCCCTCTATGAATGTACTGCATTCACCTTTTTAATAGATAAACCTTTTTATATTGCTCTCAGACAATATTATTAAAAAGCTTGAAAACTTCTATTGTGAGTAGAAAAGTGCAAAAGCATGGAAAGGAACATAATTTAGTTAAAATACAGGACTTTCAAAGTTCAAGTTAAATGTGCAGGAAAGCCAGATCTGTAAAAATCGGTTTTAAAATTTAATAGTGTCACATTGATTCCATTCTTCCTCCTTTTTTAAAGTCCCTGTCCTTTTTCTTAATAAATAGGCTTGCCTTTCTTGTGAGTGTTACAGGTGTTGCTGGTACTGTAAACTGAAATTAGCAGGGCAAGGATATTCTGTCCTATTGCCAAGTTCATCTCTAAAAATTAGGTATCAGTTGATTAAATTTTAGAAATCAGCCAAAGTCTAATGGATTTATCCCTCAACTTAAGCTACTCAAGTAAGTTCAACTGATTTTTAGGTCAAAACTATGAGAGAGCAAGAAGAAGCAGTTGCAGGCAAATGCTTCTATCAAACTGTCAAAAGTGGGAAATCCTCTGCTCTGTGCTTAAATTAAAAAAAAAACAAAACATTTATTTCAGGAACAGTTTTCTTCTATCAGCTAGGAAGCAGACAATGTAAATTATTAATAAAGAACACTCAAAGAGAAAGAATGCCAGAGTGAAATGTATACATGAAATATTTTTTCTAACTTTGAATCTAATTCAATGTCCAGATTTTACCTTCATTCTCAAACATACAAGGCTATGCCTACCATTCATTGTAGTTATTTCCCAATATATAATAATATTACATTTCCACTTCAGCTGCTACCCTTCACTGTCCCCTTCAGAATCTAAAGAAACGCAGAAATGAAAGCACATGACTCACTCCCACTACTAGCAAAACTGCTTAGCATTTCTGTATTAAATCAGAGTCCTCTGCATTACCTCTTCTGTCAGACATGCTTGGGGTTTGTTGGGGTTGGGTATTTTTGCATATAAAGCATGCCATAAATTCTTACTTAATCTAGAAGCGTATATCTATAATTTACCACTAAATCAAACAAAAACTAACATAAGGGTGAATGTAAAGTGTAACTATTTTATTTCACTATTTTTCCTTTAAGTGTAACAACCACTGCATTTAGAAGCAGTTAGCTGAAGTCTCACCCGAGTTCCACGGCCAAAACTAAAGGCATTATCTTTGGAGTCAATGAAGTCTGCAGCTGCTGGAATCTGGAATGGAATGCATCTTTTCATTAGGCTGGTGCCAAATTAGAAATGCCTGCTCATCCAAATGAACCATGAATGCAGTACTTTAGAAATATCTGCTCTTCGCATGTAACTCAGCATGCTAGAGAATGCGACAAGCCTAGTAACACTCCAGCTTTGGCACTTCTGAGGGAATGAAAAATATCAGTGTCCTTGCCTGAGGACTCACTCTGCTGCCCTGTCCTAGAGGTGCAAAAGCAGACGGAAACTCAGCCCCCATTTTCAGCTCCACGCTGCTGCTCAAAACAGAATATTTTATTGCTGGATTACTTACACGGAGAGAAGATCATAAATCCCCAGATAACTAAAAACAGAGCTGGAAACCACAGTAAAAATCAGGAGGTTGTTACCCTGCTTAATTAAAGAGCATGGAAATATGACTTGCTATACATCACGGTACAAACAACTCTCCCTCAGCTAACACACTGATGCTTCCTGCTCCCATATCAGCTTAAGACTCCCTTTGCTCGTGCTCTCTCTCTTTCTCTGAGCCTGTTAGCCCAGAATCACAGGCTGCAGAAGGATTCAAAGGTATCTAATTCTGCCTTCTCTTTGCTCTTTTTTTTTTCCCTTTACCGAATGGACTAGAACTTGCTGCCTTGCTAGCATTTTGTACTACCTGAAATTTCTCAAGCAGGGGAGGATTCAGTGAGTCCAGGTACTTTTACATAAGCACACAGAAACTGGCAGAGACTTGCTAAAAATATAAAAGGGGAGCAAATGAAATTAATCCAAGTCTTTCATCTGTCTCTCAGCCAATGCTCGGTGTAGATTATCTATGAACATTCTAGAGCATTCCATTTTAAAAGCCTCTAAGCACACTGATTTCAAGACTGCCCTGGGGACATCATTCTATAGGTTAAGTGCCCTCATGAAAAAGTCTTTCTGAACTCCTGAATACCAAGAAAATCCTTTAATTTTTATCATGTATTTCTCAGTGGATCAAAACTTGGAGTTTGTATGCTCTGGATTGTATCCATGTAACTACAATATATTAAAAATAAGTGTTACTTATCCCAAACTCGCTTGCACACAATTCTGCTGATATTTTACTGATTATATCTAGACTTATTATTAAGTATTAGTCACAGAGCATGCTTAAATTTCTCTGACACTTGTACATATAAAATACTCTCATTAGCCAATGCAAGAAATGGTAAGGGCCAGAGCATGCGAACATCTATTATAGAAAGCCATGGTGCTTATTATCACAAGCAGTCCCACTGAATGTCACAATTCA
Source organism: Calidris pugnax (assembly GCF_001431845.1). Classification (NCBI taxonomy): domain Eukaryota; kingdom Metazoa; phylum Chordata; class Aves; order Charadriiformes; family Scolopacidae; genus Calidris; species Calidris pugnax. The sequence goes on from NW_015091240.1 coordinate 1,797,070, forward strand.
TAATATTCATTAAAAAATAAAGTGGAACAGTAAAGCCACTTTGACAACACTTGCTTGCAACAAGAAGTCATTAGAGAAAGTCTGGTGTTTGAACAACGAAGTCTTTAGTCATCTTTTGGTTTTGCACATATATGACAACTCATACTAGGAAACAAACCTTAGAATTTGTTCAGTTATTCCCAAAATGACTGAGAATCAATTGCACGTGGTGTATTACAGTGCTTAGGAGGGGGAAATACAGCAAAAATAAAAGCAAGGAACCTGCCAGAACTTTCAGCAGACATCTAAAAAAATAGTCAAGTATTGCTCATAACCATGGGTGACAGAATTAAGACATAGTGTAGCCTGCTCTGAAGAAACAGCAGAAATCCAACCTTGAGAGCTTTTCACGTGTTTCATGTCACAGTCAGCTTCAAAAGGCCAAACTTATTGATGCTACAATTTTTATTGTAATGACAAGTTGTGTGCTCCTCTGTTTGTTTGGGTTTTTTTTTCATTTTACACACACATACACAGAGATAAATGCATTAAACAAATGGTAAATCAGAACAAGAGGCCTGTGTTCCTGATGCCTCCAGTGGAAGGAAGCACACTAATAGATGCATACAAAGTACCAAGAGAGCAGTTGCTACTTGGCAAACATCCGTTAGTTTGGCAAACAGTAAACATTGCTATTACTTACATGTAATACAGAACTTTCAATCAGTAGATCAAAAGTACTCTCCAATAAAGCTGCATCACTTCCACTTACGGAAACAGACAAGAGAAAGTTGCCCCCCGCTATTTCTTAACGGCAATAACATGCAAAACTGGTGTTACAACTGACAAAATCTTATCGTAACTGGAACCAACAAAACACCTGGATATTGCCAAAGAGAGAATATACAAGGCATGCAACCACTAAATATGGAAGCGGAAAGAGAAGACCTAAGAAAAATCTGAACACATAAAAAGATCAAGCCAAAATCACTGGTTTGTTGCAGACACTGAATTAAGAAGTCAGGGCACCTGTGCTTTGCAGTGCCAGGGATAAGGGCACTCTCATCATATGCTCTCTGCCACCATCAGGAGCTCCAGAGACAGTTTAGGAAAGAAATACACTTTCCAATTTGGAAGGAACTTTTGTAGAAGAACATATGTAAAGAAATACCGCTCTTGTTTTTCCACTGTGCTCTAATGAGCTCTGGAGCATGGGAAACTGTCCACAGCACACAGAAGGTGCCTCTCTACTGTACCACAATATAGAAATATATCTCCTGCTGTTGAATCATGACCCGTTTAGGCCATGCAGTGAAACCCAAAAATCGCCCAGAAAGGCATGCATAAGATTTCTTTTCTTAATACAAAGCCAGGCACTTCAGAACATGCTACAGGGTATCTACAGCATGAGACTAAAATAAGGGAAAAAAAAAATCACAGATGTAATTAATTTATTTTCAATACCAGTATTCATGAGCCTTCAGATTTTGCTAGTTAATTATCATACATATTATATCATAATGATAGTTATTATATCTTGTAACTACTATTACCAATAAGAGACTAGATATTGCTGTTTAAATTTTAAGAGATTAAGAAATGGACTCCTTGAGTTAGGTGTGTGATTTAGCAGGTGACAAGTCTTAGCTTTTTTTTATGGCTGCAAAATCCACCAGAATTCAAAAGCTGTTAGTTCATTTATGTCTAATACGTTTTACCCTTAGGCATAAAATTATTATAATAGACATCATTCCAATCAACTATGAGCTATAAAGACATTACAGAAAAGAAGTTACAGTCTATACAAACATATAACAGCTCCACTAGGCATAAAGATTAGATCCACATGCGACTTTACTAAATGTTTAAAACGTTACATCACTAATTATGTGATACTGTCACTTCTGGTAAACCACAGATGTAACATGAAAAATATTCAGCTTGGTCTCATGTAGATCTTATCTCAACGTGCAGGTTCCAAAAAAAACTGAACCAACCCTTTTGATCTCTGCACTGTATTAGCTGTTACCCTAAGAGTGAGCTTGCTGAGCTGAGGAATTTTTGCAAGACTTGCTTCAAATCTCCACATGATACAGGCAAGAGGTTGCACTTAAAATATGAAATGCTAACTTTCATTTAAGTCACATATTGTAGCATTTATGTAAATGATCAAGGTTAGCTTATGTTTTTGATATTAGATACAACGTCCCTTAGAGAAGTCCTTGTCTCATTCCTCTGCATTTTGCGTAAACAAAAGCAAAGTTCAGTTCAACAGCTTGCTGTCATGTAAATAGTTTAAAATTAAAATTTCCACAAAGGTTTCAAAATTCAGTAGTCACAAAAGCACTACAGCAAAACACTATTGGAAAAACCTGCAGGTACAGGTAATACTAAATTAGCTGTTCCTCCTTTAAGTAACAAAGGTCAACACTTCATCTAGGTCAGTATTTCACTCTTCTGAGCGCCAGCACCACTGGCCTCCAAGGTTTCATTTGCAGTGCGCATGAATGAGGTTTCAATGGACAAGATTTCACTTGGACACAGCAGGTTGCAAAGCAGACACTAATCCAGCACTCAGAACGTGGCTGCCAGGTGGGGAACAGGACAGTCCACGAAATAAAAAATGTCCCAATAAGCGTGCAGAAAAGGAAGCCAATGTTCAGTGGAAGAAGAAAAACATCAAATGAACAAAGCCAGAAGAGAGAAAAAGAACAGGGAGACAAACATCAAACTCAATGCAAACTACAGGAAGACAAACCAAAATTCTTGAGTTTTACGTCCAATGATTAAGAAGCCCATTTCTAACAACTACAAAGCCACCACACTTTGCCTTTTTAATGGTTCAGAGTAGTTTACACAGACAATACTTGTACTCCTTCAGGTACAATAAATTTCCTATGCAGGCCCCTTTGCAGCTGAGGGGCTACAAGCGACACTGTGAGAGCCGTTCACAATCTCTGCCTGTCCCATTGCAGGGCTTCCTGCCTGCCATGGTAAAAGCTCTCACTGCCTGCTGACCCCTTCTGCTTAGTGGATGTGAACACATCTGAAGCACCCATAAACGTGGCTTTGCAGGGAGAAAGCTTGCTTCTGGTGGTCATACAATGCCAACATGCCACAGCAATGAGCAAGACCCAGAAAGGTTTCCTTTTTCTCTGTTATCCTCCTCCAAGTTACCAATTCTATTTTAACACGCAATTGACTATTACACAAATGTTTGCAAATCTCTACAGCAACTGCTATCATCATGCCAGCCACCCTCTGAGACAGAACACAACACCCTATGGATCAGTAATTTGGATCCAATATGGTGACAGAGTAGCTTAATCCCGGAGCCTGCTGCACATGAATCTTCCTAAAGGAAGGACAATGGGGCAAAATGGAATCCTGGTTTTCTCACATCTAATACCTACAGAGTGAAAATTCAGTCTCTGTCACAGCCAGCAGACATTTCCCCATGAGTTCAACAGCTTCAGAGTGGCATAAACAAGATTTCATCTCTTTGGCCACTGGCTATAAACACATAGAGGGGAAGAACAGTAAAGAGAGCCCATAAAGCAGGGTGCTAATATTTCCTTCTATACCAGAGAATAAAGTAAACAACATTCAACAGTCGCTCTGTTTGGGGTCTTCAACCCTTTTGTAAAACCAAGTAAAGAGGAATAGTGCCAAGGTGTTGGTAAGGCAGTGCAGAAATTCTCCTGAGAACAGTAACCTGTAGAAGAAACAACCATGGACAGTTTTGCAAGGCTGAGCTAATTTTTGCCAGGGGTTTAATAACTGTGCTATGTCCTCCGCAGCAATGAGAGGAATAAACACAAGGAATAATAATTGCAAAAAAAGGAGAAATAAGAAAGTGCACAACAGCAGGCAAAGAAATCAGAAAAAAAAAATATTTATGAGGTTTCCTCTCTTCCTCTTTTGCTGTAATATATACTAATCAGGGCTCCTGTCTCTTTTGGGGACCTTGATGAAGATGAGGTGAAACCAAATATGTTTAACGATGTCTGAAATGAGGCATGAAATTGAACCATTGTTTGATTCTGTGTTGCCTTTGCTTTCATAAGCAAGGCAGTTCTTTAAGCCTGGGTGGTACACCAGCATCACTGGGAGACTGCTGAAGGGAAATATATTTTGCTTTCATATATTGTTCTTCTTTTTCTTTCCTTTCCAAAGCTTAAACTGGCCAATTTATTTATATACATCATCTGAACCTGTTGCATAGATGACAAAATGTATTTAAGATATGTAGCTAAGGACAAAGAAATGTCACAATTTCATAACCTGACAGTAAAATTGGAGAGGAGAAAGAATATGAACAAAGAAAGGTTATCTAGGAAGAACTCACCCTGAAGTGATCTAGAACAGAAAATTTCTAAATGCACTGGAAAATTTTGGAATTAAAGTATTTAAAAAATTAGTTTTGATACCTTTAAGATATTGCTCTGATATAAAAACTTAAATTGGGGAACTGACACTCAAACAACTAATTTTATATTAGTTTGATATTTAAAGATGTTGACATGATAGGCCCAAAGCTACTCTGTAGTCATTTGTTTCTAGTTTATGTCAACCTCAACACTGGGATTAACAGCAATACGATGGGATTAATAGCAAGAAGCAGATACAGCTCTAAATTTGGTATACTTTGCACTGGAAAAGAAAGCAACAACTGCCATTTTGCAGAGAACTATGGGGTGAGGGAGGTGAGGACAGAGCAAGATGTTCAGAGGATGGAGGCAGACGTAGCGTTCTGCTGTGGTGCCTGGAGTCAGGCCTGTAGTTCTGTGAGGGGACAGTAAACCTTATATAAGAAGGATGCATATGCTTAAAGGGTCTAACAATTACTCCTTTAAACATTTTGTTCCCATCTTTGTTACTTTAAGAAATGCTAATCCCACCATAGCTTACCAGTAGGGATGCACGTCTTAGTTCCTACCTCTATTTGAACCTTTTTGGGGAGCACAGGTGATGCACAGGATACAGTGTCCCTGAACTTGATAAAATGTACACCAGAGGGAAGAACCACATGCATTTCTATGATTTCGGCAACCATATCACAGAATTCCTCCATCAATTGACCCAAGAGCCACCTAAGTACCAGTTTGGTTCCTGCTGTTCCAATTCCTATTGGAGGGCAGCTCCAGAACCTCACTTCCTTGCAGTCAGATGTTTTTTCCCCTTTTCAGCCTCAATGTCAGCTGACACCATTTTGTGCTTTTACTAGCAGTTCACTCTGCAAGCCTCTTCACTTTTGGTTCCTTTTTTTAGCTATTATTAACCGACCATGGCTACTGGTTGAGTTTCTCCATATATTCTTCGGGTTTGAGTCCTAACACTTCAAAGGACAACTCTCCTGTTTCCGGCTGACAAACAGGTAAGAGGTGTGTACAGTTCAGCTCACTGTATAAACCACACAGGACTGATTATTGCCCTGTTAAAAAACAGCCACAAAAAATAAATGTTGTAGAGTTTTGGATAAAAATAGCAGCAGCAGCAGCAATGTCAACTGTCTGAGAATGTTTTCAAACGAGCTTTCCATCCCTGCTTAGCCACAGGGTACACACACCCGGGATAAACAGCAGATATGTAAGAAATGCACGTTACATTCACCCTGGCTATTTTTAATTTTTATTTAATGTATATATTTACATTAACTGAGTACATGTAGATGTACACATATTTTAACATGAATTTTTTCCATTTGAAACTCTGCATATTTATGCATGCAAATGCAGCAAGTTTTCCCATGGATCACAGCAGTTAAATTTGTAGAACTCAAGTCCTATGTGTTTGCATGCAAATGAAAGAAAAACAGAGAAACACAGCAGGAATTGGCATCTTCCATACAAATGATGTGTTGTGTGTATTAACAAATGAACAGCACACTCCCAAGGGAGTTAGAGTGCATGGATCAGAAGTTCACTTCCTTGCCAATTTCTTTCAAATATTTCACTTGTTGTTCTTGCTGCAAAGAGGACACAAATACTTTTGATGTCCAATCAAATCTTTTCAGTTTTTAAACAGTTTGCATTCTATTTTTAGAAAAAAATAGTTCCTAGAGAAATAAACAGAACATTAACAATTAATTATTCCGTGTTCTGTGGCAGCATAACATGCATGCGCCTTTGATTAGCTGATATAAGTGAAGCTAGATGTATCAAAAGGCTGTATTATGGTTACAATTAATTCATAACAATAGATTTGAATAGTTACCCAAAGCAATGGCAGTCACAACCGAAGGAAATAAAGCTATTCCAAAAGTAATTTGCATGCATAGTTTATAAAGGTCCTAGAACTCTTTTGAACATATTTCTTTGATTATAAACAGCTGATGTACATCAGTATATTCAATTTTTCCAGCTATACTTCCAAAAAAATATTACATTCACAACATGCAGTGAACTAAGTCATATAATAAACTCAGGCTTTGTATATAATTTTAGCAAATCATAGTCCAGCTGATTTTAAGAATCCAAAATATTTCAATATCAAAAAGCTCAATATCCAAAAAGTTATCATAACTTGTCTCACGCAAGTTCAATTTTATCAGCTTTCCTTAAATGACAAGCCTGCTGGATTTTAGCAAGGTTTTGAGAGTCAGTAGCGTGTAAAACATACACAAAACTACCAATACTAAAGCCTCCACATTGCCCCACTGTCCTCTCTTCAGAAGAGGGCTACTCCCTAAAGGGCCAGTCTCTCAGTAAAAGCTCAACTGAAAGAGATCCTCAGCAACCCAGAAGTTTTTCGAGCCCATCCTCGAAGGTCTGAGAATACATACATTTGCCATTGAAGCCAAAAGATAACGACCTCCTATTTGCAATACGATTTGAAAGTCAATATAATGCCGAACTCCATATAAACTAAGCCTTTTAAATGCAAGATACGTTCCCTTACCAACACAACATTTTTTTAAAAAAGAAAAAAAAAGCTCGTGTGGCTGAGGAGGGGGCGAAGAGAAAGACTATATTTTCTTGCAGGTTTTGATCCTTAAAATAAAGCAGCATAACATCAGTGAATTCTTCTGCATCTTGTCTAAATATATGCTAAATAAGGATTTTTAAAAAATTCAGTATCTATATATGCTGATGAAGACTTTGTTCCATGAATAGTTTCTGTGAAATCGGTGTGACTTCTAGGCAGCACAAGGCACTACTTCAGTGTGAATATGGACATCAGAATGTGACCCTACTTCTCTACTTCCTTTGAAAGTGATATAGCAAACCCACACTTCAGCAGAATATCAGGTTAACACTTCAAGGGGCTCATAGAACTGCATGGGGCAGATCCTCAGCTAGTGAACAGATTCAAGAGCTGAGTGAGAAACAGTGGTTTTGTTCTGTGAAAACATATGTGATTTCAGACATCATTCTCATCCCAGAAGACAGGGGTAGGGAAAAAAAAAAAATCAAAAGAGGGTTTTCCAATAAAAATGTAACAATGCTCCAGTTTTGGTCAATCAAATCACTTTAAAAGCTGGCTTTCAAATTCCAAGATAGGTTAGCTTGTATTTCATTACATGTACTACATCACATTGCCTGAACATGAAAGATCTTTTTATTTAAAAAAATGTTTTTATTTAGTTCAGACACAGATCAAAACAGACTGTGTTGTAAAAGGTTTTTTGAAGATGAGCCAGTGTTTTTTTTTTTTTGACAGCTCTTCCCTCTCAGAAATTCACAACAAATTGCTGACTAGTTCTAACAATTGAACTTCCCTGTGAAAATTTTTCCAAATCTGTAGCTGAAGCCAGTCTTCATCAAGAGTCATCCCTGAGCAAGTCGAAAGTATCTAAGTAATTTTAACAACATTCTCTGAACAGTAGGGGATTATCACCATTACCGGGGGGGAAAAGAGCTGTTCTTTCCTGGAAAGTCCTGATGAAATTTCTAAAGACACCTTTGTACTAAGAAGTCTAGATCTCAGACTAAGTCAATGGGATTAGCCTCTTCAGGGCTTTTTCAACATAGAATGTTTATTTAAAAATTATTTAGGTAGTTTTTCAATTAATACATCCCCAAATTTCAAAGCATCTGAAGAAAGACATATATGCAGATGCTACAGAACAACATCTCCAGGCTTTCTGACTACTGAGGAAGGAAGTTGAAGGTGCAGGATGAGCACTGAATTGAGAGCAGGCCTTCTGGAACACAAGGATGAAGGGGAGCTGACAAGTCAGTGCTACAGTTCATAAAAGGATGAGAGCAATAGCACTGTGCCTAAGCTAATAATCCCCTCTGATGCTGTTACGAAGAACGTAGGGACATCAGAGAAGCTTGAAAGAAACAGACTAATGTTCAGCAGGACCTATACTCATAATAAATTAATAAACCTCACTAAAATAAGGTTATTGTATAGTAAAATAACTGTACAGCCCTGCCTACCGTGAGTTAATGAGAATATTTCAGTTGATATCATCTCTGATATTAGGGCTTCCACAGTTAACAGTTCTAGTGGTCCACCCTACAAACCCTTGACTACGCGTGAACTTAGCCAGACTTATTCAGTATTATCAACTGAATGAGGCAGGGAGTTACAGAAGAGAAAGCCTTATGGTTAAGGTAGGGGTATATATTAATCCAAGAAAACTCTCTACCTTTACAACACTGAATACAACATTTCAATACAATTTTTGGTTTACAGCCCTAAATTGTGGATGCACAAATAGAGACATCTGGGATCTAGTACAGGCCTCCAGTGGAAGTCAGTAGGACTTGTAGATATTCAACATTTGCAGTAAGGAAGTGTAAGCTGGGAGAGGTCTTACATGGACTTTAAAAGAACTCAAACTTTAAGTCTGGTTTGTAATTGATACACTCTGCTGTTTTTGAAAGAGCTCTTCCTGACAGGGTGACAATATTAATGGAGAGAAAGCCGATAATACATGGACAGTGCTCAGTGATGAGGCCTGCAAACCAGAACAAGAGTATGTGCTGTGGATTCAGTATACACAGAATGTTTATGAAAAATACAATTCAGCAGCTGTCCTACTCATTAAGTCCTGATTCTTAAAAGCACTGAAGTCTGTGCATCAACCAAACAGCTAATCATCAATGCTCTGCCTTGATGGAGCTTTTGCACTCAACTCCAGCCCTTCTACCTCCCTTTAGGTACCTGCTGAAACTGCAACAGCCTCTGCCCGCTTCCGCTCCAGCCCATGAACCCAACAACTTCCTCAACACTGTGCCTCACTAGCCAGCATAGTTTCTATATATTTTCTATAGATTTTCATCTATTTTGAAAAGAGAACCAGTAAGAAAATAACAGTCACTGACATCAGGTTACTGTTAGGGAGAATATCTGTTCTCAGACAAGCTACCTGAGCAAGAAACAAAGCACTTGAGCCATCAAAGGAAGGTCTGTCACACTAAAGAACAACCTGCTCCCAGATTATCCACTAAAATCCATGATGCATTTGTCAAGTACGCAGTCTCTGGATACTTCATCTTGTCCAACTTGTCTGTTTCTCTTTTTGCTTGCTTGTTTTTTTCCCTTTTACTGTGATACAGGTTTTAGTTACACAATTTCTTTGAAAATTGCAGGGAAGGGAAGAACCAGGTGAAGTATTATCTTTAATAGCCCATTTAGTGCTTTAATAATCCTTACAAGTTAAGTCAGGACATTGTATTTTTGAGCAGAGCATGTACAAAAGCGCATGTTTAGAGATGGTTCCTATGCCTGAATGAAACTTGGAATAGAACAAGTCACCATTCACCATAGAGATGATCTACACAGTTGTGTTCCTGGCTGGTATTCACAGGATTCTCCTATGAACATTTTTGACTTGCTGTTATATGTCAGCCCAAACTCCAATGGCAACAGAAAAAGACTGTGGTCTGGAATTCTTGATTCGCTTGTGCTGAAGCGGAAAGACAGATATTTTTTAACCTAACCAAATTGTCCTAAAAAAGGTACGTCATGATTAGTCCTGTCTTTTGTTGACTTCTTTTAGCTTATTTGGATGAAATTACTTCTGCTTCACCACAGAAGCAAATGATGTTTAAAAGGACACTCACTTAAGTCAAAAATATCTGATACATTTTTCCCCCAAACCAATTTCCTTAAAAAGCCCCCCAAAACCTTAGTGTTTCTGACATGACCATCACCCCCCCAAATAACACCTCAACCCCCAAATGAACCTCAAATATTGAAAAAAAAGTTTAAAAGTGTTCACTGGAATGAAGGTGGGATGAAGAATATTTCTGAGTTTAGCAGTGATTTTTTAAAAGCTGCATTTCAAACGTCTGCTCTAAAGATATACGCTACTGCTGTCAAACCAATTACTGAAACCTACATGAAAAGGAATTATGCTAAATATTTTATTACTCTATAAAGCTTAGATATGTAAAATTCTATACTCCAGGCAAGGAAAAAATGCAATAGGCCAATTCTGAAAAGTGACATGATAGAACGAAAGACAGCATCTCATGTACTTCTGTACTTATGATGTATTCCTGTTCCTGTACTTACGATGCTGAGTCACGGTGTTGATCTTTCCCTGTGTTGGTAAAGCCTTTTGCAATACTGTGAAGTTCTATCTCAATGGAGAAGTACGAGACTGGCATATTAGTGAGGTCTGTTTGATGTACTCTCAATATGAAAATTAATAGAGAAACTCAATCTCTAGGCTCAGCTTGCAGATATGGTTATTTTCAGATAGATTTTTTTAGTTTAAAATTTTATAAAACAAAATGAATGACAAGGACAAAAAAAATATCACATTAGAGACTGTAGCCCTAGGGCACTGTGGCCTACTCTTGCTATAAGGAAACATACAACTTGGTTTCTGCTGCAGATGATCTGTGATGTCCCTTCTATGCTTTATTATGAAGCTGATAAATGACTCGCTAGAAACATGGTGAAAGCTTTTGGAATTCATTGTGCTATGGAAAACAAATTAGAAACTTAACTTGTTGCATGAGGGATTACCCTTCACAGCATGGCCTTTACAATGTGAAACTAATTATTGCAGGGAAGATTTATGGTGTTTACAGTCAAGAATTCAGGGTCAGTTTCACCAAATTCATGTAACTTTAGACCTCAGGCTTGTCTGACTCTAAATAGAATGACGACTTCAACAAATTTAAAGATAAAAATAATACTTTTTTTTTTCTATTGAACTGCTTAACAAGAAGCTAGGAAAATAGGGCTAAACAAATCTAGGTTTAAGTATTTACTCTGAAAGCTTTTTCTTTCTCTATAGGCAGATAATGCAGTATGTCAGAAAAAATATATTTTAATTTCTGTAGCTATTTTACAGGAAACCACCAGAGTGTTAAACCCTAGAATTCTTCAAGTACTCTCATACTTCAACAAATTATTCAAATTATGATCAAAATATGCACTACTGATCTGGAAATATGGTTGGCTGTATAATCACAGAATCCAAGCTGTTTATCTTAAGCCAATCATTAAAAGTCACTTAAATTTTAGGACAATTTTAAAAAAAATCATCATTTAATATGCAATATCTAACAAGGAAATTGTTCTCCTATATTTGAAAGTGAAACAAACACTTAACAGAATAGCAAGGGATTCGTATGTCAAGATATTATTTCTAGCAGACAAATATTAATATTTTTTTTAAGTGTAGGACTTACTGCATTATATTTTGGTCTTAAGATATATCAATTTTTTTTTACCCAATTTATCATCCCTGGGAAATTATTTATTATTTTGCTGATGGCAGAACTAGCTTATGAGTACAACTTGAATGCGCTTGAAAAAAGTGTCTTGTACTACAAGCATCCTGTAACATCCTACTCTTCCCAGACCCTCACACATTCAGAAAAGCACTTAAACTTGCACTTAATATAAATGATACAGTAGTTCCTTCAACATGATTTAAGATCCTCCTTAAGCTTTGTTGAACTAGGGCTGCTGTGTCTGAACCTGCAGATGCTGTCTACCTCCAGCAGAATACCTTCAGCTTCTGTGAACACACATGGGAGTTAAGCAGCTGTATGAATAATAACAATGGCAATGGAGAACAGTGATTTCAGTTATGTTTCCAGCCATATTCAGAACTTGACGATTGCTGGTGAAAGCAGATAACCTCTGAAGTAAAACGCAGGTAAGCCTACCAAAATCAGCATCACCACTTTCAGATACAATGTCTTACCTCGATAACATTGATACAAAGATACATCTCTGTTTATGAAGGACTGAATTCAGTCAAACCCTTTATATCCATCCAGAAGAAATGCAGGAAAGTGAATCTTTCAGACTGGAGAGCTGACACATAGCTAATCCAATTTAATTAACTGTGTGTCTAATAAAATTTTCCTTTTAAAATAAAAGTGACAGTGTTTTCCTTGGAAAACAACAGCTCATAGATTTAGCAATCTAAGCATGACCTGAGCTTGTCCTGTACCCTACCAGGAAATGACACCCCCTAAGTTAAGAATTTGGAAGAAAGTTGGTCAAAACCAAGAACAAAATACTGACTCCAAAAGCAACACACAGAAGAGAGTTACAATGGGACCATATTCTTAAAGTGGTCATACGGCTCTTTTGCTTATTCTATAACTTAACAAATATTACAAGCTTATGGTAATAATTATTACTGTGATAGGTTTTATTTTTCATAACTTATATCCATGTTATTGCAGGCTGCCTGGAACTGCATCAAAATAAGGTTCCAGTTATAATTTCTTATTTATCACCAGCAATGACACAGGAGCAAAGAAACGACTCTTGACTTTCAGATTCCAGGATGAGTTTGCAATACTGACAGTATACATAGTCATTTAGAAAGAAAATAATTTGACAGGTAGTGAAGTGATGCCCTTTGAATACTTTTTCAGTAACACAATTCCTTTAAATCAGTCACTTTCAACAAAAAAAATTACCCATATGTGTTATCTCTGTTACCTATATTAGTAGCTAATGAGAAACAGGGAAATCAAGGGGATTTATTTTTTTTTTTTAAGAAGAGGTCCAACACAGGACCTCTGTAAAAGATGCTCTGCTGTCCCTTGAGGATCCCCTCCTTTCCCAAGCCAGTTCCTCCACATCTATCAGCAGTAGTGCTGCTGTATGTCCAGAGATTTCAGTAAAGGCAGCTCCTTTCCAGGCTTCTGGAATCCTGATCAGAAGCAAGAACAAGATCTCAGTATCACACTGATGGCCAACACGGGGGCAGGCTGCAGCAGACAAGAGAACATGGCTCCAGTGACAACAGGGAATTTGAGCACTGGGTCTAGAAGTTAGTGCTATGGGGACAACACAGCAGGTGATGTTAACAGCAGTCGACTTTAATGAGAAGCGTGGGGCTGCGAGACAGGAAAACTGCAGGGATTTGAGGCAGACCAGAAGTGCCAGATTGATTTGATGAGGAATGAGAGAATAAATACTTTTGAGGTAAGAGAGACGAAAGGAAATGGTACAGTTTGGGGCTTGTAGATACTTTAGGACAAGACACAGGAGGACAGGAGCTCTACAGTGGAGGGAGGCCTACTACAAGAGAGTTGGCAGAAATGCAGTAGCTTGGAGCCTCATGCATGTACCTACTGCTCAAAGAAAAGTGCTTCCTGTCCCTCCACGCAGGTCTGCTGTGTCCTGCTTTTGATGTTAGGGAATACAGTGGCCTGATCCTGAAGTGTCCTTGGTCTAAACTAATAACTGCATCTTGACCATAAAACCATCAACGGCCCCATGAAGAGAAAGTTGAAAGAATTTTTATTATTTTCTGTCTAACTTGTATTGAACTTCATGTTGATGTGTATAAGACTTAGTTACTATTAGAAACATCCTTATTTATATAATTTTAACTTGGCTATTGTAATGAATTGAAATATTTTTATATACAAAAACTACCAAGAGAGAGCTTAAGAGAGCTTTCTGAAGAGAGCTTGTCAGCTATGCTGCAGGTAGATTCTGCACATATTAAAAATAAACTCAGATTTGGTATAATGTTAGAATAACCATCACAGTTTGGTTCAAGAAGCTCTTAAATGATGTATTCAAGTCCAACGTATAATTTAAGCAGACAGTACTCCACAGTCCTCAAATGGAAACACTTATTATACTTTAAATGCTTTCATAAGGGAATAGCGTTATCAAATTATTCTTGCTATTCTCCAGAATACTCAGAGCTAAAACAGAACTGCATTTCAAATGAAACCACAGACACAAGAGTAATCCCTTCAAGCTATTTGTAATACAAAAAAAAAAACCTAATTAAAATTGCCAAGTATGTAAAAAAAAAAATAAATCTGTGAACTGACTTTTCTCTTCTGCACACAAATTCCTTTGAAGGAACATGATTTTTAGTTTACCAAATGAAACAAGTATTTTATAGATTCAACCCCCTAGAATGGACACTCTTCTGATTGAGATGTTCCAACACACATTTTGAGCACACTGCAAGACCCTCTCCTAGTACACAGAAATATTTCTCAGTTATTCAGTCTCAGAAAAAAAAGGCAGCAGAAGAACTAATACTCTAACGCTGTAACACTTTCTGATTTTAAAAAGCTATAAATCAAAACCTCAGTCTCATTCAAATTTTACCTAATTATTTGTAGAATGGATTAAGCAGTACAAACTTAGTATTTCAAAGATCTGACTTCCCTTTCCCCCCTTCCTATCTACACATACAATTAAAATTATACTTGCAAATATAATGTCAGTAAACCTGACAGGCCACATAGTGGCTACTCCTGCTTTGCATGGCATCACACATTTGGGTTATGAATCACCAAAGTCAGGCTGATGAACAACATCGTGCTAGTCATCTGAGAACCAGACATTTCGTAGCAAATTTCCTATTTGAATGGAAGGAACAATGCTGGCAGAAGTCCCAGAACTGCTCACACCACAAAAGGAACAATGTGACAACAGCGTGGCAGGTTTTTGATAAATATTTCAGAAATGTGTCTTTTAGCAAGAAAGGATAAATATAGACCTTGGGGATAAAAATAGTCCCAGTAGCATCTAGTTGGCCTCTATTTTATGCAAAATAAAGAACAATGCAAAGGGTAATTTGTTTGTTTGAATGCAAATTCATGACTATTAGGACCAAAATAAATTGCAAATAATTTTATGGCCTTTCACTGGGAAAATGTGAAGAAAATCACGTCATTTTAATGTACTGTTCTAAAAAGCTCATCTTTGCATTCTTTTCCAGGATTTTTAATATGCATCCAGTGCCAATGAGCCAGTAAGAAAATCACCTTGATAGGACACAGGTGAATAGATCACCATCACCATTTCATTTCAATTTAGCAGTTTTCACTTAATGGGGAACAGGGGTTATACACAAGACACCAAAATGCAGAGCAATCTTGCAAACCTAAAAGACACTCCATTCAAGTCTGTTGTGCTAGTCACCATCAAGAATTTGTGTCCCCAAGTAAATAAGAAATAAACTCCTCAACAAAACAACAGATAAAAGAATATTTACAAGATTCAGGTACAGTAAAACGAACTACTGTCAAAACTGTAAATGCTTCTGTGTGTATGGAGCAAACATTGTTTCATGTAAGCCCCCTCTCTGTCAAAGTGGTAATGAACACGAGATTGTGGTGTTGAGTTGTACATCAAGAACAGCTGTCTGAAAAGTGAAAACAGCACAAACTAGATCTAGTTACAATCTGGAAGAGGTACACCAAACATACAATACAGATCATTTTTTTCCTTTGTATAAAATGAAAGCCCTGTACTGCTAACTCAGGCTTACCAGTATCTCTGTTAGCATTTTGGAGGAATTACATTAAAAGTACAGCCTAAGAAGAAACTGTCCTTCACGGTGACGTTGTACTTGAAACAAAGTCACAGCTGGTGAACAGCTCGCTCTGACAAAATCACAGATATTGTGGTAATGAAGATGCTTTACACTGAAGTTCTAAGAGCAATATTTATTAATAATGTTATAATTATCAAATTTTAGTCTCTTAATATTTATTTTAGCACATATTTTTTTAATGCAACATTGCTAGTAATTAATTTGTGTTACTTCCCTGCTGGGGGGGAAGAAAGAGAGCTCTTTAAAATGAAAGAAGAAAAATAAGGGTAAATATTTTAGCATAAGTTTTTGCTATCCAGTAAGGTTCAAGCACAATTAGTTGATAAGACACTGAACACTATCTACACACTGATCTCTGTGGTTCGGATAAATAAAATACTGTAAGATTATCTTTGTGTTTTGGACTATTTCAAGCATCACAGCTCCAGGTGCCTCTTTTTTGGCTAACCTTACATATAGTTTTAAGTCTTTTGGACTGCTTCTACAAATGCAAAAATGTTGATTCTTTGTGCACAGGAACACAGAACTCTATTAATAAATACGTGTGTATGTATACAGCATACAAGTCCAAATGCACTCAATATTACATTTTGCAGCTAGAGAGAAAAATACACGTTATAATAGTCAGGGTAGCAAGGAATACCAAAATAAAATAACAACATGCATTCTGTTAAAAATGATGAGTGACAAGAACAGGTAACACAAAATAACTCCTAACATTAACCCACTATTACAAATTCAAGACCAGTCATCTTTGACCATATGGACATTGTTTGTATTATTTTGTATATACGGTTTGATTCAACCGTCAGCTTTAAAGACATCAACAGAGTTCAAACATACAGGCACTTCATGCAGCATGGTGGTATTGTGACCATACCAAAATAAACCTGGGCAAAGTTCTTCATTGCTACTACATTTAATTTGTCATACAGATAGCTCTTCTTGATGAGCACTGGAACTATTCTCTCCTGTCTGCCCTCTTCCTCCAAAAATGCTCCAATTCCTAGGTGTGACAGCAGATCATGAAATATTGGTTGAAGTTCGCACTTTTTCCTAAGCTACCTATTTTTTCTTATAGTTACTTGTATTTCCATAGGTGGTTTTTAATTTTTTTTTTAAACTAAATGATTAAACATTTAATGGAAATTCCACTACTGCCCTACAAGAGCGCATAACAAACAGTGAGAAGGCGGCAGTTTGACAGGAAAACTCGTGATCCAGATCTTTACCTAAATTTACTCAGCTATTGACTCTAAGAGAGCTATGCCTGTTATACTGATGATAGCCTTGGTCTGTGTCCAAAACAGTATCAGCAAACAAAAAAGAAGCTAGCTAAGAGCTCTGACTTCACCACTGAGTGAAATCAGGTACTTACTAGCCCCAAGAAGAGCATCTGAAACAGAGAAGTTGACAGAGCACATCCTTGTAACTCAGGAGCCAATGTAACTCTTGACAAACCTTTTTTGCAACATCACTTGCCCATAGATTGCAGCTTAAGGAATTCTTGCTGCTTTCTGTAGAATAAGCCATTAACTACTTTACTGAATACAGCAGGATAATCACCTCTTTTCTCCACCTGGTCATACTTTGTTTGATGCACCCCAGGTTGCAGTTTGCCCTCCTGGCTGCCAGAGCACACTGCTGACTCCTACTGAGCCTAGTCTCGACCAGGACCCCCAGATCCCTCTCTGTGGGGCTGCTCTCCAGCCACTCCTCTCCCAACTTATACTTGTGCCCAGCATTACTCCATCCCAGGGATAGAATCTGGCATTTGGATTTGTTTCATGCCATTAACCATTGCCCAATGTTCCAATCTATCTAGATCCCTCTGCAAGGCCTCTTGTCCCTCAAGAGAATCAACAGCACCTCCCAGTTTGGTATCATCAGCAAACATGCTAATGGTGCATTCAACTCCTGCACCCAGACTGTTGACAAATATATTGAACAGAACTGGCCCTAGAATTGTGCCCTGAGGACCGCTCAGGTGAGCAGTCACCTCTGGTGACCAGTCACTGGCCACAGTATCAAAAGCTTCACTAAAATCCAGAAAAACTACATTTGCTGCCTCCCCTTCATCCGCTAGGCAGGTGACCTCATCAAAGAAGGACATCAAATCAGTTAAACAGGACTTTCCTTTTCTGAACCCATGTTGACTGTGCCTGATGATTGCATTATTCTTTAAATGCCTTTCAATAGTACCCCGTATAATCTTCTCCATAATTTTTCCATGAACTCAGGTTCTTCTAACAGGGCTTTACTTTCTTGTGTTTTCCCTCATGCCCTTCTTGTAAATTGAAGTACTGCTGGCTGGCTTCTAGGCAGCAGGGACCTCCCAGACTCCCAAGACCTTTGGGAGATAATGATAGGGGTAATGCCATAACATCCACTAACTCCTTCAGTACTCTGAGACAAATCCCATCAGGCCCCATGGACTTGTGAACATTCAGCTGATACAGCTGGTCCCTTACAATTTCAGTGTCCACAAATGGAAATTCACCATTCCCACACTCATGGTCATCTGAGTCACAGGCCTGGGCACACCAAGATCTATTCATATTATTAAAGACTGAGGCAAAAAAAAAAGCATCAAATGCCTCCGCTTTTTCTTCATCTCTATTAGTCAGATGACCATCTTCAACAAGTATCCGTACAATGTTTGTTCTATTTAGACCTCCTCTTACTATTAACATACTTAAAAAAAACCCCTTTCTTGTTACCTGAAACAAGTCTGATTCAGCTTTGGCCTTGCATGTCCTCTCTCTGCATATATGAACCATGGCTCTGTACTCTTCCTGCCTCGCTTCCAGAGGTACACAGAACTAAAAGCCATTACCCAAACCCAGGAGTTAGGGAGTTATTAACATGATCAGTACAGACTAGTGTTTTTCCAGGAAGCTGAACCAGGTTGTGACATCAACCCTCCAAATTTTATTTTCTTCCAAACAGAACAAAACCTAGAAGTCATTTGATTATTTTTTTTCCAAAATACAATACTTGAAAATAAACTGAGTATTTCTGAAGATAACATTCTAAATGGAAGAAAGGACACTGCTGACAAAAGTTTTGTTCTTTGGAAGAAAATAGTAAAAGGATCTGACGCTACTGCAGCGCCTAACTCTTGCCAGCTGATTTTAAACAAAAGGTTGGCCCAAGAGTAAATGTCAAGTCTATACACCTTCTAAACCTGTGGGAGGAGGATTTAAGATTTGGATCTGAATTCAGCAGCACAAGGCCATCTCTAATTTAAATGAACTAGATTTAGGGAGGAGAAGATAATAAATACATATCTTAGACTCCTTTGTTGACAGCAGTCTGTGTGCCAAGTTCCTGCTGAGGGCAAATTTCTATGGTCAAGCTATAAGGCTATAAAAATAAGGGTTTACAATACAAGTACTTAAAGATGCTGAACTACAGCAGTGCTTTCAGTGACTATTATAACAAATGCCACCTTGAAAAGGTCCACAATCCATTCACTGTGAGGACTGTATTTAATTGCAATGCTGATTCAACTTTCCCCTTCCAAGGAAACAACAAAGCATCTCTATCAACTCTAGCCACTCAGATGTAGTACATTCCAGCAATTCCACAACATTCCTCTATTTATCCATCAGCTGCAAGAAGTTTTTGAGCTGACTTTTTTTCATCTGAAGATAACGCACATAAAGGATGGGTATAAATCAGCTCTTGCTAAGTCAAATACCTAAATCAAGTACAATGATTCTACAAGAAGTACTGGATAAACACATGGCAAAAAGGAAAGTAAAGTGTTCAGCCAAAGACATTTCAGAATATGAAGTGTAAATTTTTTATAAGTCTAATTTCGGAAGACAAAGCTTTTCATTTTGTAATGAGACGCATTGTTTATAACAGACAAGAGAGCCAAAGGTAATAAAAACGAGGCACTACAACCTTGAAGGTTATCCACAGCTGCCAGGAAGCTTCTAATTAAGATGAGCCATTTCAACCAATAATCAGAGGGGAGGCAGTAAGGACACACTAAGATGTTGACTTCCCATCTCCAGGGTTTTTATCAGGCTCTAATTCTCTCTTCCTGACTCCACAATAATCACCTCTCCCTTCTCTACCAGGGAAACACAATTCTGGGTCTGTACTAGGCATAGAGGTATATATTTAAAAAAGACCATCCACAGCCAAAGTAAGCCAGAGATGTGGTTTCAAGAGCATTCGAACTTTGGAGGAGTTCTTCTAGCAAGCAGCTATGAAATATGTCTGCAGACACCTTTATCTACTCACAGTCATGCCACCTAGTGCAAAAGGGCACCTCTTAAAGCTGAGCTGCCAGGCCAGCACCAGCCGTACGACCCTGCAGCTTGCACAGGCAAATAAGCCTTGTTCATGGGGGTTAATGCAAGCATTCTGAATGCTAGCCCTGTGTCTGTCACTTTAGATCTCTGCCACAAGAGATCTGGCAGACCTCACAGGATCATTTCCCATTTCACATTCTCCTGCAGCTGAGGGTTGAACTGCACTTTGGTGTCTTTCCCTGTGTGTCCCTGTGTCCTAGATACAGCTAGGTAGCAAGGCTCATGGTTCAAGGATTTCTGCTGAATTCCCACTGAGCTGATAGCAGTATCAGCCGTTGTTTGTTTTACCCCCTTTTTTCTACACTTCTTCCACACCTACAGGTCAGGGATGCTGCAGAGTCTGTACATATCTCCCTAAACTGGGAATATGCCAAAACAGTCTGTTTTATGGTTCTTTTAAGTTACCAGGCTGTTGTAAAGGGGCTGCAATTCCTTTTAATATTTGGATGAAAAGTAAACAGTCCAATGTGTGATTAAAAACAAAACAAAACCCACACAAACCAAACCACCCCTGCCTGCAGCTTCATGTGTCTTCCGTATTTCTGTCCCTGTGTACACTGTTACCTTTAAACCAAATACATAGTACGGGCTACATAGCTGAGCCACTAATGCTGTTATAAACACGGGGTTGAATTTCATCACAAACTGTTACACAGTTACAATGGAAAAATACCAGGTTGATGAACACCCAACTGGTATTTTGGAGGGCTTTTTGTTGGTTTTTTGGTTTGGTTTTTTTTGGTTTTTGTTTTTTTTTTCTTTTTTCATTCTGCCTGTTGAAAAAATTTATGCAGTAGCACAATTATTAGACTTACAAGTACCTCAATGGTGTACAACTGCCAAGGACAGCGATGGGAATTACTTAGCTTAAGTTCCTGGAGATTTGTCTCACAGTAATGGTCTGAATTTAAACAAAGTTAAATTTAGATTACAGAGCAACAGAAAATTTCCTCACAGTAAAATATATATTGGACTATGAAACAGTCTCTTAGGGAATGCATTATCAGATAAAAATGGACAGTTTACCACCAGAGGAAAATACAGTAGGACACAATCCTGCATTGGCAAGAGTATTAGCCAAGATGATCTAAATGGGTTTCTTCCTTCTTTGATTTCTGTGAAGTGTGAATTGTTCATAATAAGATTGCAGCGGAATATGTTAAAATAAAGTATTCAGGACCTCCCACGCACATTGGCTACCAGTGATTCCCTTTCAGCTTTCTACAGTCTTCGTCCTACCAAATATAACAGTACCTTTTAACCAGTCCAAAAGGAACAGAGCCTTTCTGCAAGGCGGCAACATCACCCTTTCAAAGCCCGTGCACCCTGGAGTCACTGCATCCTACCGAGTACGCACACTTTGAACTTTTCAACAATTCTTAACACCTACTGTGTCTCTGCTTGGTCTCTTGTAGTAGGATTAACACAAGTATGTGTGACAGGAAAAGCTGCTTTGATTTGCTTGTCTTCAATTCAACGGTCAGTGCACTATTTCTGAACTGCTCAGACTGCAAACCAGCAATGAACTGGTTCAGAATATCCATCAGAACTTAATTATTTCACAAGCATCACAGATGTCTTTTGGCTGATTTCAAGTCAGCTTTTGAATTAAACCTGAATTTTTATATTTCAAAACAAATAAAATAAAAAAAACAAAACAAAATCAACAAATCTGGTTTCTCCTTTACAATAAAAATATCCTTAATCTGTAGTAAAATGGGTACATACTGTTCACCAGTCTCCTTCATGCAGAAGGGTTTACCATGGTTATGAGACATTTACAGCAACAAATCGTTTATTCCATTCTGCTTGCAGAACTGACCGAAATACTAGTTCAAAGCAGTAAAGTCTCAGTTCAGAGAAATATTCAAGAATGTACTTAATTCTAAACATATCAACAATCCCATTAATGTTAATTAGATTTAAGGAGATGCATAAGTTGTTTGTTCAGGAATGATGTGATTTGTAATGTGCTTAACATTAAGCATATACCTATATATCCTACTAAATGTATGTATCACTTCAAAAATTTGCCCAGAAAGTATGATAGTGGCAAATACTAGCAAAAAGTATGTAAAGATGCCACAGAGAAAACCTTTTAATAGAAATAAGATTTTCAAAATAAAGTCCATTGCTACTGTACTTGAGGATACTGATTCAAAAAGCTCTTACAAATGTAAAAATAGTTCAGGCACTGGAGGAGGCACAGGTGAATCAACAATTATTTCATACACAGAGGAAAGAGAGAGAAACAGTAAAACAGTTCAGGTAGAGTTCTCTGCCTGAGGCCACAAAATATAATTCTACTACAAAACAAATGGTACATCAAACATTGTTCATCAAAGTGCACAGCAAAATAGTCCAGGACGGTTTTTAGCTTTGCTGTCAGCTTTTTCTCAGGGTTTAACACACTCCGATAATCTGTACAGTATTTTTCACTCGCAGAACTTAAAAGGACAGTAAAAGTGGGTATTCTCCTTAAAATTAGCCAAGGGCATCAGTCACAAGTTCCTATCCTGAGGCTTTTATCCTACACTTTTAAAGGAAAATATCAATCAAATTTATCTTAAAAGCTTACTCTAACATTTGCTAAATTAAGATTTTAACTAGAATGTTAAAAACAAGTTCTTTTTCATCATTATCTTGATTATCTTTTGCACATGTTCCAAATGGACAGCTATATTAAATTTCTTCCATTAGAGTTTAACTTTACATCTTCATTCTGAAGTGCTAGAAAGCTCTGCACTGCTTAGCAACTGGAATGAACAGTGTGCATCATCAGTACTGCAGTGTAAACTTTTAATGTTACTCTGTGTTTAACAGGTATACATCATTTATATCATTTACCAAGTCTCTCCTACAACTAAGCTTTTTTTCTTTTTTAAAATACACATTTATATTTATTTATAAGCCGAGAATACTATTTAGGTACCACAAGAACAAATGAAACTATGACTGCCTTAGACTGCAAATAAGTTGTGACAAACTGGTACTGGCAGAGTTACTAAGAAAAAAACTTGTACTTTATTTCTTAGTTCATGTATGTTCCTAATTTAGTACAAAGAACTTACTTTATTGATGTTTTGTTTAATAGAAACATATCTTTGAACTGCCCTGTTCTGATGCTTCTATGCACTCCAAAGCATGTGTCTGCCCTGCACAGAACTGCACTGTGCCAAGTACCGATTCAGAAAACTGGATGTGTTAGATGCTTCTGATGTCCCTAAGGAGCCCATATGAAGTTTTTTATTTTGGTCTGTATCTTTATAGCCAGCTTTCTGCAGGCTGGTTTCTAAGAAACACATCCATCATGCTTACCTGCACTTTTCTACCCCACTAATCAGCCCCCTTCTCTTCCCGCAGCACCATTCATTATCTCATGACAGCTGTTGGGTTGTTTTCTGGTACGTTCAACTTCAATTCCAGCTTCAGCACTGAAGTACTTCACAGTGCATTGCTTTTGGGTCAGTTTAAAAAATATAATCACAAGCATACAGATCCTGTTTAGCGCCATTTCTTCTGCAGCAGCGTGCTGCAGCGAGACCCTCAGACAAGTGCTAAGTTTTGATTATTCCACCCGCACACTGCACAAAGCAGCTACCAAAGACAGCCCCAGCACACAAGGTTACAGTTCGGGACAAATCCTGGAAACAAAACAACAGTGAAAACTGTGGATAAAAATCTAAGGCCTGCTCAAGTTTCTGGCAAAACCCCCGCTGGCTTCCATGAAGTCAGGAACTACCCACCTCCTATCTCACAACAAAGGAATGCTATCGTTGAATATGAATTTCAAATGCCGTGGCCATTTTCGTGCAGCACGCAAAATACACATGGCTGCTTTGTGGCACCGAGCGACCAGCTCCCGGGGCTGCCCCATCTGCCGAGGCCACTGATGCCGTTGAACTAAACCCAAGGTAAACAAGTGTCAGCCAAACTTGTCTTTTCTCCTTCACTTCTCTGAGTGCTCTATTCAAAACACTGGGGAAAGGAGAGGGGGAGGAGGCACAGAGATTATGTTTCAAATAAAAATAAATGCAGTTGTTCCCAAACCAGTCTCCAGCTGCCATTTATCATCTTCTCAGAGCCACAATACAGGTTGTCACTACTTGGAGCCACTGCCTGCCAGCTCAGAAGAGTTCAAGGACAGGAATACACAGGTTACACTACCGAGATACAGAAAAGCTGTGTGTGGGAAGCCCATACCAGCCACCTGCACCACCGATCTTTTAATTAAGTTACATTAATGAATCAAAATAAGAAAAGCTGAGGAGAGGAGGAAGAAACAAAGACAAGACAGCCAAAAAGATATCCACCAAAAGAAAGGGAAGAAACAAAAATAAATTATAAAGTATTTTCACATTTTTTTTTAAATGAATTAGTAAAAAATGCTTTAAAAGCTGTTTAAGCCAATTTTTTTTTACAAGACAGTCTGTGTTAAATACAGTTATTTCTCAATGGATTGCCTTCTACCAGATTTTGCTCTAGCATGTAACGCTGATCATCTCATTCCTGGTCCAAGACTGCTGACTTCCCATCAACGTTTACCACCAGGATTATCATCTTTAGGAACTGCAGAAATAATTGTATAATAAATAACGGTCAATGATTCAGGCATGACTTCACTGCATAATTATGCAGCTTCCCTGACAGTTGCCTACACTCACAAAACCTTAAAGATTAGAAGGTTTAGCAACAGAGTTTAGAAGTGTCACTGGTAATGGAAGACACATTTGGGAAATTAAAAAGCTTTCAAGCCATTACTTTAGTTTGCTTCAAATCCCAGACAAAGGAATGGAAAAAGAGGCAACTTTTCCCTCTGAAAATAAAATTAAGATTCTTACTTTTTTTTTACCACACTCCCAAACTGGAGTTGCACTATTAATCGTAAAATTGCTTTCAAGGCCCCAATGTGTTAGAGAACTGACAGCAATGTAGATCTGCACTTTGTATGAGAGGCTCTGTGGTTACATCTTTAACAATTCTAGTGAAAGAAGAAAAAAAAAAAGGGAAGTAATTTGGTGAAAACGTTGATATGCAATTCCATGTAGGTCTGATTTCCTACACAATGTTCCCATTGTTGAGCTACTGCTTCAGCCAAAGCTGATGGCACAAGGTACAGCTACACATGCACACAAACAAAAACATAAACACACCAATTAATTATGGTGAATTCTTTAGAAACAATCATCACTGTTAGAAGTGCCAATATACAAATGCCCTACCTGAAAAGCAAGTTGCAAAGTGACTTTGACTTCATCATAGCTCCATATTAAAGACTAAACAACATTACAAAAAGAAATGGGTGATAATTTATTAATTGTTTTCCACTACTGTTTTTCTCTTTTGTGACCTTTGCTTTGGCTGGTTTGCAGCAGCAGGGAGTAAGGGGAAACTGGCTGAACATAAACTGTTTGATTTGAAAGTTTGCATCTGTAAACTTAAGAGACAGCCCGAGGGAGGAGGTGATAATTCAGTATCTTATAATAGCAGGCAGCATAGAGATCAAAGAGAAGGAAGACTTGGCTGAAACTAACTATGACTACTTGACTGTGTGAGGTACTAGTAAAAATAAGATGTTTTTGGTGGAAGGAAGACTGTCTGAACTGCAGCCCTGTACACCTTCCACTTTTCATGCTGTTTTGGGCTTTGTTGCAGCCACACTTCAATAAGAGGCTCCTGCTGACACAGGTGTCTTTGATAAAAGTTTCGACTGGAGGTAAGGCTTGCCATTGCTACACGTGCACAGTCTTTTAATTGAAAATACAATTTTGTGTACAATGAAAACTTGGGGCCTTTTTTTTTCCCAGCATACAAAGACAGAAGCTAAGAAATGAAGAAAACTCAAGCTCCTTGTGGCACAGGTAGGGCCTGCCTCACTGTGTAACAGCAATGGGTTCCTACACACCACCTCAGCGTATGGACTAAAGTCCCAGTACTGAACACTGACTTTTTAGAAAAAGTCAAAGCAGACTATTTCACAAATTCTGTGTTCCATTTGGGTAGGGTTTTTTTGCTGATATTCATTAATTATGCCAGACTGCAAGCCTCAGGGTGTGATTTTGTGTGTCTCCTCAGACTCTGAAGGCTGGCTGGCCTGTACACAAACACACTACTTTCTGCAAAGCTAATTCCTGTCTAGTAGTGCATGTCTTTATCCAAATGCTACTTAAAACTTTGTTCTGCCAATTTTTCAGGGCATGCAGTTGCCAAAGAGTGGCCAGACTACTTGACGTGAGCTTTACAACTACGTCCTATCATAACAGCAAAACAGCAAGCGATACAACCCAAAGGCAGATGTTTCCCAACATAAGAGAAACTTATACAAGTAGAATACACAGGTTTGGGATGCCCATTCAATCTCATACATGTATTATGCTCCTCCTTTTTATTCACAAAGTATCCAAAAAGATTAGGGTCTGATTGACTCGAGGCTCTCCTTTTTTCATACCTTGCCATATTACACAACAGTGCTATTAGGACGGGCAGATCTTGGAATGGTCCAGGGATGTCTCACAGCTGTAGAAATGGCATTTGACTTAATTCATGTCCAACTTGTTACAGGCATGAGGGGTGGGGGAAGCATTTGCTTATCGCTAAGCTACAAAATCATTTGTACTTAAGATAGTACTTAAATCCTACCCAAGCCAATAACTGCCTAACATTCACTCTGAGCAAGCACATAGAAGCATTTTGCTGAACTGTGGCTTTGGGACACACTGCAAGACCCGTTGAATTCCACTGGGGTGAGCTCAGTAAGTGAAAAATAAAACAAGAAAAACTTTCCTCCCCCCAAAATAAATGGAAGTATGACAGAGGCAGGAGTGACATCACCACATACTTGTGCCAATTTTGGCCTAGGTGCTAAAATGACAGCTCTCCTACCAAAAGCTATGAAAAAGTGAT
This sequence comes from Calidris pugnax, assembly GCF_001431845.1. Taxonomy (NCBI): domain Eukaryota; kingdom Metazoa; phylum Chordata; class Aves; order Charadriiformes; family Scolopacidae; genus Calidris; species Calidris pugnax. Next base: position 1,824,031 of record NW_015091240.1, read on the forward strand.
ACCACATTACATTGATATGATGGGAAAAATAATGCAAAAAGGGTTTTTCATCCTATATCACAACATCCAGTGCTGTTACTGACAGTTAAACAATTTGTAATTCAGATTACAACACCACCTCAAGGCTCCATCCAAATAAAGAAAAAGAATTTAACTATGGAAAATAATTTACTAATTAATGTGCTGATAAATTAGTTTTTCGGAAAAGCATTTCTTGTTCTTACCCAGATTTTTCAAAATGTATTCTGAAGGAAGACTGCATGTTTCAGATCAGTAAGGCTATTGTCTGCCCCCCTTTTTCTGTTTGTTTCAAAGATGCTGATTAATCTAAATTACTACATATCAGACTTTTTAACTGCGAATGTTTTCAAGCCAGTGTCTGCCTTACATCTGCATTCTCACTTAACATATAAATATTACCACAGAAAATACTTTGTATATAAAGCACTGAAAAAAACACATCACACAGAGAATAATAGCCTGTGTTGTATATATACTGCAGACAAACAAAATTCCATGGAAAAACACACACTGTAAACATCAATGCCTTCCCATTGAGGACAGCTGCTGTAACACAATCCAGGGTGCCTGCTGCCAGGATTTTCCGCATGAGTGCGTCTTCTTTTAACCGCTGCTCAAACACTGGCTGAAAGAGGAGCTGCTAGACTGAACATGTGTCTGTGCTCGGACAACAAACACTCGGCACAGCACTGGAATGCAGAGCAAACCTCGGGATTTGGGCGGGAAACGAGCTACCCGCTGTCTACCTTTGGGCTGAGTTCACCAACGCTTTCACTCTGCTGTTCAGAAAAGCATTTTGTACTTCCCAGTGAGAACTAAGTGTGCGTGTTTGTGAGAATGCACACAGTTGCAGGGATTTTAAGTAGAAATCGTCAATAGGTGAATCAGAATTTATGACAGCAGTATGAAATATATGTGAAATATGTGAAACCTGGTCCAGTGGGGGTTGGAACTAGATGATCTTTAAGGTCTCTTCCAACCTAAACCATTCTATGATTCTATACATTTTCCATTGCTTGCACTGGCAGCTGAGTAGAAAGGTAGAAAGGAAGGATAACCCTACTGGACACATATTCATTTTCTTAAAGAAAGTGGTTATTGGCAGAATTACAAACAGATTCTCTGTCATAACAATAACAAACTGCCAAACAAGCAATAGATTAGATAGCAAACAGAATTGGGTTTCCCTGTACAAAAGGCACCTTGGCTGCCAAAAGCACAAGAGCAATTAAGAAGAAAAATCAGCTTAAAAGTAGAGAGGAATAAACGGTGTAGAAAAAGGGAAGTGCTCGCTTGAGTTAATGAGTTTGTAAATGAACATACACACACATTTATACATACACACATCTATGGCCTTCCATACCATCAGGGTAAAGCCTCCTCACTGGATAAACGCCAGGTTGATGGGTATGTGTGACACTGGGCCGAGATGCTCCCTAGCCTCCCCAAGCTCAAAGGGCTGAGCTGCTGGATTTTTCCTTGACTTGTGCTTCATACTTCCTGCTACACCACTGCAAAAATGCAAGCCTTCTACCCAGGTATCCTAGGCAATAAAGAACCACTGACCACTCTTAATATATTTCTCATAGGTCAAGCTCACAAACATTCTAGATTTAAAATTCTAGATATGTACCAGCCAAATCAGACACAAAATCATAGTAAAAGTTGTTTTAACTGGTGAAATAATAAAGGTTTTCTATTTCTCTGTGCCTCATCTTTATTTTTCACTATCCTTTAGTCTATTTTGTGCATAGATGAGAATCCTCATGGAGGCCAGAGCCCTCCCTCCCTCTCCAAAGCCATTAACTGATCTGCTTCCCTCTCTCTGGGTGACAAAAAGAAACGAAGACACAGGACATATGCGTGTGAGAAAGGTGGTAGACAGACCCAGAGAAAGAATTCAAGAAAAAACTTGAAGGATTGAGACTTAAAGGATTTATGTGAACACCTTCAATTTTTTAACGCTCAGGTGAGCAGTCACCTCTGGTGACCAGTCACTGGCCACAGTATCAAAAGCTTCACTAAAATCCAGAAAAACTACATTTGCTGCCTCCCCTTCATCCGCTAGGCAGGTGACCTCATCAAAGAAGGACATCAAATCAGTTAAACAGGACTTTCCTTTTCTGAACCCATGTTGACTGTGCCTGATGATTGCATTATTCTTTAAATGCCTTTCAATAGTACCCCGTATAATCTTCTCCATAATTTTTCCATGAACTCAGGTTCTTCTAACAGGGCTTTACTTTCTTGTGTTTTCCCTCATGCCCTTCTTGTAAATTGAAGTACTGCTGGCTGGCTTCTAGGCAGCAGGGACCTCCCAGACTCCCAAGACCTTTGGGAGATAATGATAGGGGTAATGCCATAACATCCACTAACTCCTTCAGTACTCTGAGACAAATCCCATCAGGCCCCATGGACTTGTGAACATTCAGCTGATACAGCTGGTCCCTTACAATTTCAGTGTCCACAAATGGAAATTCACCATTCCCACACTCATGGTCATCTGAGTCACAGGCCTGGGCACACCAAGATCTATTCATATTATTAAAGACTGAGGCAAAAAAAAAGCATCAAATGCCTCCGCTTTTTCTTCATCTCTATTAGTCAGATAACCATCTTCAACAAGTATCCGTACAATGTTTGTTCTATTTAGACCTCCTCTTACTATTAACATACTTAAAAAAAACCCCTTTCTTGTTACCTGAAACAAGTCTGATTCAGCTTTGGCCTTGCATGTCCTCTCTCTGCATATATGAACCATGGCTCTGTACTCTTCCTGCCTCGCTTCCAGAGGTACACAGAACTAAAAGCCATTACCCAAACCCAGGAGTTAGGGAGTTATTAACATGATCAGTACAGACTAGTGTTTTTCCAGGAAGCTGAACCAGGTTGTGACATCAACCCTCCAAATTTTATTTTCTTCCAAACAGAACAAAACCTAGAAGTCATTTGATTATTTTTTTTCCAAAATACAATACTTGAAAATAAACTGAGTATTTCTGAAGATAACATTCTAAATGGAAGAAAGGACACTGCTGACAAAAGTTTTGTTCTTTGGAAGAAAATAGTAAAAGGATCTGACGCTACTGCAGCGCCTAACTCTTGCCAGCTGATTTTAAACAAAAGGTTGGCCCAAGAGTAAATGTCAAGTCTATACACCTTCTAAACCTGTGGGAGGAGGATTTAAGATTTGGATCTGAATTCAGCAGCACAAGGCCATCTCTAATTTAAATGAACTAGATTTAGGGAGGAGAAGATAATAAATACATATCTTAGACTCCTTTGTTGACAGCAGTCTGTGTGCCAAGTTCCTGCTGAGGGCAAATTTCTATGGTCAAGCTATAAGGCTATAAAAATAAGGGTTTACAATACAAGTACTTAAAGATGCTGAACTACAGCAGTGCTTTCAGTGACTATTATAACAAATGCCACCTTGAAAAGGTCCACAATCCATTCACTGTGAGGACTGTATTTAATTGCAATGCTGATTCAACTTTCCCCTTCCAAGGAAACAACAAAGCATCTCTATCAACTCTAGCCACTCAGATGTAGTACATTCCAGCAATTCCACAACATTCCTCTATTTATCCATCAGCTGCAAGAAGTTTTTGAGCTGACTTTTTTTCATCTGAAGATAACGCACATAAAGGATGGGTATAAATCAGCTCTTGCTAAGTCAAATACCTAAATCAAGTACAATGATTCTACAAGAAGTACTGGATAAACACATGGCAAAAAGGAAAGTAAAGTGTTCAGCCAAAGACATTTCAGAATATGAAGTGTAAATTTTTTATAAGTCTAATTTCGGAAGACAAAGCTTTTCATTTTGTAATGAGACGCATTGTTTATAACAGACAAGAGAGCCAAAGGTAATAAAAACGAGGCACTACAACCTTGAAGGTTATCCACAGCTGCCAGGAAGCTTCTAATTAAGATGAGCCATTTCAACCAATAATCAGAGGGGAGGCAGTAAGGACACACTAAGATGTTGACTTCCCATCTCCAGGGTTTTTATCAGGCTCTAATTCTCTCTTCCTGACTCCACAATAATCACCTCTCCCTTCTCTACCAGGGAAACACAATTCTGGGTCTGTACTAGGCATAGAGGTATATATTTAAAAAAGACCATCCACAGCCAAAGTAAGCCAGAGATGTGGTTTCAAGAGCATTCGAACTTTGGAGGAGTTCTTCTAGCAAGCAGCTATGAAATATGTCTGCAGACACCTTTATCTACTCACAGTCATGCCACCTAGTGCAAAAGGGCACCTCTTAAAGCTGAGCTGCCAGGCCAGCACCAGCCGTACGACCCTGCAGCTTGCACAGGCAAATAAGCCTTGTTCATGGGGGTTAATGCAAGCATTCTGAATGCTAGCCCTGTGTCTGTCACTTTAGATCTCTGCCACAAGAGATCTGGCAGACCTCACAGGATCATTTCCCATTTCACATTCTCCTGCAGCTGAGGGTTGAACTGCACTTTGGTGTCTTTCCCTGTGTGTCCCTGTGTCCTAGATACAGCTAGGTAGCAAGGCTCATGGTTCAAGGATTTCTGCTGAATTCCCACTGAGCTGATAGCAGTATCAGCCGTTGTTTGTTTTACCCCCTTTTTTCTACACTTCTTCCACACCTACAGGTCAGGGATGCTGCAGAGTCTGTACATATCTCCCTAAACTGGGAATATGCCAAAACAGTCTGTTTTATGGTTCTTTTAAGTTACCAGGCTGTTGTAAAGGGGCTGCAATTCCTTTTAATATTTGGATGAAAAGTAAACAGTCCAATGTGTGATTAAAAACAAAACAAAACCCACACAAACCAAACCACCCCTGCCTGCAGCTTCATGTGTCTTCCGTATTTCTGTCCCTGTGTACACTGTTACCTTTAAACCAAATACATAGTACGGGCTACATAGCTGAGCCACTAATGCTGTTATAAACACGGGGTTGAATTTCATCACAAACTGTTACACAGTTACAATGGAAAAATACCAGGTTGATGAACACCCAACTGGTATTTTGGAGGGCTTTTTGTTGGTTTTTTGGTTTGGTTTTTTTTGGTTTTTGTTTTTTTTTTCTTTTTTCATTCTGCCTGTTGAAAAAATTTATGCAGTAGCACAATTATTAGACTTACAAGTACCTCAATGGTGTACAACTGCCAAGGACAGCGATGGGAATTACTTAGCTTAAGTTCCTGGAGATTTGTCTCACAGTAATGGTCTGAATTTAAACAAAGTTAAATTTAGATTACAGAGCAACAGAAAATTTCCTCACAGTAAAATATATATTGGACTATGAAACAGTCTCTTAGGGAATGCATTATCAGATAAAAATGGACAGTTTACCACCAGAGGAAAATACAGTAGGACACAATCCTGCATTGGCAAGAGTATTAGCCAAGATGATCTAAATGGGTTTCTTCCTTCTTTGATTTCTGTGAAGTGTGAATTGTTCATAATAAGATTGCAGCGGAATATGTTAAAATAAAGTATTCAGGACCTCCCACGCACATTGGCTACCAGTGATTCCCTTTCAGCTTTCTACAGTCTTCGTCCTACCAAATATAACAGTACCTTTTAACCAGTCCAAAAGGAACAGAGCCTTTCTGCAAGGCGGCAACATCACCCTTTCAAAGCCCGTGCACCCTGGAGTCACTGCATCCTACCGAGTACGCACACTTTGAACTTTTCAACAATTCTTAACACCTACTGTGTCTCTGCTTGGTCTCTTGTAGTAGGATTAACACAAGTATGTGTGACAGGAAAAGCTGCTTTGATTTGCTTGTCTTCAATTCAACGGTCAGTGCACTATTTCTGAACTGCTCAGACTGCAAACCAGCAATGAACTGGTTCAGAATATCCATCAGAACTTAATTATTTCACAAGCATCACAGATGTCTTTTGGCTGATTTCAAGTCAGCTTTTGAATTAAACCTGAATTTTTATATTTCAAAACAAATAAAATAAAAAAAACAAAACAAAATCAACAAATCTGGTTTCTCCTTTACAATAAAAATATCCTTAATCTGTAGTAAAATGGGTACATACTGTTCACCAGTCTCCTTCATGCAGAAGGGTTTACCATGGTTATGAGACATTTACAGCAACAAATCGTTTATTCCATTCTGCTTGCAGAACTGACCGAAATACTAGTTCAAAGCAGTAAAGTCTCAGTTCAGAGAAATATTCAAGAATGTACTTAATTCTAAACATATCAACAATCCCATTAATGTTAATTAGATTTAAGGAGATGCATAAGTTGTTTGTTCAGGAATGATGTGATTTGTAATGTGCTTAACATTAAGCATATACCTATATATCCTACTAAATGTATGTATCACTTCAAAAATTTGCCCAGAAAGTATGATAGTGGCAAATACTAGCAAAAAGTATGTAAAGATGCCACAGAGAAAACCTTTTAATAGAAATAAGATTTTCAAAATAAAGTCCATTGCTACTGTACTTGAGGATACTGATTCAAAAAGCTCTTACAAATGTAAAAATAGTTCAGGCACTGGAGGAGGCACAGGTGAATCAACAATTATTTCATACACAGAGGAAAGAGAGAGAAACAGTAAAACAGTTCAGGTAGAGTTCTCTGCCTGAGGCCACAAAATATAATTCTACTACAAAACAAATGGTACATCAAACATTGTTCATCAAAGTGCACAGCAAAATAGTCCAGGACGGTTTTTAGCTTTGCTGTCAGCTTTTTCTCAGGGTTTAACACACTCCGATAATCTGTACAGTATTTTTCACTCGCAGAACTTAAAAGGACAGTAAAAGTGGGTATTCTCCTTAAAATTAGCCAAGGGCATCAGTCACAAGTTCCTATCCTGAGGCTTTTATCCTACACTTTTAAAGGAAAATATCAATCAAATTTATCTTAAAAGCTTACTCTAACATTTGCTAAATTAAGATTTTAACTAGAATGTTAAAAACAAGTTCTTTTTCATCATTATCTTGATTATCTTTTGCACATGTTCCAAATGGACAGCTATATTAAATTTCTTCCATTAGAGTTTAACTTTACATCTTCATTCTGAAGTGCTAGAAAGCTCTGCACTGCTTAGCAACTGGAATGAACAGTGTGCATCATCAGTACTGCAGTGTAAACTTTTAATGTTACTCTGTGTTTAACAGGTATACATCATTTATATCATTTACCAAGTCTCTCCTACAACTAAGCTTTTTTTCTTTTTTAAAATACACATTTATATTTATTTATAAGCCGAGAATACTATTTAGGTACCACAAGAACAAATGAAACTATGACTGCCTTAGACTGCAAATAAGTTGTGACAAACTGGTACTGGCAGAGTTACTAAGAAAAAAACTTGTACTTTATTTCTTAGTTCATGTATGTTCCTAATTTAGTACAAAGAACTTACTTTATTGATGTTTTGTTTAATAGAAACATATCTTTGAACTGCCCTGTTCTGATGCTTCTATGCACTCCAAAGCATGTGTCTGCCCTGCACAGAACTGCACTGTGCCAAGTACCGATTCAGAAAACTGGATGTGTTAGATGCTTCTGATGTCCCTAAGGAGCCCATATGAAGTTTTTTATTTTGGTCTGTATCTTTATAGCCAGCTTTCTGCAGGCTGGTTTCTAAGAAACACATCCATCATGCTTACCTGCACTTTTCTACCCCACTAATCAGCCCCCTTCTCTTCCCGCAGCACCATTCATTATCTCATGACAGCTGTTGGGTTGTTTTCTGGTACGTTCAACTTCAATTCCAGCTTCAGCACTGAAGTACTTCACAGTGCATTGCTTTTGGGTCAGTTTAAAAAATATAATCACAAGCATACAGATCCTGTTTAGCGCCATTTCTTCTGCAGCAGCGTGCTGCAGCGAGACCCTCAGACAAGTGCTAAGTTTTGATTATTCCACCCGCACACTGCACAAAGCAGCTACCAAAGACAGCCCCAGCACATAAGGTTACAGTTCGGGACAAATCCTGGAAACAAAACAACAGTGAAAACTGTGGATAAAAATCTAAGGCCTGCTCAAGTTTCTGGCAAAACCCCCGCTGGCTTCCATGAAGTCAGGAACTACCCACCTCCTATCTCACAACAAAGGAATGCTATCGTTGAATATGAATTTCAAATGCCGTGGCCATTTTCGTGCAGCACGCAAAATACACATGGCTGCTTTGTGGCACCGAGCGACCAGCTCCCGGGGCTGCCCCATCTGCCGAGGCCACTGATGCCGTTGAACTAAACCCAAGGTAAACAAGTGTCAGCCAAACTTGTCTTTTCTCCTTCACTTCTCTGAGTGCTCTATTCAAAACACTGGGGAAAGGAGAGGGGGAGGAGGCACAGAGATTATGTTTCAAATAAAAATAAATGCAGTTGTTCCCAAACCAGTCTCCAGCTGCCATTTATCATCTTCTCAGAGCCACAATACAGGTTGTCACTACTTGGAGCCACTGCCTGCCAGCTCAGAAGAGTTCAAGGACAGGAATACACAGGTTACACTACCGAGATACAGAAAAGCTGTGTGTGGGAAGCCCATACCAGCCACCTGCACCACCGATCTTTTAATTAAGTTACATTAATGAATCAAAATAAGAAAAGCTGAGGAGAGGAGGAAGAAACAAAGACAAGACAGCCAAAAAGATATCCACCAAAAGAAAGGGAAGAAACAAAAATAAATTATAAAGTATTTTCACATTTTTTTTAAAATGAATTAGTAAAAAATGCTTTAAAAGCTGTTTAAGCCAATTTTTTTTTACAAGACAGTCTGTGTTAAATACAGTTATTTCTCAATGGATTGCCTTCTACCAGATTTTGCTCTAGCATGTAACGCTGATCATCTCATTCCTGGTCCAAGACTGCTGACTTCCCATCAACGTTTACCACCAGGATTATCATCTTTAGGAACTGCAGAAATAATTGTATAATAAATAACGGTCAATGATTCAGGCATGACTTCACTGCATAATTATGCAGCTTCCCTGACAGTTGCCTACACTCACAAAACCTTAAAGATTAGAAGGTTTAGCAACAGAGTTTAGAAGTGTCACTGGTAATGGAAGACACATTTGGGAAATTAAAAAGCTTTCAAGCCATTACTTTAGTTTGCTTCAAATCCCAGACAAAGGAATGGAAAAAGAGGCAACTTTTCCCTCTGAAAATAAAATTAAGATTCTTACTTTTTTTTTACCACACTCCCAAACTGGAGTTGCACTATTAATCGTAAAATTGCTTTCAAGGCCCCAATGTGTTAGAGAACTGACAGCAATGTAGATCTGCACTTTGTATGAGAGGCTCTGTGGTTACATCTTTAACAATTCTAGTGAAAGAAGAAAAAAAAAAAGGGAAGTAATTTGGTGAAAACGTTGATATGCAATTCCATGTAGGTCTGATTTCCTACACAATGTTCCCATTGTTGAGCTACTGCTTCAGCCAAAGCTGATGGCACAAGGTACAGCTACACATGCACACAAACAAAAACATAAACACACCAATTAATTATGGTGAATTCTTTAGAAACAATCATCACTGTTAGAAGTGCCAATATACAAATGCCCTACCTGAAAAGCAAGTTGCAAAGTGACTTTGACTTCATCATAGCTCCATATTAAAGACTAAACAACATTACAAAAAGAAATGGGTGATAATTTATTAATTGTTTTCCACTACTGTTTTTCTCTTTTGTGACCTTTGCTTTGGCTGGTTTGCAGCAGCAGGGAGTAAGGGGAAACTGGCTGAACATAAACTGTTTGATTTGAAAGTTTGCATCTGTAAACTTAAGAGACAGCCCGAGGGAGGAGGTGATAATTCAGTATCTTATAATAGCAGGCAGCATAGAGATCAAAGAGAAGGAAGACTTGGCTGAAACTAACTATGACTACTTGACTGTGTGAGGTACTAGTAAAAATAAGATGTTTTTGGTGGAAGGAAGACTGTCTGAACTGCAGCCCTGTACACCTTCCACTTTTCATGCTGTTTTGGGCTTTGTTGCAGCCACACTTCAATAAGAGGCTCCTGCTGACACAGGTGTCTTTGATAAAAGTTTCGACTGGAGGTAAGGCTTGCCATTGCTACACGTGCACAGTCTTTTAATTGAAAATACAATTTTGTGTACAATGAAAACTTGGGGCCTTTTTTTTTCCCAGCATACAAAGACAGAAGCTAAGAAATGAAGAAAACTCAAGCTCCTTGTGGCACAGGTAGGGCCTGCCTCACTGTGTAACAGCAATGGATTCCTACACACCACCTCAGCGTATGGACTAAAGTCCCAGTACTGAACACTGACTTTTTAGAAAAAGTCAAAGCAGACTATTTCACAAATTCTGTGTTCCATTTGGGTAGGGTTTTTTTGCTGATATTCATTAATTATGCCAGACTGCAAGCCTCAGGGTGTGATTTTGTGTGTCTCCTCAGACTCTGAAGGCTGGCTGGCCTGTACACAAACACACTACTTTCTGCAAAGCTAATTCCTGTCTAGTAGTGCATGTCTTTATCCAAATGCTACTTAAAACTTTGTTCTGCCAATTTTTCAGGGCATGCAGTTGCCAAAGAGTGGCCAGACTACTTGACGTGAGCTTTACAACTACGTCCTATCATAACAGCAAAACAGCAAGCGATACAACCCAAAGGCAGATGTTTCCCAACATAAGAGAAACTTATACAAGTAGAATACACAGGTTTGGGATGCCCATTCAATCTCATACATGTATTATGCTCCTCCTTTTTATTCACAAAGTATCCAAAAAGATTAGGGTCTGATTGACTCGAGGCTCTCCTTTTTTCATACCTTGCCATATTACACAACAGTGCTATTAGGACGGGCAGATCTTGGAATGGTCCAGGGATGTCTCACAGCTGTAGAAATGGCATTTGACTTAATTCATGTCCAACTTGTTACAGGCATGAGGGGTGGGGGAAGCATTTGCTTATCGCTAAGCTACAAAATCATTTGTACTTAAGATAGTACTTAAATCCTACCCAAGCCAATAACTGCCTAACATTCACTCTGAGCAAGCACATAGAAGCATTTTGCTGAACTGTGGCTTTGGGACACACTGCAAGACCCATTGAATTCCACTGGGGTGAGCTCAGTAAGTGAAAAATAAAACAAGAAAAACTTTCCTCCCCCCAAAATAAATGGAAGTATGACAGAGGCAGGAGTGACATCACCACATACTTGTGCCAATTTTGGCCTAGGTGCTAAAATGACAGCTCTCCTACCAAAAGCTATGAAAAAGTGATACCACATTACATTGATATGATGGGGAAAATAATGCAAAAAGGGTTTTTCATCCTATATCACAACATCCAGTGCTGTTACTGACAGTTAAACAATTTGTAATTCAGATTACAACACCACCTCAAGGCTCCATCCAAATAAAGAAAAAGAATTTAACTATGGAAAATAATTTACTAATTAATGTGCTGATAAATTAGTTTTTCGGAAAAGCATTTCTTGTTCTTACCCAGATTTTTCAAAGGATTCTGAAGGAAGACTGCATGTTTCAGATCAGTAAGGCTATTGTCTGCCCCCCTTTTTCTGTTTGTTTCAAAGATGCTGATTAATCTAAATTACTACATATCAGACTTTTTAACTGCGAATGTTTTCAAGCCAGTGTCTGCCTTACATCTGCATTCTCACTTAACATATAAATATTACCACAGAAAATACTTTGTATATAAAGCACTGAAAAAAACACATCACACAGAGAATAATAGCCTGTGTTGTATATATACTGCAGACAAACAAAATTCCATGGAAAAACACACACTGTAAACATCAATGCCTTCCCATTGAGGACAGCTGCTGTAACACAATCCAGGGTGCCTGCTGCCAGGATTTTCCGCATGAGTGCGTCTTCTTTTAACCGCTGCTCAAACACTGGCTGAAAGAGGAGCTGCTAGACTGAACATGTGTCTGTGCTCGGACAACAAACACTCGGCACAGCACTGGAATGCAGAGCAAACCTCGGGATTTGGGCGGGAAACGAGCTACCCGCTGTCTACCTTTGGGCTGAGTTCACCAACGCTTTCACTCTGCTGTTCAGAAAAGCATTTTGTACTTCCCAGTGAGAACTAAGTGTGCGTGTTTGTGAGAATGCACACAGTTGCAGGGATTTTAAGTAGAAATCGTCAATAGGTGAATCAGAATTTATGACAGCAGTATGAAATATATGTGAAATATGTGAAACCTGGTCCAGTGGGGGTTGGAACTAGATGATCTTTAAGGTCTCTTCCAACCTAAACCATTCTATGATTCTATACATTTTCCATTGCTTGCACTGGCAGCTGAGTAGAAAGGTAGAAAGGAAGGATAACCCTACTGGACACATATTCATTTTCTTAAAGAAAGTGGTTATTGGCAGAATTACAAACAGATTCTCTGTCATAACAATAACAAACTGCCAAACAAGCAATAGATTAGATAGCAAACAGAATTGGGTTTCCCTGTACAAAAGGCACCTTGGCTGCCAAAAGCACAAGAGCAATTAAGAAGAAAAATCAGCTTAAAAGTAGAGAGGAATAAACGGTGTAGAAAAAGGGAAGTGCTCGCTTGAGTTAATGAGTTTGTAAATGAACATACACACACATTTATACATACACACATCTATGGCCTTCCATACCATCAGGGTAAAGCCTCCTCACTGGATAAACGCCAGGTTGATGGGTATGTGTGACACTGGGCCGAGATGCTCCCTAGCCTCCCCAAGCTCAAAGGGCTGAGCTGCTGGATTTTTCCTTGACTTGTGCTTCATACTTCCTGCTACACCACTGCAAAAATGCAAGCCTTCTACCCAGGTATCCTAGGCAATAAAGAACCACTGACCACTCTTAATATATTTCTCATAGGTCAAGCTCACAAACATTCTAGATTTAAAATTCTAGATATGTACCAGCCAAATCAGACACAAAATCATAGTAAAAGTTGTTTTAACTGGTGAAATAATAAAGGTTTTCTATTTCTCTGTGCCTCATCTTTATTTTTCACTATCCTTTAGTCTATTTTGTGCATAGATGAGAATCCTCATGGAGGCCAGAGCCCTCCCTCCCTCTCCAAAGCCATTAACTGATCTGCTTCCCTCTCTCTGGGTGACAAAAAGAAACAAAGACACAGGACATATGCGTGTGAGAAAGGTGGTAGACAGACCCAGAGAAAGAATTCAAGAAAAAACTTGAAGGATTGAGACTTAAAGGATTTATGTGAACACCTTCAATTTTTTAAGTGTATTTTTGTCTTTAGAGAAGGGCTTGAAGCTATTGTTAGACTGACTGTTAAGAAAACAAAGCGTTAAAAAGAGATGCCAATACTTCTTTAAGTTCTGTGATTCAGCAGGGCCTAACTCACAATTTATGACCTTTTCAAGGCTGGCAATGCTATGATTACTCAACCTGGCTCATAGTTGGCAGACACAGTCCAAACAAGAGAATCAGAGAATCTCAGTTCTAATCCCTGATCTTTTACAGGGATTCAGCTGGATCTGATTCAGCAACACATGCAGGCACATGCTCTATGTTAAACAAAACATTTGAAACTATTAAGGCTCAGAAAGCGCTCAAAGTGTACACTTAACCAATTGCCTAAATCGTTGTCTATGTATACACAAGACAGCTACCCCCAAAAGTTGTGTATTCTTCCTTTGGTTCAATTACCAACTCAACTGAGTTTGGCATTTTGTGGGAAGCACGGGATGGTCAATACAAGAATCTTAAGATACTTATGGCTATAAATGGCATCAACAAGTAGGTAGAGCTAAGAAATACATGAGTGGTGAGATCCATTTTAGAAATCTTGATGAAATTTCATTAAAGAGAAAACTAAATGAACTATGATGTTGAAAAATGAAAATCTGAATATGGGAGATGGATAAAGTGATATAACACAGCACAGAATAAGCACAGGATGTACAGTTACAAATTCCAAATATAAGAGTTGTTGAGCACCCCTTGAAATACTAAAAATCTGTGCTTTCCTTTAACATTAGAATTGCACATGGTTCCCTCATTGATGTGGTGGGGTGTGTAGTAGGCCAGTAAACACTGGTACTTTCGAAAATAGAAACAGGTACAGCTGGAGATTAAAAAACTTTTTTGATCTCTTGGAAGACCACCTAAGAAAACAGAAGAGCCTCAAATAATTAAACAGAAAAGTCCCAAGAAGTGAGCATGTGTACGGGACTACATTCTTCTGTGAAGCCACACCATTTAGAGACCAAATTCCTTTGGAATCTCACATAAAAATGTGAACCCCTGCCTATAAAGCTAATGCGATCATGGCATACTTTACTGTGAGGAGGACCGGTGAAGTCTGCATCCCTGTAAATGAATATCCACAATGTCAACCAGAGACGAGAAGGTAGCTGGCGGGGGGGAAAGCTCAGCATGAGCACCAAGGGTCAGACATGGCTATGCACAATCAGACATTTAATGAATTTCTGCAGACAGCTGCTTACATAACTGTCAGGCTGTCCTACCAGCCCTTCAAAAGCGCTGAGGCATTTCCCCTTCCTTAAGGAGGGAAAAAAACCCCAAACATCCCACTCTGAAAGATAAGAAAAGCAAAACTCATAAGCTGCAATAGTCGCAATTACTTATAATAGCATGTGACTACATGGATTAAGCTTTAATTATTACACTGTTGCTATTTGTCTACGATTGGATGTGCAGAGAAACCAGTTCTAACCTGTCAGATATGGTGGACTCATATTTTCTAATGTTTAAAGAGTTATAGTATGCCCTTGCCTTTTGCCAGCAGTATATTTCCACAATTAAAGGAAGTTATTTTATACTATTTTAAACAAAGGTTGAAGAAATTTGCCGTAGGAACAAACTTCCTGAGTTTCATTATCCAAAGCTTTAAAATGACTGGCAAGCTTCACTTTTGAGTCATATAAGTTAATTGATGACACCATAATCATGAGGAGTAATGCTAGTCTAGTCAGGTATTCTTTCTTCCTGGTAAATACAATCCAGGATACCCTGAGGGATTCTGCTAAGCACAGATGTAAAGAAAAGCACACAGAAAAAGAGGACAGGAACACATTTTTCAACATGTCTTTTCCCCTTATTCAACTGTCGAAGAGAACAAACGCATTGTCCGACGGGGATTATAAATGAGCCTCTGCCCAAAGTTAAAACTGAACTTCCGAAAATATACATGCAACCACTTTGAATTTCATCCCTCAGATATTGACAACTTTTATCCTATGGCAATGATTTACAAGACAAAAAGGTGCTTTTAAAAATCATTTAAATCCACATGACAGATTATGAAATTATATACTTTGTCTTTCTAGTGAAAAGAAGCGACAAAAGAACAAAGGAATCTGACCACCAATTTTTTCACGGATACACAAACTCCCATGACAAGCTGATGAAGAAACTCTTAATTTCCATTTGATAAAAAACTGTAGTTTAACAATCTTAAAGGAAGGCCTATGAGAACATCTTCACCTACTTTTAATCAACCAAGACTAATGCACACTGTAGCTTACTTCCCCATAATGCAACAGCACTTTCCCTCTCGTGAAACCAGGGTTAAGATGCAACAGCTCAGAGTATTACAGCAGGTCAACGATGGACTCCTACATCATCTTTATGAGATGTAATTTCAAGAAAAAGAAAATTCTTCAAGCTGTATCAGAGAATATGGATATTTTTTGGTATGTACACATTGCTTGTTTTGTCCCTTCATGGAGATAAGTAAAACATATTGCTGTCAAAAAAATTAATTACTTTGACTGATACTCTAAGCCTTACATTGTCTAAGAACCACTGCGGTATCTTTCTCCCCACCTGTCCCCAAAAGAACCATTATATCTACTTTTCCCTCTATAACCTGGAGCAGAATATCCACAATTTCACATTGGGAGCAGATGATGCTAGAAGTGAAGATACTTAATTCAAGGTTAGTGTACTCTCACTAATATGGCTATAAGAATGAAGTATTCATTCCCTGAATCAAAACATCCATTGATGTGTCATATGAAATCAATCTGAACCTACTTGTCAAGAGGAATAGAAGAATTATGGGGAGTACAGGGGTTGTCCTCAGGTGTCAGCTATTTAACAGCTGTAAAGATACTGGTTTACTACAAGAAATGTAAACATAGCTGAGAAAACAGCCTATTGCTGCAATCTTCCCTGACAATTTCATTGCTCATGTGGTATATGTATGTACAATTACTATAGGGCTTCACTTCATTAAATTATAAGCATTTCCCAATTTTCAAGCTTAGATATCATCTCATCCTCTCTCTAATAGCAAAAGAGAACAAGAGAATTTACAAAACGTGGTTTCTTGTGTGGCTCTGTGTGGATTGTGCCTTGTCTAACAGTAAGATTGAATGGAGACTAAAATCTTTCACTTCAGTGGAGGAGCCACTTGTGAGCTTTCCCTCTTCCTCCTCTCCTACACGACTGCTCATTACGTGAAATTGAGTATCATTTAGACTTAACTCCTATGAAGTTAAGGTAAGATCGGACAACCTGTTCAAAAGCTTTCTGGGGATCGGTTACTGGTGACATGCAGACAACAAGACAAAAAAACCCAATCATGATGATCTGTGCATGCACATCTGTGTATTTTTTTCTTGCTAATATTATCTGACTAAGGGATTAAAAAGAGGAACTCATGAAGAAGTCATCTGAATCTTTTTTATTCTTTCCAGGCAGCAAAGTATGTCATACATGATGAAACTAATATTCAGCCGCAAAAAAAAATAATAAATAAACCGAAAATGTTCCCTGCCATGATAAAGAAATAATTTTAAAAATGCAACTTCCTAAGTACCATAGTTTTCCAAATAAAATCCCACATTCTACAATAATGACCTCAAGTGAGACATACTAGGGGATGGCAATATAAACTTTAGGATTATCACCCATCTGAGTCACTTACTCTCTGTTTACGTCTAGTCAAAGGCTCAGTGGCCCCAGCACTATTTATAACATTTTGTCTCATCTTTCAAGGGTTTTTCCTCCTTCTACGAATAGTTTCCAGAAACCAGGGAGATTTTTGACTTACTAAAGTGGCAGAATGCTACAGGTAGCCTTGTTCAGCAGCAGAATACTAAAGCAACTATCAGGTCAATAAGCTTTTAAATAAGTGATCTCTCTTAATAGGAAACAGGTTCCAAACTTAGAGTTAGATAACATGCTAAGCTGCTAACTATTTTCCCCCCTGCATTCTCCTCTGAGACCTATTCTCACTATGGACCTACATTTGAAGCTTGTTTGCAAACTATGTTTGAGACCTATGCTGCAAGACTGTTTCATGATGTCTCATGACAGATTAGGATTAAAATCACTTTAAAACTATAGTTCTGGAACTCTGTGCTCATACAACCTCACCTACAAAGCAAAACAAGCAGATTCAGTTTCATGTTGAGAGTAATTGGATCTTTCAAACAAAAAACAGAAGAGAACCATGACCCAGGTAAAACACTATCATTGTCTGCCAAATTTAAATTTTAATGCTTCCCAAGAAGCACTGAACACAGTAATTGTACTGAGTATTCACTAATTGTATTGAATATCACCCAACTGGCCTTTGAAGGAAAGCAATGAGAGCAGGGATGCGAAAGAAGGAAATGAGGCTGCCTGAGTGCTATCCTATCTCCTGTGCAAAACACATTTGGAGAGAACTAATCAATCCCTCTCACGGAATCAACAGTCTTTAAACCAAGTCCACTTTCCAACTAAAATCCCTTGTATCCAGAGCTTTTAAAAGATATATTCTGTTTAGATTTCCTTTTATTCCCCAGTCCTGAGGAGATACTAAAACTTGAGTGAGATGCCTGTAGATGACAAGTGTGGAAACTACTGCAGTCATCTCATCTATGACTTACATTATCATATACATACACATATATATATATTTAACCTTTAAGAACAAAACACTAAGTTTATCATCAAGAATCATTAAGACTTTTTTGTCTTCAAAAAATATTACAAGTAAATCTTTCCTAAAATTCTGGCATCTATTCTACTTAGAGCACAGGTGACTCCTGCTAAATGTAAGACCGCATTCATGCCACCCTACAACACTATTTTTGTTATCCAGTTCACTATTAACCCACGGTTGAGTAACTCAAAAGTTCATATATAACATGACTGCCCCCTTGTGTCAAACCAGATCCTGTCCCTTTAGCAGGGGGATTTCTCAGAACATCTCTACTAACTTGTCTTTTCTTAATATGAAAAAAAATTAAACTAGTTTCTTGAGTATGAAACCAGAGTTCTACAGCTCTTATAGAGCTCTTATAGAGCTCTTATAGAGCTGTAGAAACAACAGAACAAAACGTAGAGTACAGATGATAAAAAGCAACGTGGAAAACAGCAACTGTATTCCCAAAGTGATACAATCCTAAATCAGTGACAGGTTTATTAACAACAACAAAACCAGAAAAAGCTGCTTCCCTTTCAAAGCTATTTTCTTTACATAATCCCTTTTTTTCTTATAGGTCAGATATAAAATTAATTATATGAAATTGTATAGCAAGACTGTAAGCTAACTTCACCAGGTTAGACATGCAGTATAATTCGCTAGTAGCTCTGAATACAGAAGCCTACGTCAACATCAGCAACACACTACACTGCAAGGGGAAAACTCACAGAGGATGTCAGCAGTCCAAGTGGGCACATAGACATATAGGAGATACGCTTATATTTAAGATTATTTGCTCAAACAAAACACCACCTTTGCTGAATACATTCAGTTTGCAAGTTCTGAGGATTCATAAGGGCTGTAATGCTTTTCTAATGAAAATTTGGTCCCACAATTTACATATATTAACACATCATCTGTGTGTTTGGAAACTTAGAAATTATTTCAAATGTGTTATCAAATATTATGAGCTGTTGATTAGCACAAAGGGCCAGGATAGGCATGTAGGGTTTATGCAGGTATCAGTAACCCATGTGGCACCTGTGAAGCACTAAAACAGGGCTCTGGACTCAGGCCAGACAGGAGAGCATTGGCATCAAGGCAGAGCTAGACTAGATGTTTGCCTGTTTGCCATCAAGAACCAAGGAAAGAACTGTGTGTCTTTCTTCATTAATAAAGGAAATTAAAGAAAAATAAGAGAGGCCCTCTGGCTAAGGAAAATAATCATCCATAAAAAGGAAGTCAGAAAACTGAACTACAAGTCTTTTGCCTTGAATACCCAGGCTACAATACAGCCACAGAAAATACTTTTATTTTTGCCCATTTCACCCATCTATGGGTCTTTGGCAAAGCTAAACCAAAAAACACTGTTAGATGAATTGTTATCCAAACTACAAGTCAGCTTGCCTTCAGCACTGACTTCAGCTCACAGCTCCCCCCTTCAGTTTTCCCTTGGTGCTCTCTCAAGTTTGTGGAGCCATCAGGGACTCCTCTCTTTTCTTCTAAGAAAGCAACCATCTCTGTGTCCTACTGGCACATCCCCCGTGGGAGCACACGCTAGTTAGGAGTGACGGTAAGGAAGATGAACAGAGAATGAATAAATAAATAATTTCCTAGCTGGAGAACTCCAATGTCTTCTCTACATAGAAGCATGGAAGCACTGGCATGGGGAGAAATGCTGAACCTTGGAAAAGGGGAGCACCGGAGGGAAAAAGTGAAGGATTGAAACTGAAATAAGAACTGAATTGAACTGATGGAAACAAGCAGTATATTCTAAAAGATCAGTGTTGTTCACAGCAGGTCTCACAATTCTGTGTCAGGAAACCTAAAGCTTTTCAACAGAAAGGTAAGAGGAAAAACCAGCAATGTTAATTTCCTGAAAGTTGCTTCTTCTGAACACACATCCAAAACTGCACAGTTCCTAGAGAAGTACCAAGGTGTCTAGGATGCAGCATCACAAATTTAATATCTGAAAAATATAAAGCCATCTTTAATATCTGAGTCTCTGAAATACATCAATGCCAACAGATTAAAAGGCATCACATTCCAAGGATTAATGTGTTCATTGGTATCTCCAAGATCAGCTATGTTTTCTCCCATATCCTCAGCTCGTTTCCTCCCTCTGTTGCTGCTGATTTGACTGTCCTTTCTGTTCACTGGAGCTTACATCCTTCAATTACTCTCTTTCCTCCTCTCTCCTTCCCCCATAGTCCATCTGCTTCATCATAGCATCTCCAAGACTTCTCTCCTTCCTCTCCAACCCTCCCCCCCCCAAAAAAACTCATTTAGGCACTTGTAACGCTCTAGCTTTTCAGTGAGCTGACCAGAGAAAGTTCAGATGGAGCAAGGCTAAGCCAGTAATTAAGGCACAGCTTTCCAATGCATTTTGCTTTCCTACTCTTTTTTCAGTCTCTGTGATAGACCTGTCACTACTGCCACATGCACTTCGAATGCTTTCTCCATCACATGTAACTCTGTATAGCCATGCTTCATTTCTTTACTATGTGTTTTATATATTCTGCATTCTACGCAAATGTCCTTCTTAATCAGAGAGGAACTGAACTCAAAAGTTTGCAATTCAGATGTGAATTCAGACTTCAGACTCTTGGCTTGATTCTGACACAGGGGCACCTTGAATGCATAAAAAAAGTCATTAACAAATTACAGACTCCTGTAATTCTAATAATGCATACTTCTCACAGGGAATCTGCAAACTATGACTACAGCTCCATTAGGTATGATTTATATTAAACCACTTTTTGAGAAGTTCATACCTTTAAACTGTACTTCCCTTACAAAAAGAGGGTTCCTAAATGTACTGTGTCTTAAATAGACCATTCGTGGTAATGCTACAAGGCCTCTAGTATATATTATTTGCAAGTTCATAATTTACAGTAAAACACCAAAAGCCTTCAGACAAAAAGACAGAAACAATTAAGAGCTCTAATAATCTGATCCTGCTGTTTGCAGCACACAATGACTTAAAATTATTCATGTGTTCCAATATGGAAGTGATTTAATGTAATTTAGCAAACCTGAGAGTTACATTAAGATGTAATAATGATGAATGGATGAGACCTTATAGAGCTCTTATAGAGCTGTAGAAACAACAGAACAAAACGTAGAGTACAGATGATAAAAAGCAACGTGGAAAACAGCAACTGTATTCCCAAAGTGATACAATCCTAAATCAGTGACAGGTTTATTAACAACAACAAAACCAGAAAAAGCTGCTTCCCTTTCAAAGCTATTTTCTTTACATAATCCCTTTTTTTCTTATAGGTCAGATATAAAATTAATTATATGAAATTGTATAGCAAGACTGTAAGCTAACTTCACCAGGTTAGACATGCAGTATAATTCGCTAGTAGCTCTGAATACAGAAGCCTACGTCAACATCAGCAACACACTACACTGCAAGGGGAAAACTCACAGAGGATGTCAGCAGTCCAAGTGGGCACATAGACATATAGGAGATACACTTATATTTAAGATTATTTGCTCAAACAAAACACCACCTTTGCTGAATACATTCAGTTTGCAAGTTCTGAGGATTCATAAGGGCTGTAATGCTTTTCTAATGAAAATTTGGTCCCACAATTTACATATATTAACACATCATCTGTGTGTTTGGAAACTTAGAAATTATTTCAAATGTGTTATCAAATATTATGAGCTGTTGATTAGCACAAAGGGCCAGGATAGGCATGTAGGGTTTATGCAGGTATCAGTAACCCATGTGGCACCTGTGAAGCACTAAAACAGGGCTCTGGACTCAGGCCAGACAGGAGAGCATTGGCATCAAGGCAGAGCTAGACTAGATGTTTGCCTGTTTGCCATCAAGAACCAAGGAAAGAACTGTGTGTCTTTCTTCATTAATAAAGGAAATTAAAGAAAAATAAGAGAGGCCCTCTGGATAAGGAAAATAATCATCCATAAAAAGGAAGTCAGAAAACTGAACTACAAGTCTTTTGCCTTGAATACCCAGGCTACAATACAGCCACAGAAAATACTTTTATTTTTGCCCATTTCACCCATCTATGGGTCTTTGGCAAAGCTAAACCAAAAAACACTGTTAGATGAATTGTTATCCAAACTACAAGTCAGCTTGCCTTCAGCACTGACTTCAGCTCACAGCTCCCCCCTTCAGTTTTCCCTTGGTGCTCTCTCAAGTTTGTGGAGCCATCAGGGACTCCTCTCTTTTCTTCTAAGAAAGCAACCATCTCTGTGTCCTACTGGCACATCCCCCGTGGGAGCACACGCTAGTTAGGAGTGACGGTAAGGAAGATGAACAGAGAATGAATAAATAAATAATTTCCTAGCTGGAGAACTCCAATGTCTTCTCTACATAGAAGCATGGAAGCACTGGCATGGGGAGAAATGCTGAACCTTGGAAAAGGGGAGCACCGGAGGGAAAAAGTGAAGGATTGAAACTGAAATAAGAACTGAATTGAACTGATGGAAACAAGCAGTATATTCTAAAAGATCAGTGTTGTTCACAGCAGGTCTCACAATTCTGTGTCAGGAAACCTAAAGCTTTTCAACAGAAAGGTAAGAGGAAAAACCAGCAATGTTAATTTCCTGAAAGTTGCTTCTTCTGAACACACATCCAAAACTGCACAGTTCCTAGAGAAGTACCAAGGTGTCTAGGATGCAGCATCACAAATTTAATATCTGAAAAATATAAAGCCATCTTTAATATCTGAGTCTCTGAAATACATCAATGCCAACAGATTAAAAGGCATCACATTCCAAGGATTAATGTGTTCATTGGTATCTCCAAGATCAGCTATGTTTTCTCCCATATCCTCAGCTCGTTTCCTCCCTCTGTTGCTGCTGATTTGACTGTCCTTTCTGTTCACTGGAGCTTACATCCTTCAATTACTCTCTTTCCTCCTCTCTCCTTCCCCCATAGTCCATCTGCTTCATCATAGCATCTCCAAGACTTCTCTCCTTCCTCTCCAACCCTCCCCCCCAAAAAAAAACTCATTTAGGCACTTGTAACGCTCTAGCTTTTCAGTGAGCTGACCAGAGAAAGTTCAGATGGAGCAAGGCTAAGCCAGTAATTAAGGCACAGCTTTCCAATGCATTTTGCTTTCCTACTCTTTTTTCAGTCTCTGTGATAGACCTGTCACTACTGCCAAATGCACTTCGAATGCTTTCTCCATCACATGTAACTCTGTATAGCCATGCTTCATTTCTTTACTATGTGTTTTATATATTCTGCATTCTACGCAAATGTCCTTCTTAATCAGAGAGGAACTGAACTCAAAAGTTTGCAATTCAGATGTGAATTCAGACTTCAGACTCTTGGCTTGATTCTGACACAGGGGCACCTTGAATGCATAAAAAAAGTCATTAACAAATTACAGACTCCTGTAATTCTAATAATGCATACTTCTCACAGGGAATCTGCAAACTATGACTACAGCTCCATTAGGTATGATTTATATTAAACCACTTTTTGAGAAGTTCATACCTTTAAACTGTACTTCCCTTACAAAAAGAGGGTTCCTAAATGTACTGTGTCTTAAATAGACCATTCGTGGTAATGCTACAAGGCCTCTAGTATATATTATTTGCAAGTTCATAATTTACAGTAAAACACCAAAAGCCTTCAGACAAAAAGACAGAAACAATTAAGAGCTCTAATAATCTGATCCTGCTGTTTGCAGCACACAATGACTTAAAATTATTCATGTGTTCCAATATGGAAGTGATTTAATGTAATTTAGCAAACCTGAGAGTTACATTAAGATGTAATAATGATGAATGGATGAGACACAGCACATACACACTTACAGAAAACCTCAAAGTCCTGCAGAATAAAGGAAGTACCCCTAAAGACCTGGCAGGTGCCCCCATGTGGGTGGCCAACAAAAGAAAAAAAAAAAAGGGAAAACCAAAAAAGGAAGACTGCAAATAGCCTTTAAAAAAAAAAAAAAGTCAAGATTCTAGAGCGCAACAAAGGGTGTGGATAAGAATGCATTCCAAATTAGTATCTGAAAATTTTACATAGACAGGACTGCATTAGGTTTCTAAAATAAAAAGCAAATGGACTGAGAACACTTACTAAATTCACTAAAGAACAAATACACTGTGGCTGCATCTCTCCATTATTTATTATCCCAGCAGCCATTTTAGGATTCAAACACTGGTACACCACTTCCCATGGACACGGGTGCTCGGCATAAGCTCTGCACACACCAGCAGCAAGCACACTGCAAATCCTCTTCGAGAAGGCACCTATACAAATCTTTATCTTTCCTTCTAAATAAAGACATTGCTCACAAAGCCTAAACATTTTGAGGCATTAAGTAATTAAAGGAAAAGAAGAATGATGACTGGCATTTCAACTTTTTTTGTGCATTTATCACAGCTAGAATGTGGATGAAGTTTTATAACACCTGTTTAATGATGCACTTCTTATTTCCCCAGCATTACTTGTTCTATGGAATAGGTAATAACAAGAACGATTAAATGCTGCACAGTTTGAAAAATCGCTAAGAGTGGAAAGAGAAGAAAGGAGAAATTAATGTTTGTGCTGCTGAACCAGAATTTCTCAATATCAGTGTGATATTTTTTTTCTAAAACCAAATGAGTACAGAACAACAGCCTGTGATACAGTCTATTATTCCCAGTTTGACCAATTTTCTTCAATACTGTGCTAAGATAGAGTATGCTTTCAAACTGAGCTTTCTGACATTGAACAGAGGGCAACTTGCATGGAGAAAGCCTCTGTGGCAAGCGCGAGTATAAACTGGTTGTCCTGGCACCCAATTAGTGCTTTTCTTTAGACAGTATTAAGGACTATTGTGGTATTTTGGGATTCACTCATCAAATAAACATGAGGAAATAATTTTTAAATACTACACTTGTTTCTATAATAAAATCAAAAGCTGTTTATTCACAACTTTTTTTGTTTGCTTTTATTAAAAAAAAAAATTAAACATCAGATCCCATACATATAGGGGTCAAATTTTCAGCAGCACATAGACTTTGGTGTCTATGATCTGTTCTCAAGTTCTAGCCAGTGTCTAAATAGGTATTTTTAAAAAATACCTATTTTTTTAAGCTACAAAAGTTCAAATGCTTTCCAGAGTAATAGCTGCACTACAGGGGGAAAAAAATCATGAGGATAATTCAAATAAATTTTACTGCCCATATATTAAAGGTTTCACCAAAATGAACTTACTGTCAGATGTAGACAAACAATTTCCAAATGTGAGATCTCACCAGATACAGCTCTCTGTTCACTGCCCTTCATATTCTCGCATGTAAACTAAACTTTGGTAGTGACTGCAAAACACTTTTAGCATCCCCTGGTCTCTTCCATTCATACAGAGCCTGTATCATGGACCTCACCTGTCTGAAAGTGCCATCCCTCAAAAATAACCTGCACCTACAAGACACAGAGTGACAACCTCACATAAACCAGGAATCACATAAGGAGTGTTGTTTCTGCTGTGCTCTGCTCGCTTCGTCGGCTCTTTGCAGGACATTACCTCATACTGAACATCCTCTGCCTTTATTTTCAAGGCTCGAATTCATATGGGCTCAAAATTCCCTAAAAATCAAGTCCCTGGACTCCCCACCACTCCCACTAACTCCCCTTTTCAGGAGCAGTGACATTTCTGTACCAATGACACCTGGCAGCACAGGACTTGCTTGTGGCGCAGGCCCATGACCAAAAGGACACAAAGACAGACCAACAACAACACTTATCACTTTCTGATCCATTTGCCTGTTGACATTCTATTTATGCATTTTCCATGGGGAGAAAAAGGGAAAAAACTGACCACCAATACATCAGTTTTCCTTAAGAAAGGCAGACACAGAAGAGTAACTGGACATAGTGATGACTACCTTCTATATTTACTTTTATCCCAAGTGGCACTCACTCAGTAACCACAGAAACCTGTGATACAGGAACCTGAGAAAAACACAGACCAAAACACAACCATGAGCAACAGGTCAGGTGGCCAGCTTTAGTTTGCTAACAGACTGACAACTACTGTAAGGTATTTAAGGTATCTTGTCTGCCACACAATGCAAATGCTTTAGCTTTTCCTAGTTTAACTTCCTGCTGTAAAACCAAACATACAGTTCTACACACGGGAATGACAGAAAGTCCCAAGACACTCAGTGAAATCACATCTATTTCGAGCCCTTGCAGTGAGATGAGGAAAGTGCCCAAGGCCACGCACACTGCGCTTCATGCACCCAGCATCCGAGATGATGCATACAGCTTCCCACTTTACAGGTCCACCCTGGATTTGGCAAATGTCTCAAACAAAACCTTCCACTGCAGTAAGCAAGCATTTACCAGCAAAACTTTGCTAGATCAGTAAGCTGTTAAGCATATTTGACCATGTTTTTAACTTGGGGGAAAAAAAAAAAACATCAGTAGTGATCAGAAACAGCAGCTGCAGAAGAAACTCTTTAATGTGTCAACGCTGTAAACGGATTTCCAGAGAAGTACAGCAAGAGGAAAATACCACATTATGCTGAAATGAGTCCTCGTCATACTGGCAGCAGCATTTACTTGTGAATAAACCTGCAGCTGCAATACTTATCTTTGTAAAACACTATGGAATTAAGTTAATAGAAAAAAATCCCCTTGTGTTGGTATTTCCAAGCAATTTTCAGATCAGTTTGACCCTTAGAATGTACAGCATGCAATTTCCTGAACAATTACAGTATTACATCAGGTAAACTATCCCATTGACATCTTTTTCAATTGTTTTCCTGTGCATTAATATTGTTACAAAAAAGGTATTTTCTTTCAGTATTGCTGTCCTGTTGCACTGTTCAGCAATATTTAAACCAGCTGTTGATTCCCACTTTTCCAACATAATGCACTTTACTACATAAGATGGTCTCACAAGACCTTATTAGAAATTAAGTATTATGCAAATATTAAAATAGAAAGTCCCTTGGGTCACACGTGCTATTTGTTTATAACACCATAATATGCCATGCCTGGATTTGATAGTTGAGCCTGCAATTAGATGATCATGTCAAAAATACATTAGACAAACTATTTGCTTGTTACACTGTGTTGGTTTCCAGCTTTGGCTGCCACAAGCACAAACACAGATATCTGTTACTACACTCTCATCCACAGCCATCATTTCACTAATGAAAATAAATAATTACAAATGCTAACATTTTGACCAATATTGGAATTATAATTTTGCTAAAAATGCTCATTTACTAGTTTGTACCTGCACTTGGAATAAGTCTCAGTGGCCAACTATGTCTCTTGGTTGGCACATACTGATCTGGATGGGCATTCCTACAACCGTGTATTGATATCAAATTGATTCTTGCTGGAGAGCTGCAATGCCAAATCCAGGTATGATTCCTACACTGATTTAGCATAGTATATGCAGCATGTGTGGGCATAATGCTGCCCACAAATTTCAAAGTACGCTAATTTAACTGCTATTTAAAATTATTAAATTTTACAAGTTCATAATGAGTGTTTTGTTACCACATTAGTAAAAAACTATTATTTGCCATACAAATAATAAATCATTAAATAAAATTTCTATCCCTTGTATTGGATAAAATAACACCCACCAAAAGAAGCACTCATATTATAAACTACTCAAGTTTTTAACTTCTTTTGGTGTATCCTCCACACATAAACAAAAAGGAAAGTTATCCTCCATCCCCTTAACAGAGAGAAGATGTTTATTTATGTTCTGAATTTTAATTCTGGAGTTAACTTCAGATGACAGTAAATATAACTTTTTAAAATGCTAGATAAAAGTGGGACATTTTTATTGTCTCCCTCCCTCCAAAAAAAAAAACAAAACCAACCAACGAATTTTTTGCACTTATTATTCTGCATGGTGCCCAAATTAAACAATGATAAAAGTTAGTAAGTGGGGAGCTGTTTGTTGTTTTTACAGCATAGGAGCCCTGTACTTCTGAATCACTAAGCAGCTGGAGTCTGGTTTAATTACTTAACATCAATCAAGATGTAAACCAGCACTTGGAGACCAAGGAATGCAACATTCATCTGCAACACAAAAGAAATAGCTAAGCTATCTTAGCTTCTGCCTAGACAGTTTGTACACTACGAAAAGTCAACACATTACTTTTATACTATGTCAGTAACATAAAATAGCCAAGTAGTAATTTTACGCTGTACTTGAATACATCAGTGGCAATTTGTAATAAGGAAGAAAAGATCATGAGAATATTATTTCATAAAGGCTTGTAACCGCTAACAGAGGACGTATTTGTCCAGTACTACCTTCTAGCAAGTGGCAGCACTAGTATATGATAGCAGTTCACTCTCCAGTAAGTAAATGGAAAGAAAGTTAAAATAAAATGAGATACTAAATTGCAAACTCTAGGTTCCTGCCTGAATGTTTCACCTGTTCATTCTCTAAGCTTGTGAAATACAATACTTTTATTGTGTTTTTGCTAATATTAAGAACACAGCACAGCAATGCTGCATTCAACTCGAAGCACTACAGCCTGTCTTTTACAAGATCAAAGGAGATGATCTAATTATCCCTTCTGGTCTTCAGATCTATAGATGTAAACTACACACTCTATCTAATCTATGAAAAAGCAACCAGCCACCACAGCACACAAGAACTTCTCCCTAGAGATAAAAGAAACAAGTAACCACATGGGACAGATGTTAGCCACATTACTTATTGCACTGTCGGAAGCAGCTGAGTTACTACAGCACTGAGGGTGAAATGAGACACCATGAAGACCTGCCCAAGTCTTCAGCACATCTCAGGCAATCCATCTATAAAAATGAAGATTATAACCTGTGTCATGGAAGACTCCATCAGTCAACGTTAGCCGAATCTGTAGTGGACGTTGGATGCAGAACACAAACTGTTCATGTGCTGGGATCCCACCTATCAGATATTATACAAACACAGACAAAAACAGTCCCCAACTCAGATATTCCAATCCATGCATGGGATGACAGATTAAATATATACAGATTTTGAATCAAGGCAGCTGCATAAGAAAATGCAAAACACCGGTACTATTAGCTCATTGCCACAGTGGGAATGCCATAGCTATTTTGGCAGCATTCCATAAGCCAGAAATAAAATTCTTATAAAGTATGATGAACATCCATTTGCCTTTCAACATTTAAGAGACAGGTTTGCTAAAGTCCCCCTCTACTACAACCACCTAGTTCTTGAGCAGGAGGCAAACTTTGCAGCCACCTACAACTGGGACTACCTAGCAAATTAATGATTTCTTAACTTAAATCAGATATGCTTTGAGTCCTTTTTGATGACTATACTGTGTTGATCATTGCTTACTTAAGGGATTAGCCATATTCAGGACACATAGCCACAGCTATTTTCCCCTCCCACGCAACCTGCAATGAGAAACCAGAACACGGTGATGCCACCAAAGCCATTACAGTGTCTCATTTACCACCCTTCTGGGGTTTCCTTCTGAAAGAAGAACTTTCCTGGTTGCTTGTTAAACCAACTTTAGGGACAATTTATATTCCCAAGTGGCTCAAAGCAGGTGACTAGATGAGAAAAAATGAGATTCTTAGTATGTCCAGAGTTCTAGGGTCGATTTCTATGACCAAGTTTATGGCCAATTTATAACAAAAGTACAGGATATAATGATGCTTTTCCATACCAAAGGGAATAACAAAGAGAAACAGTCCTCCTCTTTTTTAGGAAATTATTAAATCAGCAGAGATTGCAAGCAGCATTTCTAAGGGAGTTTGACTGCATACTGAAACGTGCTGAATGAATGCTGCCCAGCATACAGCAAGCACTGAAGACTTTCCTGTTCCAAGTGAAGTAAATGACTGGGATAACAGCACATAACAGTAACCAGAGATGTTTGAACATTAAGCTCTGGTCTCAACTCAAGCATGTTCTTACACACAGTCGCTATCTCTGCTATTCTTGCCCTGCCATTAATGATAAAATGGGCCCCATGCAAATCATGGTTTAAATATTTTTAGCAGCATTTCAGAGAGAATTCTTGTGACAGCAAAAGTCAGCCATTACATCTGCCCACTCGAGAGTGAAAAAAAAAATATTTGCTCAGACTTCAGAGGGTCATTTTGGAATGGAAGAGGAAGATAAAAGCAGGAATCTTTTAGAATATGAGCTAGCAAATAAAAGCAAATAGGGATTCCACTCACTGATAATCCAACAGAAAAGAGACAGTTATAAAACACATTCAGCACTTTGTTCTAGGCAACAGGTTAAATCTCATGCCAACAGATTACACGCTGATAATTAAAACACAGAACACTTAATAAAAATCTTAAAGAGGAGAGAGAGAAAATACTATTTCCAAGAAAAGGCAGTGGTAACTGCAGCACCATGGACACTGCACTTGGTGTTGACCAGCACACTCCATTGCGACTATTGCAATTGTATTTCAAAGTGTCCAAAAGCATTCGTTTCAGTCATTCAGAAAGATCCATCTGTTATCATTTCCTCTTAACCTGAAGATTATTAAAAAACACTAAATTTGTTTGATTAATTATTCCATCTATCATGCTGTTTAACAAAGAAGGGTTTATTTTTTAAAAACCTCCACCATTGGAGCCTGCCCTTTACTCCTAATACAATGCCTAAAAAGCTCTCTACCACACCTGGAATGCTGATGTCATGACACAGAATTTTTTCATGCTGGAAATACACTCAACAACAGAAAGTACTACTTTTTTTTAAATTTAATGCTTTATTTTAGTGTTAGCCTACTGTATTAAATCTTAGATCACAGCAGTATGCCATCGCAAGAAAGCCTCCACTGAAAAATTATTTTATTTGTATACTGACACAACCTAACTAACTAACGAAATGCATTTTGATCACCCCAAAAAAAGAGATCTGTGAAGCACATGGGGAAAACTCATTAAAACATTAAGGATTATTGTTACTTTGACCATATAGACAATAACAGGATCTCAAATGTGCAATATTAGCAACCACTTTCACCAAGAAACACAATTCCTGAAGCCAGCCTACTAAAAAAATTAAAAAAACAAACAAAAGATATATATGAAGTAATACCATATTCACAATTTAAAGATCAATAATTTTGCCAGCAATTTGCATAGTTAGAGAATATATTGATTCACATAGTTTACAAAAGTGAGTATTCATTTAGTCTGGTGCTCCAGGAGACAGAACTAGGTTTGGGTTGTTCAAGGGGTCCCACTGGTTTCTTTAAACTTTGTGAAAAGTCAAGCTACTTTATGTATTTAAAAAAATTAAATACAGTACCCAGAGACAACCTTTGATTTACATTTCAATTTCTACAGTAAATTTACAATACATTTAGAGATAGTATTTCCCTAAAAGATTACTCTTATTTAGAAGCTGAAAGAAACATCAAACATTTATACATCAGAACTTATCAAACAAACCACTGTCTAATGAGCTGTTGAACTCCAAGAATAGGAAACTATAGAAATAACAGGCATCAGCTTATTTTTTATGCACTAGCATTTCTAGAAGATTCACACAGAATGTGTAGCTCTTTTTAAACTTCTTTAAAGAGGAGAGTAATATTCATATAAAGATATATTAGATTGAGAGTTCTTCATTGCTTTTTTCTCTTCCTTTTTCAGCTCAGTTCCACCCCTCTTCTCCCTCTCCCATTTATATTCCTAAAAGTTTGGTTCATTTCTTTTTGCTACTTCAGCTAATGCCAACTGTAATGTTAAAAAAGGTGCTGAAATGAAACAATTATATGAACACATGGAAAGAACTCTTGGAAGCTGCAGCTCAGCTACAAGTACCATCGATTTTTCCCTACTTTAAAATGCAAATAGAACAAAAGACCCAATGAAGTGAAACAGGGAACATGAGACAATATGGGAACACACTGATTAGAGAGACAAAACAGTGAGAAGTCCAAATGAGAGCTGTGCTATTGCTACAGTCTAGTTTCCTATTTCACTTTTACAACAGAACAGATCGCACCCATTAACCAAACCACTGAAAAGCCAAGTCTTATCTCAACCACCACATTATGTACTGCACTCTTCAAACTGTTACAGGTCATTTTATAGGTGAGATCCGTAATAGCTAATTACACAGATTGCTTTGCTTGAATCTGCATCTTCTGCTTATTAGACTTCTCACATAGACGGAAAAGTGCAGTCACTCCTCCACACACCGCCATCTTATTCTATATTTCTGCATGCATCTTCTGGAAATCTGTTTGGCTTTTTTTCTCTGACATTTTCACCACTTTGCTATTTGGACATCAGGTCTTGAAGTATTCTATTATTAATTTTGTTTCCTCACAGTGGTAATGGCAAATGATTAACTGGTACAGTTATCTTTCCACATGAAAGATTTCCCATTTCAAATTCCACAGAAATACTACATTTATTTATTTCAAAACAGATTTAACATACAGCCAGGAGTATGTCCTGCAAAAAAACCCCAAACCTGCGTTTTTATTATTAGACACAAAACCGGTCTTATTAAATTCAATAGGAATAGGCACCTACACTTATAAAAAGAGAATAATTTTCACATAAACAAGCAGGGCACTGAAACTCAATGACCTAATGCTAGCGAGGACATAAACTCAGCCTCTCTTTTGTTTTTACACCACAACGATGCCACGTGTTTCCCTGTCAGTAACAGCAGGTACCCCACACTTTTGCCAGATTTACATTACTTGTCAAAAGGAGATATTTTTCATAATGTCAACTAAAAGTCACTTTCCACTTGTATGTCGCCAGTCAACAGTGAAATACTTATGCATTTATGACTTTCAAAAATTAATATTTATTCTGGAGTCACCTTTCTGCAGTTTATGGATAAGCCAATTCATACATTCCAATACATATATGATTGACCAGGAAATAGTTCTATGAATCTCAAATACAAGCATCCTCCTGGTCAAGAGTTTTACACTATGCTTCTGCTTCTGAAACTGTCTTCATGCTTCTGTTCTGATAGAGTATGAATTGCTTTTAAGACATAAAACTAGACACATTCGCACTTAATTTGACTTCTCCATACTAATTTGTTTTCATAGTTGGTGCTATATTTTTGTTAAGCACTTGGGACTAGATTTGCATATGGTTGCTTATTTCCTTATCAACAAATCTGGAGCGATTATTCAGTATATATGATGGCTTTAAGGAAATAAAATGCTTTACAACTAGGGATATCAGAACAAAATAATTCATCCTTCATTATCTCAGTCACAGCATAACTTTAAAGCCTGAATTAAAACCACACACTAACACAGATCTGAAATGACTAACCCCTTTAATTACACAGAAAATTAGTATGTGGCTTTGCACACAGAGATATGTCTATTGCATAATTCTAAATTTGATCCTTAATTCTATGCCCACATGTCTAACGCAGGTCCCACTGACACGTGTAACCAGCTCATAAACATTTGTTTCCTAGGACTTCAAAAAAAAGAATGAAACAGAAGGATTTGTCGGAATAATTAATGGAAATTGACTGGTTTTCAGCATCCAACAACACAGGTACGCAGTGAAACGCAGCACAGCAGCTTGCTTCTCAATTGCTTCAGGTGCAAGCAGAATGTCCAACCCCACAGTAAAACAAATATTAGAATATTTTACATTTCATAATATTTGGGAATATCTGTTACCTAAATGGCAATACTCCAACTGACATTATAAAACAGGATTCTCACTAACTTTTTGCCAAACCCTTATATCTATAAGGCTGATCTAGCATTGTTTCATGCCTTTTAACAAGTTGCCAACAAAGTTTTGCATTTAACCCAATTTATCCAGTTTTGAATCTAAAACCAAAGTATTAAGAGAAACAATGACTTCCATTGTTTCCGTAAGAGAAACAATGACTACCAAGTGAAGCCACATATGGGGACATGTGTTTTCTCCAATCCTACCAAGTGAAGCCACATATGGGGACATGTTTTGTAGTACCCCATCACTCATGACCTAGAGTAATCTAGGGAGATTTCAATAAACATTACAATCAAAATTAGGGAAGTAAATGAGAAAGTATAAGTTACTAAAAGACTAGGGTGTGAATTTAGTAAGGTTCTTCAGTTGATAGACATTACCTATATGCTAAGGTCTCCCACAAGTAATAGAAAAAAAAAATAAATCTCAGATGTTACACAAGTTGGACTTAAAAGTGATGGAACACCGTATTATTGGAAATTTATCAATGAAGGTGACAATGAGAAATAACTAAATCATTCCTAGATCCAAAAAGAATAATGAAAACTCCTAGCACCCAAGCTTATTTACCTTAAAGCCTGCAATGTTGTGATAAATTAAAGTTTAAAAAAAGCTACACAAAGGAAACTTCTAGATCTGGTTTTGCTGCTCCGTTGTTCTTGTCTAAGGCTTGAGGAAATTTATTACTTCCTCCTGCTTGTACCACTAAGAAATCTTCCAGAATGTAAGTCTCCTAAATCCTGTCTACAACTACATGTTCACATAGGTGCTTCAACTGAAAAGGAAAGTCCTTTTGTTTGGGGGGCAGGGAAGACTCCCTCCAAACCTACTTTTTTTTTTTTTTAAAAAAAAGAAGCCTGTCTTCAGTGACTATAAGAAGTACTTTCATGCTTCTCTGCCATTAAAGCTATATAGACAGAAGGCCTGAAAATAAGCTGCAGGAATTTCTGCATGTTTTGTACCTCAGAAATATAAGCTTGCCA
The DNA here is from genome assembly GCF_001431845.1 of Calidris pugnax. Lineage (NCBI taxonomy): Eukaryota > Metazoa > Chordata > Aves > Charadriiformes > Scolopacidae > Calidris > Calidris pugnax. The sequence goes on from NW_015091240.1 coordinate 1,858,575, forward strand.
AGAATTTTAATCTGTGGTTTCACTGCAGAAATCCTCAGATTTCTAGGAATAGGAAGGGAAAAAATTGTCTCATTCCTCTGCTAGAGGACATACTGTCACACATCTACTATGGTAAATAATGATTTGACAGCATTTGGAGTTCAAATTAAGCAATGGCAGAAGAATTATTTTTTTAAAGCATTTGAATAAAAATCTTTTGCAATTGTCAATTTTTTTTTAATAAACTGAGAACCTGGAGATAACATTTTAGCACAAAAGACGTGGAAAATCTTCTCTTAAAAGGAAAGAATTAAAACAAAGTGAAAAATACAGGCCTATTTCAAATCAGTTTTTATATACCACAAAGAAGTAATAAAGATCAAACCAGATCTTTTCTTCCAATGAGAATCATCAGTTGACTGTTAAAGAAGGTGCTGCTGAAATGGAAAGGCTGATATTTCATAAGAAGTATTTCAAAATTTACACTTTACAGCTATTCCACTGGAAAATGGTTGAGGGAGTGATATAATTCTCAACAGGCAAGTACTCCCACACATTGTCTCCACGTGAAAATCTTGAGGCTATCAACCACCAGCTGCTCAGAGACATTTGCTAAAACCTAAAACCTTGTGTCACAGCCAAGTGAACTTTTCCTTAGGTCAACACGAAGATTTACTGGCACTCAGAACAGTATACACCAACTTCAAGGTAAAAAGTTTGACGCAAATATCTGAGATAGCCCTATCAGCTCCATATTTCAGCTCCTCCCACCTGAATTGGCTTCTCTTGTCTAAGTCAACTAATGCACAATTCAATAGCCTTGACTTACTGTGAGATGTGAGTTATTGGGGTCAACAGTGTTTCACCCTCCAGGTCAAGTTCATCTGCAAAGCTGTTGGTCCTGATGAAGGGTCCTGTGTTCACATCTAAAAACGTCGGGCTTTTTTTCACTGTGAGAAAACATGCAGGTAACAGTTAAAGCAATAGTATTCAGCTTTTTCAAGAAAGGTCTAACACTCATTTGGATCTCAGAAATTTTAACAGAATATTGAGAACAGAAGTTACTACAAAAGATTGCGTATACAGAAAAGTTCAGGAAAAGTAAAACTTTAACTCCTCTTCTACCCAAAGAATTTAAACTTCTAAAGACTTAAAGCTAATAATTTTTTTCTCTTTTTTTGTGTTCATACTTCTCATACATTAGAATATAGAGTACCTATATCACAGGGAGCTTCACGAACTATAAAACTTACTGTACAGTACTCAGCCATACCATGGACCACCGCTCTACAGTAACAGCGCATTCAATTACAAAATCAGTTCCTTTTTATATCGTATCTACTTTGTGTTTTATTCTGGCGTGTAATTACTGATTAAGATCAAGAAAGCAGGCCCAGATCAACAAAGGACCCTAGGTATTTCCACAGTGAGCAATCAGCTCTTCTCAAGCACTGTCTGAGCCTCATCTTTGAGCCCAGACACAAGACAGATAGTAAGATATTCAGTTCATCCGAGATGAGGTCCTTAGTGGGAAGATCACTTCAGATACTGAAATGTATGAGACAAAATGAGAATTTCAGATACTGAAATGTTTTATTCACGAAGTTACTTGTTAACAAAAACTTTCATGCATCCAGTATATAAGATAGAGTATTACAGATTTCATTTTTAAACTAAGGCTCCTAAATTCTGCCAGACTCTAACATTAAGAACTCTAAATGCTTTTTCTAGCATGGTCCTAATATTTTTAGAGAAGCCACAATATTTGCATATGAATAAAACCACTATTGTATCTATACATTCTTGTAAATTAATCTTATAGAAAATAAAAAAAAGTGAAATTCTGTAGAAATCATAGCTAGATTGTGGCACCACCATAGAAATCTTTATCTGTGCAACTGGCTGGATCATTAAATAAAATAATTATCATGTTCTAATTCATGAAGTCTCTACTGTGTGAAAGAAAATATTTTATAATGTGACAGTAAATAATGCCCTGACAAAATGCAACAAGAGAGCTAAAGGAATACAGCAGAAACAGCTAACTTAAATGTAGCTGAAATTTAATGAGAATAGAAGTGGGAATATCAGGAAACATTTATTTTTAAAATGCAATCATTTTACTTAAGTAAGTAGATATTTTCATATGGCAGAAATTGATTCAAACTTTTACAAGAATGTGGTCATTCAAAATTACAATAGGATCTCTACAATAGGTTCTCTAGAAGTTATAACAGGAGAGGAAGACCTCTGAAATCACAATTTAAAAAACAACACCACCAACAACAACAACAAAAAAACACACCAAGACAACTGCTAGGGGACCAAATTGTATTTTAAAGACAAATTAAAAGCATGAACCACTTGCATTTAAAAATGAAAATTATCCAGTAAGTTTTAACAAATGTGAGCTTCCTGGTTTTGCTTTTAGTATCATGTTATTTAATCACTTTGCTGTAACCATCATCTAAGACAGTGGCTGTGAAATAAACACAATAGTTCAGATTTGCAGGAAAAGCTCATTAAAATAGAGTCCTTTTGGCTTTCACTAAATTAATTTTCACTGTTTCCATTTCTACAAAATTCATATGAAACTTTCCCAGTTTCTAGGAAAGGATGACTCACAGCATTTTTAGTTTTCTTGATGACAAGTGATAAAACTTGCTAAACCTAAAGCCACGTGAAGTGTTTGCTGAACTCACTAAACTGTGCTTATGAGATACAACACAACACGGTACACAAGTGGATTTGCAGAAACAGCTATTCTTGGATCATTCACATATTGCTTTTCAGTTTCCCTGGAAGGGGAGAGGAGTGGCACAATGAAAAAGGAACAAGTCATCAAGACTGTCCCTCAGCCTATTTGAAAGTGCTGTTACCTGAGAATACAGGAGTGAGAAGCTGCTTAATATGAGGCAAATGTGGTATCCCACTCCCTCTTTTTATTTTAAAATTTTCTAAGATGATCATAACCCAGATCAGACTGTTCTGGTGAACACTGCAGCCTTCTGCTCCTTATGCTTTCATTTTTAAATGTACATTCCTCCTTCCAACACAAAGGAGGAACCACTCCAAAACACTACTGTGAAACCTGCTCACACAGAGAGAGGAGGGACCAAGGGAAGCACATGGTATTAATGAGAGCTTTCCTGCCACAGAGGGCCTTGAAACAAGGTTCAAGCAGAGCACCAGGGAGCATATGCTACCACAACATATTTTTTTTATTTCTAAAGATAAATTCATAGCCATTTGACTTTGGAGGAGTCTCTCTCACAAAGCAGTGTTAAAAAAAAGTATGTTTAAAAAGAGACTAAATTTCTAAATGAGTAGGCTGAAGGAAAAAAAAAAAAAAAGGAAGCTTTAAAAACTCATTTTCAATGGAAAATAATGAGTGAAAAGAAACAGGAAGCAGATGCAGCGAGGGATATTTATGATAATGCAGGGGTCTCCGAGTTCATTGTAGAGGGGTTGTACTAGATGATCTTTAAAGGTTCCTTCCAACCCAAACTATTCTATGATTCTATGAACTTCTCATAGAGGATTACAATAACAATAGCAAGAAATTACTGAGGGGTTCTCTATATTACCAACTCAACAATTTGATATACAACACAACTCTTATGCTTTCCTGATAGTGAAGTATTTGACTAGCAAGACAGAACATATTTTACACTTACTCTTTTGCAAGCACAGACAAAAAATTTAAAACACTTCAAAGCATTTTGCATGGAAAAATCTGATTTTTAATTAACATATTTAGAAAATAACTCTGTTCTGCAGAAAAAATCTTTTTTTAAAATTTAAACATTTGCAACTTACAATCTGAAAACCTTTCCAAACTCCAAATTCTTCTGACATGCCTATGCTTTTTTTAAAACCCAGCACTATAATTTTCTGTGCCACAGAAGGCAACTCCAGACAGAGCATTGCAAAGATTTAGTAATTAATAAAGGTGATGGAGCAATGAAATATTATGACCGTTACCTGGAGAGGAAGGAGCGCTGGAAGACTGCTGGTCTGTGGAAAAGGATGGCCAGGAGCGCTGACAATCTGAGTCAGGGTAAAGATAGACATAAAACAAAGAGAGATAGAAGAGGGGGGAAAAAAAAAAATAGAAAAAAAAGCTCCAGACAAGCAGCTGAGGAGATGCAGACACACCTAAAATACAGTATGTCCTACCTGATGTCTTTTAAAACAACATAAAAAAATATTGTGGAAAAGAATTTGTATGGAACTCTGTGTTACATGTTAGCAGAATATTAAGCCACCACTAGGGGAGGCATCCTGTCTCTTCAAACCCATTCTTCGTGACAGTGGCACCTGCTGCAAGATATTCCTCCCTACATGCCAGTCCCATTTTGAGGAAAGTAATCTATATGTTTGGCTTTTCCTTCCTGACTTTAGGGTTTCCCCAAGTGTTTCCCTTTCCAAAGCATACAGCCCCATAGGGGTCAGACCCCTCTTGCTGTGGTTCATACCATTCAGGGTGTAAGTAGCTCCTGGTCAGATGTCAGTGCCAGCAGGCAGACAGACCAGTACTGCCAGCCATATTCGAAGCTGCCTGACATATCCCATAAAAAGGATTTGAACCTGCCCCACTCCAACCATTTAAGCCAAGTGCCTGCCTCAAGCTGAATTTCATGGTGAAAAATTTCAGGCAAGCGAGGTGTTGTCTTGTTGTATTTGAGTTTAAAAAAATCTGGAAAAACCTTCATTTTACACGTGTTCTGTCAGTGCTAGGCATGCTCCAGCCACAGCTCTTGGGTCTTTCCTGAACTGATGATGCCAGGAGAACAGAAGAGGGGAGAAAAATAGGTGGAAATCTCTGGCTGCACAAGGATACTGGCAGGGAAGCCAGATGGAGGATCCAGGAGTGCGAAGACTTGAATATTGGTAGACAGCCCAAAGAGAGAACCAGAATTTACTCAATATGAGAAAGCAGCATATGGATATGTGACTAGAGGCTTTATGAAGACCAAATTAAAGCTGAATGAGCATCCTTTTTCCTCATACTTCCTAATTTCTTGTTTCTGAGCTTTTGAGTTGGCAGCTTCAGTTTTCTGTATAGGTAATCTTATACACAGTAAGTACAAATACACTCTCTCTTCTTATTTCTTTGAGTCATTGTGAGAAGAGTGTTAGGTAACCTCTCAGGTTCACTGAGCTCATACTGCCTGGCTAAGAAACAGAACCATAACCCTTGGTAGCAGGCAAAGGTCCTCTGATTTTTCCCTAAGATGATGGAAGTTCTTATTTATGTAAAACAGGTGATTTCATGGCTCTTGCTGCTCTCCTGAGCTTGTTCCACCATGCTCACCCCCAACAGAGATGCACTGCTTGGGCTACAGTTTGTTTTCTGCTGTCTTACCACCTTAATTGCACCTGTGTTCCATGTGGGTTCAGAGGAGAAACTGAACATTGTATTTTCAGAGAATTTAATCCAAGCCTGAGCATCCTTGCACTTGATTACTGAAAAGAAGCCTCTATTGCCTTCAGTGGACACAGAGCAGGCAACTTACAGGTGGCTCCCAGCACTCTCACTACATCACAGGCTTTTTGCCCAGACCTAGCTCTAATCCTAGAGCCTTTGGGGAACACTCAATTGTTAAGAAAGGGCCTAAGCAAGCACATTAGAAACATCACAGGGCTATACGGCTGCTTAAGTGATCACAGAATCCAGGAAAACAGTAAAATAAATTATTTAATTTATGGGTCCCCATCTGTTCACAAATATCTACAGAGCATTTTTACAGGAACAGATGCATGTACTTCAGAATGCACAATATTAGAGTTCAAATCCAGAAATTTTTCTTTCATACCAATCTGTTTAAAAATTAATTCTCAGCTATATGCTCAGATAACTTATACTTTATTTATATGTGGTTTATCTTTTTCTATTGGTTATACATACATGAGCAATTTTTTTCTTATTTGTATAAAAGAAGAGATCATCTATTTATATAAATGAGTGCTCACTTTTCTTTTTGTAATGAAACTGTGGGTGCAATTGTGATTACAAGTATGAGAACGTACTTTGTCTGTCTAGATCTCCTCAGCTGCAAAAGATTTCTAAGAAACCATATGGCACTAGACACACATGAAAAGCACTGCAAACATTACATTGTCATAAGCTGGCATGCCATAGATAGAATTATTTTCCTCAACTTACCAAGCAATTTTAACATTCCTGTTTGTCCTGTATACTTGTAACAGTTTAGAGAGAGCAGAACACAGATAAAAAAGAAAAAAGATAAGTATCAGAAGAAATTTGAGAAAACTATTTTATTGAAAGCTATAGAGCTGATTTTTGAAGTGCTGCCTGCAAATGATATTGCCCTTTAATTGACTTAAAAATTTAGTGATAAAAGGTGGGACTTTACAAATCAAAGCATTTGTACAGTTCATTCATTGGATTGTTTTGAAGAAAGGTATCTGTACTCAAAGCCTGAGACATAGACTAAATTTAGTACTCATCCACCTTTTAACAGCTATATCATTTCTACCACCAAATGCAATTAGCAATCATTTCTTAATAGAGGCCAAGAAAGAGTAGAAAAGCATGGATGTTACAGAACAAAGACAAAGACAGAAGCGTACCAAAAAAGTACATGGAAGGTGAGACTTTCTTCTTGAATTAAAATATGCCTGGTGCCAGGCCACATTGCTATCTTATTATTAAGCTTAATCAGGTCAGCCAAATTTTTGAGGAATAAGTACTTAAGGTGTCCATAATCAATAAAACACACTGTAAAAATTAAACCTCATTCTTGCTGCCAAAATTTGAGCAATACACATTAAAAATTTCTAATAAAAGTACTTTTGTAAAAGAGCCACATTGTAAATTCAGAGTTATTTTGCAAGTTCATTACAGCTAAAGTAACTATAACCAAGCTATTAACTTTAAGGTGACTATCAAAGCCCTTGCTTTTTCCTCATACGGTAACATTTTGAAAAGTGACAGTTAATATAGATGGATCCACATTTATCTTAAGTACTTCTGCTTTCAAAATTTGATTCATAGCCTGCTCCACTGAGCAGATGGCAGGAGCACAAGATGGTTTCATGTAGCAGACTAATGTTCAGTGCAGCCAAGACGTGTCAAACCTTTTTGGTTGAGGTACAAGCACAATAGTAACACATCTTGGGTAAATTTCACATGGAAAAGCTGACAGCTAATCCCTGTAGTTTCAATCAATTGCAGAACCGGGGGATGTATGCACCAGCCTCAGAGACTACAGCTCTTCTAGCAGGCAGCAGTGACAACGATCTTAATTTGTCTACAGTGGAGCATGCTCATTAAAGGAATGGTTGAATTTCACCCAGCCAAGTCAGCAACCAAAGTCAAAAAGCAAAGTATTCATGCTTTAGAATGACAAGAGTTTGTTCTTTCCTCATCCTCTCTCCTACAGATACTACAGTTACTGGCATTTTATAATGGAATTTCTTACCAGAATTTTCATACGCTTCAAAACTGAAATCAGGTTTCCTGTCCTCTGTCACGTGGTCATAAGTGATTTGTGGAACAGTTAACATTCTATCTGGAGAAGAAGGCCCATTGTCCTTGTCTAACTTAAATTTCTTCTTTTTAACCTAAAAATGCACATACATTAAGTTACTCAAACCAAGCAATACTTAGTTGTCTCTTCAGTAATGTCTTCAATAATAATGCAGTCCCCAGTGAGCTATAACCACTAAAAAGAGTTCCTGACCGATTACTTTTTCCTGATGATACACTTTGTGTTTCTCTGTATGATCACCCCCCATCCCATCAAAACTAGCTAATCACTAGAATTCTGCACAAAAAAACAAACTGCTAGCTCTGAAACAGTTTGTATATTCTAGAATATCTTTACCCTTTTATGGATGCAATAAATCATACTTTCAGCAAAAAGCAAATGGATACATTGCTACTGAACTTAGATGAAACTGGGAAGATTTTTGCACAACGTCCTGTCCTTCCAACTTGAGGCTACTGTGCAATACTCTTAGAATAATTACAATCTAAAGATTACATAATAACAGCTGTTTTTTTCAACAAAGAATTTCTTAACTTATGGAATCAGTTGATTTGAAAATACTACTGTATGTAGGCACAAGATACCTTCACCATAGAAATTTAGAAAGCCAAAAAATCAATATCCAAGAGAAACAGCAGATTTGTTGTTTTAAAAACCAGTTAAAAGTTACTCTTTTGGAAATAGTACTTTTCTTTTTCCCTTTGCTTATAGCTTTCCAAACAACAGCAGTAAGTTACTGATTGATGTGCCCGAGTTAGTTCATTATTGCTCTTTTCCAGACCCATAGATCCATTAAAATACTCAAACTTGGAAACTGAAGGAAATTAAGTTATAGTTCAAAATTTTTGCATACTTAAAATCCCAAAACTGAATTGAAAATGAAACTCTGAAACCAAGTAACAATCTGTAAAAAAACCACAACACATAGCCTCTAGAGAGTAATAAAACTAGGAAATGTCAGTTACTGGTACCATTACTGATTTCTTCGGTTTTGGACTGGGTGACAGCAAATGATAATTTCTGGCAGGTTTTCGAATGTATATTTTCCACGTAGAAGAGTCTGGGTTTTCTGCTGCATAGCATCTCCATGCAGTCTAGAACAAATGTTTAAAGCAACAGAACAATTAATACAATCAGATTTGTAGCTATCTGTACTACAAAGTAATTTCCAAGTAGCACATCAGTTATTTTTTTATTTAATAGTATTCTTGAATTTCCTCCCCGGAAACATAAACTCTGGATGGTTTAGAATCCTATTTAGTAAACAGAAACCACCTAGTTTGAACTGGGCAAACCAGAACAGAAGATCAGTCATTACAAGTGCAACTTTTGTTCGCTTTAGCAACAAACAAATAATAAGAGAGAAATCTAGACTGGACTCAAAAGATTGGGATTGAATTTCTTGCTCTGTCCCAATTTCCCTCTCTAACTTTGAACATTTTGCCTAATGCATCCTGTGTTTCAGGCTCCTACTCGAAAAGCAAGAATTGTTCTTCCCTACCTCACAAAAGTACTATTAGGAAAAAAAGCAATTTTGATGTGGTCAGTAGTATTCATACAAAGAATTAGGACTGAGAACATGAGGGAACAGAACCAATGTTTAACTAGGAGTCAAAACCTAAACCCAATCCTCCTTTCTGCTAACCCCCAGTGATTACAATACTGTGTTCTCAGACAAAAAGGAAGAAAAGCAGGGCTAGGAAATAAGACCAACCAGAGACAGAACACTCCTGCATTCTCTCTTAAATGGGTAAATATATCAGAGTTAATTAGTAATTAGTCTACAAATTACAATGGCAGAGCTTCATTTACACACTACATGAAAAAAGGACTCACACATATACACATCCACAAAATCTAAAGTGGAAAAGGCCAGAAAACACTAGAAGAAAGAAATAAAGCAAGGCATAATGACAGAGGAAAACAGACAGCGGTTGGAAAGTAAAGGATCAGACAATCATGGTATAATTCTCATTATGGTTAATATATATACTGGAAGAAACAACTGGACTCTAGAAGAAAACAAGAATACAGGAAAAAAGTATCACTCATTTCAGCTGTTGTCTTGCCTTGTACTTATTTCATAAACTGCTTGGTTTAAGAATAATCTTTTGCAAGTAATTTGCAGAGCACTTATTAAATTGGGCCTTTTGAAGTCCGATAATATTAGTAAATCATAATTATCACTATTAATAATAGGTAGTCAGGAACTCATTTTCTATCCTCCATTCCTCCTTAACGTTTCAGATGGAGCCAAGTACAACATTCTGGACTTGCAATCACAGGCTTCTCAATAATTTCAGACTGATTTCCCAAAAGAATCAGTGGGAATGCTAAAAATCCATTTTTTGCAAAACCATACCTTTTTCTGATCATGCAATCCAAATGAAACACACTGAGTCTGAAGATTTTTGGCTAATCTCTGGCTAGGACCAGAGCCCTAAATTTAAACTTTTTCACATTAACTCTGGGACTGTTTAGCTTCAAGCATAAACTTTACAGTTAGCTACTGTTTCCATAAAGAGCCTGACCTGGAAATCCACATTCACTCATGAAGCTAGAGAAATAAGTCATATGAGAATGTAAAAATGATACGGCTTCAGTGTACATCTAGATTTCTTTTAAATTCCATGCTTGTGCTTCTAAAGCTACATGCAGACACCAAGTGATGGAGGAAAAGCTGCAAAAACCTGGAATGAAACAATATTAATACTTCTCCAAGGTGAAATGCTGGCTCCACTAAGTAAAGGATAAAATCTCATTGACCTTATTGACACTGAACTGCAACCGTACTTTTAACAGAGGGAATCAAAATTTTTCTCCCTACACGAAAAGACTGGTTTTTCATAACCCCAGTGGTTCCCAGCCACCTATCCTGGAGGTGTAGAGTTCAGACAAGATTTTCCTACTTTGACATTCTAACTTAAATCTTCTAAATCTGAGATTTTTAAGAATTTATTTGTCACAAGGAAAATGCAGCATATCTGACGTTTGTCTTCACAAGCAACAAAGTATTTGTCAAAAGTACAATTCTATATGAAACCCCCTCTCTGTTTTTCACAACTGCCAGCATAGAATTTCGTAACATTTTCCACAGGTAATATGTTCAATGACTAGAGGACAGCCTTCAATTTTTAAACAGTTGAATTAAACAGTTTGCACTGATCTGGGAGTGAACTTTTCCACTCACTAGTTTACTTTAAAGGTGGGATTTCCAAAACCATTTAAATGGCTTGCATTTATAACTCCTATACAATTTTTAATGGGAATCTGGCATGGAAATACTGCCAACATTTTTGAAAAAAAGCTGGAAAGAAATGATAGGATGCAAAATGCAGGAAATCAGTACCTGTATGAGAGAGGCAGCAGCTGGAATTTGACGGTTGAAATGCTTTTGTCTTTGTTTCTGTTGCACCTTTAGGGCAAAGCCTGAACCAAGAATTCCCTATAGGAAGAAAGAAAACACAGATATATATATTTTTTTTTAAAGGGGGGAAAAAACCCACATATAAGCTTGCCAAATTATATTATATTAATAAACTTCTATTCAGCATCATAAAACTCAACTAATTATTTAGAGGAAATGACTTAATACTGTTAAGTTTTAGACTCAGTATTACTTGTTGCAACAAACCATGAATGCTATCATGCCCTCCTCCAAAGCCTATTTAAGTCAGCTGGACTCAAATGCTAAAGAGCAAGCAGTAATGGTATTTCATGCACTCTAAAAGCCTCATAAATGCTTCTGCAGGGGAACTACAGAATAGGGAGAAATATTAACCTGATGTGCTTAACTTCATTTTTATGAGAAATAAAGTTTTGGCATAGCATGATTCACGTCACAAGAAAGCCCTTTTAATTGTAGTATGGTAATTTCTATTTACATATGTTAAGCCATGCTGGGAGGGGAAGACAAAGAAGAGGAAAAGGAATATTACAAAATAGTCAGGACTTCAGGGAGTTCAACACAAGGCCATCTAATCCACTTTCAGGACAAGGGACATGGGCTAACAGTGCTGGCTTGTGTACAAGCTGAAATAACATCCAAATATAGTACAACAATTTAGTCCAAAATTAAGTACAGAGAGAGTAATTTATGTAATAATTTACATAGCTGTAGACATATTTAACAGAGGTTTTAGTAACACAGATAAAAATGAGATCTTCTATAAATGAGTTTACATGATTACACCTACTCAACAAAAGCATAATTCATTTTCCACATATGGTGTCAGAGCAGTCAGTGATCTTGGCTCAACCTCTGAGAACTGTATTAATCATCAAGTGTTTTGAAAGGAACAGGAAAGGCCCTTTCTATTATGTTCATTTAGCAAAGATCAAAGAGTTAATGATGCACAAACACCGCTTATTTGGGAAATGAAGGATCCAGAACCCATACCAGTTGTGTTTAGCCACAACAATTACTTCTGACTAATGCTCAGCCAGCTCCCCTTATTTAAAACAGCAACAAGGCAGTGTGCAATAGTTACTACCTACCAGCTCTTTGCTGCTAGAGCTTCAAATCCTAAATTTCCCCCTTGGGCCAACTCACCAGAACAAGTTAATTCAATAATAAAAACACACTGATAAAGGGGCATTTGTTGTTGTTTTACTTCTACAAACGACTAGGGAAATCTGTCAGGTAAAGACAAAAGCACTGCTGTGAAGGTGGGGCTGCTACACAATTATTTAGAAAACATTGCTAGTATTCAAGTCTCAGGAAAAAAAAAAAAACAACTCTTCAGCCAAAGTAGTAGCTTTTGGCATTTTTCTTACAGATCATTTAATTTACCAGATCTCTTTTCTAAATGAAGAATAAATGTGGAAGATATTTCATTGAGGAAAAGGGGGAAAATATGCTTTAAAGACGAACTGATGTTGGAATGTCTACAAATCTACATTTAATTACCGTCCTCTGCAAAAGAGTGCGTACCTTTAAAGTAAGAAACTAATTTAAAAAAGCTACTGGAGTTTTAATAGTTACTATTTCATGTTGTGAAGGATTTTTTTGACAGTACTAGCATAAAAATATTCTTATCATCCATTCTGTTCTTATCCCCACCACTACTACACTAACATCTGCTAAAACAACTACTCATATCAAAGAACCGAAAAACTTGCTGAAAAATAAGCCTTTTAACAGCACATTTTGGGTTGCACAAAGTTTTTAATGACACAATTCAGGAATGTTGCTACTTTTGTAAAAAAAAAAAAAATAAATACCCTTAACTACCCTTGGCACTGAACATTTTGGGTTTTCAGATCACAGTCCAGTTTTCATTGACTTTGAATTTACCTTTGGTACTCAAGTGCCTTGTTCCTTGTTAGAAAGCACTTGGGAACCTGTTTTCAGTGCAAACATTTTTAAGAGCTCAGCCCTGGGTCACTTTTGAAAATGGGACTTTGGTCATGGACAAATGCTAATTTGGCAAAGAGCTGCAATCTGTATCCCTGGCTGCTTATTGCTGTCTCTCTGCAAGTGACACCTTTTTTGCAGCTTTGGTAGAAGAAGGATGTGTATGAGAACTCTACAGTTCAGTCTGGGCCTAATCATTTAAGTAAGCTTTGAGTTAAATACTTTAAAAAGCCAAAGCATCACAAAGTCCCTGGGTCCAGAAATAATTAGCATGAGAAATAATTTCCTTTATACTTCTTAGGTGGGAAGAAAAAGTATTTTGAATTAAAGATCTCTTTCTCAAATACATGCCAACTCTAGTTTGCATACAATAAACACTGCATATTTACTTTTTTTAGCTACCTATAGAAACTCTTCTCCTTCTACAAAGTACATATAATTGAACTACAATATAAAAGTTGGATACAAAGCTTCCATAATATCAGATTAAATGAAAGGTTAAAGAATCAATAACAAAAGTTTCTCTAACAACTAATGAGCCAAGACCAAATTGCCAGACAAAGCACATGGTAACCTACCGCAGGTAGTGCAAAAAATGAAATTGCAAATACTGAAAAACAAGACGCAATGGTCTTTCCTATCCAGGTTTGAGGCACTTTATCCCCATAGCCAATAGTTGTAACAGTCACCTGTAAAGAGAAAAACATAAAGCATTACAGCAAATACTAATGTGGCAGGTTTGGGTTGTTGTTCTTTATTATTTTAAAGAAACATTAGCTGTATTCCTAAGTCTCCCAATGACAGTCTGCATGACATTAATGAAGGCAGCACTCCTCTCCAGGTTTGCTTGCCCATCTATAAAAGATGGGAAAAGGTACAGGAAATTGAATTACAATAAAATAAATGTTTAAAAACTTGTAAAATAAAAACATTAATTTAAGTCTTCATGGCTGAGACAACTTTACAGCATATGAAGTTACTGGGATATGGGCTGTCTGCCCATGTCATACACTTTCCTTAGTGGGAGGCTGCCAACTGTTCTGAATTGCTGCTTTTCTTTATGGGCAAGAGATGTTTGCTGAGAGTATTATAGGGCTGTTGCATAGAAAGAGTATATACATATATATATATTTATATACTGTAACCATGGACTATGACTAGGGACAGACATGAAGTATTCTAGAGAATAATATTGGTATAAATAGCAAGAGAAGTTGAAAAATTTCCATGGAGTAAAGATCCTGAAAATATAGTCTAACAAATCACTAATTCATATAATACATCAAGAGCAAGAACAGATAATTTAATGCATACACACAGGAAACATCTGTTGAGTTTGGGTTTCAAAACACTGAAGTAAAGATTACCACCACGGTGATGTAGCTTAACAAGGCTAAATATGTCATTATTTGCATGAGGTCAAGGAAAGAATGGATTTGTTTGAAGCAGAAGGATATATTTGGCATCTGAGAGCAATTTAAATTCACCTATGTCACAAGCTATTTCTGAATTTGGAAATTTGAGCAATTTTTATCTGTGATTTGAAGAAGGCTAACCAAATTAGAAACCACATGAAGCTCTCAAGCATTTGAAGCATACTTCAGTTTCTGGGTGTCCAGATTTTCTTCTGACAGTATGGGCTTCAGCTGCCCAGGACACAGAGAATGCTAGCCCCAGACAATAATATCCAAAGGCCATCCCCACCTTCTCCTGCAGTTGCTCCTAGTTCACCTGTGGGCTGTAATACAGATTACCCAGGGACTGCAGAAATGCAGGTAATGCCCAGGGCAGCATCTCTAGGGGAGGAGAGAAGGAAAGGGCAGATTCATAGAGGGAGGATGTTTGTTAAGAGGGTGAAGGGATGAAGAACCTGGGTTTGGGGAAATAAAAGGTTGTGACAAGTACTTCAGGAAAAGTGTGGCTGCCTGCCACTTCAATAATTGTCCGTCCCCACTAAAAGATGAGGGAAATCCTGTGGATGTAAGTTCCAACCACAGCTGTACCTCAGGAACACATGAAGCAAGCCATCTGTATTCAAACAGTCCACCTTCTAAGCAACACCATTATGTGTCTGTCAACACATGACAAAGGGACGGCTCTAGCTGATTGAGCCGGTGATGTTACAAGGGTTTTTGCAAGTTACTGGTATTAAAAACATTCAAATATTAGCATTTAATTTTTAATAAAAGTTTTTTAAATGTGGCTTATTTCCAAAACTGTTTCCTATCCCACAAAAGTATTTTAAGAATTAGTAATGTGAGTTAAGTACCATTGTCTGTATTCCTGTAATTGTTAGTGAAATACCTCCTTAAATTCAGTCAGCCCTTCAGTTCCTCATCAGACCCTATCTCCTTACCTACATAAGGCAGTATTCAGTCAAAAAAAAAAAAGCTAATTAAAAGTTTCTATTAAAAATAAAAAGCTACAAAAAAGGAAATATAATTATGGAGAAAGTGATGGCCTCTAATACATACTTACATAAAAGATTATGAGAGAAGGTAGTGGTTTATGCCTCAGGTGTTTTTAAGATTTACAAATCCTTGTCATTGAAAAGTTTTATCAACTATTCTGTGTTACAATCTTATCATCATGTTTAAACATATACATTAACTAGAAACATGAAAAGAAATAGGTGCTTTTGAGCAGACTGAAGTATAACTGAGGAAAATCTCATATACAACTAAGAAGTACTTCTTCCCTTTCCCACGACCACCCCACTCATCCCTTCTAAATTGGTCTGCATGAAACATCAGTGACATAAGAAAAGCATTTTCTGTACTGTTTGTTTGGGAGTTTTGGTGTTGTTTTTTTTTCAATAAAAAAAATAAAAACGAAAAAAAGCAAAAAGCATTTTGGAAGTTGGGTTGCAAATCATAGTGTGTATTTAAGTTAACGTTTTTCACTGCCCTCATAACTCTAATCCATCTACAAATGCATTGTATTCCAAAATTACATTTTCATTTTTCCCCAAGATATACACTGTTGAAACCTTACATGCCAAGTTTCTGCCCTAAATGAATTTTTATAGCCAGATTATAACCCCCTAAAGAGTACAATACTAATTTTACAGTTGTAAAATAGGATCTTATAATGGAAATACTGACTCAACTTCTACTCTAGCATAGTAAATATGTTGGCATAATGAAATTAAATTGATCCAAGAGCTCACACATTAAATTTTCATTGCAAAGCAACATGGAAAACTAATTGTTTTAATTAGGAAAAAAAATCATATTCATCCATTGACTATTTCAGAACTTTGATCTGATGTACATCACCACAGGCTTTGGTATTAAGACTAATCTTGTTCCTATTAAATCTGCATCACTAGTCCGAAGGAGGAAATATGAAGCAAAAATCCACACAGCAAGAAGAAACAGTAACATTCATCAGCACTGACTAGGGAAGGGATTTTATTCAAGGCTATCAGGATAAAGTAAGTACAGCAAATTGATGAGGTGAGTAACAATGTTCTGTTGATGAAAACCTTGCTGTGAGCCTTGCAAAAATTTGGATAAACAGCTACAAAATAAAAGAACGTATGATTCAGAGGTATTAAAAAGGCAAACATCACAGGATTGAAGGAGCAAACACAAGCTAAAAGATTAAAAAAGCCAAGCATTGAAGCAAATAAGGGAAAGTCACCTCTTGGAAAATAGCCTAACTACTTCTTTTTTTCTGTATTTGCAACACTGTAACTTCAAAATCAATTGCACTAGGTACTGTTTTGCATACCAAATACTACTCAAAATTTTCCAACCCACTCACAATACCCATCTTGATTAAAGCAAGTAATATCAGAAAACATCAAGTGACATATCAGAAACATTGACCAGCTCCAATAGCAAATTGCAAAACGGTTTGAATGCTCTCCTGTATGCCTAAGTGTAATGAACAGATTAGAAGCCTTTTTACTGCTTCACATTTTACTCAGTCAACTGCATTCATGCAAGTTGAATACAAAGTAGAATCTTTCCAAGTTGCTGAAATCAATGCAGCACAAGCACAAACCCATGCTCTAATTTCACTGCAAAGTATACGATCTGTATAAAGCTAAAAAAAGACCCTAGTAACCTTTCAATATTTTGAATTTTCCAAATGACAATATTTTTCTTCCTTGAGCATATAAGGATGTTAGCGATAAGAACCGTTTTACATGACAGAAATTCCACTTTCTGCTCCCAATCACCCCTATGTACTTTGCAGAACTCTGAGAAGATTCAAGTTACATCCTTCAGATGAACAAGATAAGAGACTATGTTCTGCAGCACGCAAATGTTTTGAAACATTGGAATTAGAGTGTAATCCAAAGTTGAAGAAAGAGCTTTCTGGTCACTACTATTATACAAACATATAAGGGATGTTTGGATTCTTTTTCTTCTAAAGTTTTCATACAGTTATCATTGCAGGCTCACACCACCATTTTTCAGCCAGCTGAAGTACATAACTGAGACACAACATCTGAAACACTTCTAATAACTTAGGATATGAAGTATAATGGAACTACACATCCAATAAAAAAAAACCCCACAACAAAGAGAATATATTAACTTCAGTGTCATAACTTAAATAGCAGATCCTCAGTGCTGCTGAGCCATAGCTTTTGGATCTTACTTAAATACCTCCTCAAGGTGTCATTTTCAGCCATCTGTTTCAACCAAATTACTGGGCACTCTAAACCTAATCAAATGGTGGCCCAAACTAAACATCTCCACTTGTGAGATGTCATAGATAAAACTAGAAGAACCTTAAAAGAAGCAAATGATGAAAATTAAGTTCACCTAAATTTGCAAAGTCTGTTCTGTGCAATGAAAAAAAGGACTACAGCAGCTTAACCAAGTCAGTCAGAATACAAGGGTTGAAGAGGTTTTCTGGTTGCTCTTCCTAGTTTCTGGCTAATGCAAGTCAGCCACATTATGTCATCTCATTTACTAACTCTTGAAAACACAGCTCTGTTTGAAAAGGAATTGGCTTTCCCCTTGCTGTTGCTGTTGAGAGGTTATTCCAGGTGCTTTTGATGGTACTAGACATTCTTGTAGGCTCCCATCTTCATTTCCGAAAGATAAGTTTCCAGCCTTTTTTTTTTTGCCTGTTCCACCATTTCATGGTCTCAGTTTATCCTCCTCCCCTCTTCTGTTGCCTCACTCCTGCAGTACGCAAACCTGCAACACAGCATGCTCCAAAGGCTGCTGAATCCCTTTCTCAGTGTGTTTAGCCTCACAAATAAAAGCTGTTTTCACTTGTTTTTGTAAAATAGTCTGTTAATCCCCTGGATCATCCTGGAAGTAGTTCTCAAGGATGACAAGATATAGGACGGAAACTTTACTGGATAAAAGTGGGGAGAATTTTTCATTATTAGTGAAGGTATAGGCAAAGTGTTAGGGTTCATCTGAACTTTTTCCTTTTTTGCCTTCCCCCTGAAGTACCCTACCAAAAACCAAAGGTAATTAGGAAAACATAGTCCAGCAAAAAGACTTGAAACCTCCCAGGAAGATGGACCTCATAGGAGGTCCAGATCTTTGTATCCTAATCCATCATCAGTTGTTTAGATTTTACTGTATAGTGATACCCACAGTCTTTGGGAGGCTGCAGGCTGCGGTATGCCAGCCCTTCTTGGCTTGCTGCTCAGATGAATGGGAAATGGTGGGAGGTCTGCTGGCCACCATCGGTCACACGGCTGGCAAAGTTAGCCGGCAGCTCTGCCTATTGGACTTGATCTCACCAGTTTTTAACTCAAGCACATATACGTCTTAATCTATAGCAGAGGAGTTTCCCTTATCTAGACCTTGCTCAACAGACCACTTCTGTACAACAAATGTCAGAAAGAGCAGCCAGTTTAAGTAAGTTTAATTGCCAGGGAAAGTTATCAACATACACGGATGGTTTGACTGCAATTTCTGAACTATTCATGGAAATGTGATAGCTATTTATTTTCCATTCAGTATTAAAACTCTTTTAAACCTCACAAAATACAGTAATTATACTGAGAAGAAACAGCATTATCTAGGTACAAGGGGAAAAAAAAGGAATGCTTAAGGCTATGGAAGGTAGCCAACTTTCTTAAGAGGGAATCACAGAATTGCCTAGGTTGGAAGGGACCTTTCAAATCATCTAGTCAACCATCAACCTAACACTGGCAAAAGCCACCATTAACCATATCTCTAAGCACTATGTCTACCTATCTTTAAAATACCTCCACAGATGGTCACTCAACCACTTCCCTGGGCAGCCCATTCCAATGCTTAATAATCCTTTCAGTGTAAAAATTTTTCCTAATATCCAGTCTAAACATCCCCTGGCGAAACTTTAGGCCATTTCCTCTTTTCCTATCACCTGTGACTTGGGAGAAGAGACTGACCCCCATGTCTCTGCAATCTCCTTTCAGGTAGTTGTAGAGAGTGGCAAGTCTCCCCTCAGTCTCCTTTTCTCTAGGTTAAACAACCCCAGCTCCCTCAGCTGCTCCTCACAAGACTTGTTCTCCAGACCCCTCACCAGCTTTGTTGCCCTTCTCTGGACCTGCTCCAGCACCTCAATGTCTTTCTTGTAGTGAGGGGCCCAAAACTGGACACAGTACTCGAGGTGGGGCCTCACCAGTGCCAAATACAGGGGGATGAACACTTCCTCAGTCCTACTCACCATGCTGTTCCTGATACAGCCCAGGATGCTGTTGGCTGCCATGGCCAGCTGGGCACACTGCTGGCTCATGTTCAGCCAACAGTCAACCAACACCCCCAGGTCCTTTTCCGCCAGGCAGCTCTCCAGCCACTCTGCCCCAAGCTTGTAACACTGCATGGGGTTGTTGTGACCCAACTGCAGGAACCATTAACCATATCTCTAAGCACTATGTCTACCTATCTTTAAAATACCTCCACAGATGGTCACTCAACCACTTCCCTGGGCAGCCCATTCCAATGCTTAATAATCCTTTCAGTGTAAAAATTTTTCCTAATATCCAGTCTAAACATCCCCTGGCGAAACTTTAGGCCATTTCCTCTTTTCCTATCACCTGTGACTTGGGAGAAGAGACTGACCCCCATGTCTCTGCAATCTCCTTTCAGGTAGTTGTAGAGAGTGGCAAGTCTCCCCTCAGTCTCCTTTTCTCTAGGTTAAACAACCCCAGCTCCCTCAGCTGCTCCTCACAAGACTTGTTCTCCAGACCCCTCACCAGCTTTGTTGCCCTTCTCTGGACCTGCTCCAGCACCTCAATGTCTTTCTTGTAGTGAGGGGCCCAAAACTGGACACAGTACTCGAGGTGGGGCCTCACCAGTGCCAAATACAGGGGGATGAACACTTCCTCAGTCCTACTCACCATGCTGTTCCTGATACAGCCCAGGATGCTGTTGGCTGCCATGGCCAGCTGGGCACACTGCTGGCTCATGTTCAGCCAACAGTCAACCAACACCCCCAGGTCCTTTTCCGCCAGGCAGCTCTCCAGCCACTCTGCCCCAAGCTTGTAACACTGCATGGGGTTGTTGTGACCCAACTGCAGGACCTGGCACTTGGCCTTGTTGAACCTCATCCTATTGGCCTTGGCCCATTGATCCAACCTCTCCAGATCTCTCTGTAAAGCCTTTCTACCCTCAAGCAGGTCAACAATCCCACCCAACTTGGTATCATCTGCAAACTTACTGAGGGTGCACTCAATCCCCTAGTCCAGATCATCAATAAAAATATTAAAGAGGACTGGCCCCAATACCAAGCCCTTAGGAACACCGCTTGTTCAGTGTGAAGTGTACAGTCCTCAACAGCTTTTTTAATTTAGGAGGGGGAAAAAAGGGTTCTGAATAACACAAAATCCCTTGTATACGGAAATTTTTCAACATTTATGTTCAATTATTTATAAATAAAAGCAGATTTGTTCTAGTTTAGCAAAAGTTCTATGCACGTGTAGTTTCAAGTGGTATTTCCTGCAACTTTTCAGCAAAGCTTTCCCACGATTTTGATTTTTAATTTACATTAAGCCCATACTGATAGGCTTTGCTAAACAGGAACATGGTTTTATGTATGCTTCGAAATAAACAAACTTATCAATGGTTTGTTGAATTCAGTCCTTGATGAGAAAGCATATATCAATGAATTAAAGGAGCAAGAGACTCTTAATTAAAGCTGGTACTTGCAGATAATTGCTCGATCCATTTCAAACCATTTCAAAGGAAGAGGGACAGTGTAATACCCATGCATGGCTATATTCAATAATTTCCTGTGGCAAATAGTGTTCATGATCAAAGCGATTCTTAGCACAATCCATATAATGGTTTTCCTACAGGATGTTTGTTCAGATATGAAGGTTGGAAATTGTGCATCAATTGAGTGGATATGAAAAGGAGAGCTCCCCTCCAGTCTGCCTGAGGCATGATTTAATTTAATGCTGGGGGGGGGGCGGGGAAGAAAAAAGAAAACAGAGACAGTGAGCTGATAATATTCCCAGAGGGTGGTCCTTCATTGACAGATTTGGTGAAAATGTTTAGCATCTTAATTTTTTTTTAAAATTCTTGCTTTTATTGTCCAGAATCTATAGCAGGTCTTTAAGACTTAAAGTCTGGGCATGAAGGACAACATAAGCTGGTGGATTGTGCTGCTTGTATTTTACTTTCAAATGTTAAGAACTTGTCTTTTGAAAGACATGCAGATATGCAAGCATTGGCAGAAGCATTTATACAACATGCACTCCATTCAGAATCAGCAATAATACAGAGAAATCTTTATGTCACAAGGTAACCTTAGGTTTCTTCAAGAAGCCCATCAACTGGAATGGCGAATAGCTACAGCCAAAGTTCTCAAGGAAATTCAAATAAAGCCCAGGAGACCAATTTACATATGGAAATGGAAAAGCAATATACGTTTATAAATAACAACAATGACAATGAAGACATTTAAGTAAAAATTATGCACCCTATGGGTATGTCTATAGTCAGCAAAGCACAGTAATATAAAAAGTACCCAATTCCAGATGCAGTTTAGTTGTGGTAACACAGATATTTTATATGGTTTACTTTATGCTATGCTGCATATTTTTATTGCTTGTGCCCAAAGAACTCATTTAGCAGTGTAGACATACGCTGAGGAAACAAAAAAAGTGCAATGTTGTAGAGTGAGAAAAGAGGTGTGAAAAAGTTATCCAGTACTTTTGTTTTAGAAGTATTCTCTACCACATAAGGTAAGTGCACTTTCGGAGAAGGGAGATCAGCTATGTTGCCAGACACATCACGTATCTATGACAGCGTTTGAGACAGGAGCTGTGAATTATCCTCTTCTGTGTGTCCAGTTCAAAACTGATGTTCAAGTGATTCTGAAAATTCTGGGGAAAACATAACCAAAAATTTTGAGACCTAACACTTTGAGAAGGTTTTTGTATGTGTTTGAGACCTTCATTAGGAAGCGTTCTGATAATTAAGGAACTCACAGTTACTGTCCTAAGTCTCAGAACTTTTTCCTAGCAGAAAGCATGGAGAATACTACAGTATCAAAACACCAGAAATAGATGGACCTGAATCCATTTCAGTACTGTTTTGCTAAATCCTTCTAGCAGCTAGCAGAAGTACAGCATCTGCATTTAAAGCAGAACAAGGACACTAAGTGCTATTTCTAATATTAAGGAATAAAATTATGGGTTGAGCGCAGTCTCACACTTCAAGTGGCGTGCTGCAACACAATAGAAGTTATAACTGAGAAAGAATATTATCACAATTAAACTTACTGATTAAATAAGTTTATTGTCATTAGAAAGACAGAATAATTGGCATACTTATTAACTGAGCAATAATTCCCTGAAAGGAGAATATTTCAATATCGTACTGCTGACAGATCGTATTGCTTCTATGGAAGGTCTTACTGTATTTTCAGTAAGCCAATCTGGTCTGTCACATACTCAATTTTTAATGCCAATGCCAATGACAGCATGTGTTTTTAAATGCAACTACATCTGCCACTGTTAATTACCAAGTCATCTGACCACTGCACTGGAAAATAAAAACGCCGTGATGACATGAAAGCATTGAAATAGCTACTTCCCAGAAAGGCACTTCCTTATGCTACATCGCAAGTTTTCTGATACTAAGAGAAGCTGTATTTAACCATGGCACACGGCAAGAGGAAGGAATTCTCCAGGACATCTTAGCAGCAACCTAAACAAAACCCGTCTGATTATAAAAAGGCTACATATTCATTTCAGCACTAGGAGACCTGCGATAGACTTGCTCATCAATAGATCTTTCCTTCCTGAAACAGCAAGTGGTACTGTTTGTAGAGAGAAGACTATAAAGGCTCACACACACAGAGGTTTATTAGAAATTTTTCTTTAAAAATTTACCTGTTTTATTAGTGAAATTGAGGCATTTGTCATATCACTGTTGTACTTAATTGCTGTTTGTTATACACATATGAGATCTAGACAACTAGGCTTACTAGTTATCTCATTTTTAACTACAAAAAAAAAAAGAAACAATGCCTTTTGATCTAAAACAGCAAAGAGAAAACTCTAGAAGATCAGCACATTTTAAAAATGCAATCATGGAATCTTTAGTGATGCCTATGCATTTTAAAGATCTGTAGCACTTAATGATGACAGTTCAATTTTATTAAGCTAACATACAATTAAAGTAGACAAAACCAAGCATTGCTCAAATGCTAATGATAAGGAAAAACAACTTCCAAAAAGTACTTTTCTTTGAACTATAATAGGAAAAGGAAACAATTACAGATGGGAAATCCTACAACAGAGCAGCCAACCTAATATTTGCATATCGTGAGAAAAGAAAGAGGGAATTGTTACTAGGAGAAACAACAAAATTAACCTGTTTACTAAAGTATAACCCCAGAATAGAGCTGTTAAACGAGTACATATAATAAATGTAAAGAGAGAGATAACTGCCACTAGCAACAGCAAGAAAGCATCACTAAAGATACATCTACACCACAAAGTGTGGCAGCATCTTAGAGAAACATGAGAAATCTCTGACAAGACAGTATATCAACATAGACAAACGCCACATAAGGACACTAAATGTGTTCCAACACCACATAATCACTTTAAAACAGTCCTATGTCTGGATTCTTAAGTACCTCAGACGCTCCTTGCTCTGGAATTAGTTCATTCTGAATAAACAGGGAATTACTGTCCCAGGCTGAATTGCAAACCATAGATACCTGTTCTGTTGGTTGTTTTAAAAAGGGACACCCCCTACCTTCCCCAACCAAACCCAAAAACACCAGCCCTGACTTCACAAGATTCTCACCACCTTAGAGGGTTCAACCCCATACCATGAGAAAGGTAGCAAGTAGTAATCACTATAACAGAAGGGAAGACTTCTGTTACAGGATATAGAAATGAGAACAGATGTTTCTACATCTTGTATACATAATTTGATCTCTTCGGATCACATAAGACTATAAACACCAAATAAAACTACTGACCATCTATAGTATTTTCTTAGTTTCATAGGATTATAAAACCAGAAAGTGTATTGAAGCAATAAGAGACCATTTTAAAGTGCTGTTCTTAGTCCATGCTTGCTTGAATTTTACTCCACATTTGAAGGTGTTAATTACTTTTAGTACACGTGAAATTGCTATACTTACTACTCCCCACCACAGGGCATCTGCATAGCTGCCAAACTCTGTTTCTCCAGAATCATTTACAGCATCTTTTTCAGCGAGGTACACAAAATAAGAGGAAAAAATCAGGCCCAGAAATCCAATGTAGAGTGTAGTTATCAGTTCCTGCAAGGAGAATCGAAGTAATGGCATTATGATATTGTTGAGATACTTAATTTTCCTTAAATTTAAAGACACTTAAATTTTCTATCACTGATGTTTTTTAAAAGATAATTGGAACAGAAGAATGCAATTTCAGCAATTAATAAACATCGACATCGACTTTTGGCTCTGCAAATTAACAAAAATCCACTGAGCTCAATGGTGAAAGGATTTACACCACAGCTGATGACTTGGTCCAACACACACATTTCAAATAGAGACAAAAACCTCCTCACTTGCAAGTGTGACTCATTAGCCTTTTGGTCACCCAAAAGTAGTTGGGTAATTTTTTCCAAACAGTGCCACTTTCAAAACAACTTTGGAATTTAGATATGTATTTTTAGAAATACTCAGACTACTTTTCAGAAGTTTAATTTTCTGTGGTTAAATTCAACAAATCCAAAGTTTACCAAAGTGAAGATGAATATTTTTAATCACTTTAATAAATTCCAAACAGGACTTTTGCATCAATTATTATGCTGTTCTTCATAGTACTCAAACTTACTTGTCTGTGTATGAACACTACTGATCCCAGCAGCCTCCATGTACCACCCTGACGGTCAACATGCAGCATTCGTAAAATCTGCAGAAAACGGATGCCCCTGGAACACAATTTTTAAGTTAACGAAGAGAGTAAATATACAAGAGAAGAAGTAGAAGCAGAGAGGTGAAGTCTGTAACTTCCAAAGAACCATTTCAAGAGAGAGACATCGCATTTTGTTAGACTTAGCAGCCTGTCTCTTTTCACTCCATTCCCCCATCTTTCATCTTGTTTGTTATGAAGACAGCAGGGGAAGACTGCACAAGAGAAGAACAGACCTTTGTACACATGGCTAGTAAGGATAACTCAAGGATTCAGGAATTTTGGACACGAACTTTGAATGCTTTGGAAATCATTGATCCACTCATATTTGACCTGCTTGCCAGGATGTGAACCAACGTACAGAAGCAGCTAACTAAAGATCTGAATTCCTTTAAGCAATTTGAACTAGACAGTCCAATATTATTTGAAAATATTTTTATGAGAGTCACTGCAATCCTAGAGCATCACTGCAGCTAGTACACAGAGTACAGTACACTGCCCTGTGCTCTCTCATTCAAGAAAACCAAGTGGTGTGACCTTCATGAGCACAAGGTGGATTCAGTCCACTAGGAATTCACAATCACTAACCCCAGGCACTTTATGAAGAAGCAGCCAGAAGATGTCAGAGACACGAGGCATGAAAGATTTGCTATAAAACTGAGCTAGGAAACTAAAACAGGATTTGGGTAAAACTCACCTAATTGAGGAAAGGGGCTGGGGGTATGTGCACCTCTATCGCCACCAGACATAAATGCATTATTACCAGACAACACACGCAAAATTTTGTTTCCCTGCTCTTAATGGGATCCCCATTTCACACCCATACATGACTGGTGATCTGCTCTGTTAAATGACTCTGAGCAGTGACACTGCAAGAACTGAAATAGCGGGTAAAAAAACCAACAAAACACCTTACTCAGCATTATTTTCTTTTATTGTGTATAATTACCTGATAGCCGAGGTTGCGAAGACTTGGCCTTTAGAGCCCACACAAAGAACTATCATGGAAGCAACAACTACAATCAAATCTGAAATATCAAAGTCAATTGAAAAAAATGAGTTAGCAGCATCTTGCAATGCTTCTGCAAGACCGTTACTAGAACAATGCTAATATTACTTTAGCAATTTGTACAGTCACCACAAATTAAGTTTTTTGTTTACACATCAAGAGATCTTTATTGTAACATATAAAGAAAATACAATTGTGTCATACGATAGGTTTTACTGGTACAGGTCCAAGATGGCCACATTCTAGATGAATGACGAGAATTGTATGAGTTACCGTAAAACAGCCTCAGCAGCCTGCTATAATCCATGAGGAATTTCAGCCATTTCTATCTATTATCTCTTCCATGTATTTTATTTTCTCTGCTGTTTTAGACAGTATTTTACTCATTGACAGAGGTTTGGGGGTTTTATTTCAAATGGAAGACAATTGCCTTACTATTATTTCATCTGTCCAGGTGTAAATGGGAGAGAAAAAGTGGAATTAGTGTATAAGTCTAATTTACTTTAGTCAGTCATTACCCTAGGACTGTATTGTAAACTTCTATGCCTCAAGCCTAGTTAATTTTGAAAAGGAACTCTATATTTTGGAGAATGAAATAGTTCTTGATATGTATCCGGGAAAGTGGAAATTTGTTTTGCTTTCCAAGCTGAAATAAATCGGCTGATGTTTCAGAACCCCTACTGTTCTAGGTTTCAAGAGAAGTGGATTGTGGACAGAGTGCAAAGATGAAG
Organism: Calidris pugnax; assembly: GCF_001431845.1. Classification (NCBI taxonomy): domain Eukaryota; kingdom Metazoa; phylum Chordata; class Aves; order Charadriiformes; family Scolopacidae; genus Calidris; species Calidris pugnax. The sequence continues at coordinate 1,885,504 of NW_015091240.1, forward strand.
TCAAAGCCATTTTATAGTTGCAGTCACACCTGAGATACAGTTGTTATTTATATATATAGCACAGAGAAGCTAAACTAAAATATTTTATCATTGCAAAAAATACTCAGGTACAAAATTTTGTCATTTATATCCAATAAAATTGTAGATAGTTTATGAAAACTATAAACTCTACTCAACAACAAATAAAGTTTCTGAGTAGTAGAAAAAACTGCGTCACAAAAAAAGAACTACTCCGCTTCTATAACAATACTCCTTTTCCAAAATCTGGTTTGTTTGATCCATTTATATTTTAAGTGCGTCAGGGCAGGGTTTTTACATAGTTCTCTCAATACTGGCTAACAAAATACAGATTGATTTTGGATTATTATGTTTCTCTTAGTAAAATTGTTAAATGCATGACAACCATTAAAAAAAAAAATAATGGTTTGCGACATATGGAATATATGGATGTAATTTCTAAGAACATGGAAGTCACATTAGGAAACCAAATAGGGTGAATATCAAGGGAAGTCAGGTACCCAGTTTCAAATGCATCACTGAAAACTATATTTTGATCCAACGGATACACAAGGTAACTACAGCGCATCTGCCATGCTCCACTATGCAGTACATAGTTCAATTAGAGTGCAAAATAAACTCACAATAAATTATTCAAATAGCTGCTGTGGAAGAGAAAAAGGCAGTTCAGTATCTTAAAAAAAAATACCATTGTAGCTATTGTACACTATCTGGGATCCTGAGGTCACAGGAGACAGGACTATGGCCAAGACTTATTTCTGGCAAAGTTTCAGATCACTTGTGAAAAGAAAACACTCAGCTCTTCTGGAAAAACAACACAAGCTACATTTGTTCTCACATGACAGTCCCATGGATTCCTGTAAGGAAACTCAGATCTATGTTAACGAAAATGGCAAGAGCTCTTGTTCTAACTTGGCTACAATTGCTGCAGAAATTCCATTTCTCAAAACATTCAAGGAGAACTTTTCCTTGTTGTTAACGTCAACTTTGCAAGTTGTGCATACTCACCAATGACTGAAATAGGTTTCCTAGCAAAACGAAGCCTTCCCCATATTCCAACATATTTACTGCGGCATCCTGCTGACCATAACCGAACCACGTATTCTGTTCCAAAGAATACCACTAATACAATTTCCTAAAAGAAACAGACAGGGAACTAGGTTAATTCTCTACTGTATGTCTTCCATATTTTTTTCAGAATTTGTAAACACCAAGATAAAATGTAAAATCTGGAAGGTGAAAAAAATGTCAACTACACCAAGATGATTTAAAGTAATAGAAAAACCTGTAAGAGTAATGAAATAAAAGATTAAGAGCAAGTTTAAGTACTTTAATTGCATGCAGTTTGGCTCCTCTACACATACAAAAACTGAAAAACATTCTGTGCAATTCATTTGGTCTAATTCAAACAAAAGGTTTCCTGACTGAGCCAAAGAAAATAAGCACGGTCTGTATTAAGAAGATGAGTATTTTGGTAGTGTATTTAATTTCAGGAAGAGGTGTGCTTCACATTCCATTTACCATATAAACTTAATCTCCCACTTATTTTTACTTTTTCAGTCTTTCTTTAATCTCATATGGATTGAAGAAAGATGTCTAGTACCTGTTACTAATATGTCCATCTCCAGGTGCACTGAAAACATAGTGAGACCCCAAGTACGCTTTTCCCAACCTCTTGGCAACAGAGACCTCAGCAGAAACAGAGCTCTAGTCCTGACGTGCTGCTGGGATCAAGCTACATGTTAACCACAAATCTACACTAAGGTATGACTTTGGAAATGCATACAGAGATGTCAAAGACATCTGATGGTCTTGTGGGTTAGACAGAGGTACAATTATATGATGTCTTAGTCAATGTGCAGGTAAACCTTGTTCTCCTACAGACTGGTTGAGCACAGCATACTCGGTTTCCTCAATTATCAGGGAGCTGCAATATCTCCTTATTGGCCAACTCAGTAATCGGTCACATTCTCTGCCACAGCCAACAGCAAAATCTACTAATTTGAATGGTAACAGTGGTTATAGTTAAAAACACATAGCACATAGCAAATGGAAAGAGTAAAGCAGAGAAATCAATCATAAGGTATCACAGTTACATAGGATGATGCAGATTAAGAGAATGAACTGCTTTTTTCAGAGTGATTTAATGTAAACAGCAACTGCAGAGAAGAGGATGTGCCGCTAAACATTTTATCCAGCCTCCTCATCTTTCTGCAGGGCTCACTGCTATTTTTCATAGCAGATCGGCAAATGGCACTCAAGATCGTACCTATGACTATTTTCTAAATTAACTGAAATAATAAGGATACAACCCTAGTCCAGTCAAGACGAATGGAAGTCATATTATCGGCTTCAAAAATTGAGGGAGCATACTGAGTGAAATAATAGGTATGTATACAGTAAAAAGGGGAGATAAAAAAATGTTATGCATCAGTTGACTGTGCTATAATCTTTTTGTGGCTCTAAAATGCCAGTTTCCTGACACCATAACAAACCACTCATCTCAGGGCACTAGTGTTGAAGTTCAACCCTATGACACTTCTAGAAAAGCTAGGACAACATTAGCCAGGACTCTTACCCTTAGTTTCGACAATCCCATAACCTATGCAAGACGCAAGATGCAGCAGAACAGCTATCACAATTGTTTATAGTCACTTGTATTACAGTTAGATTTTCAAGATATCATGAAACTGTACAGATCATTAGTTGTAATAAACATGAAGCTCAGACCCTTTGACTGAGCCAAGAATCTCTTCTACAGCTTCGTTCTGAAAGGATCCACAAGAACCCTTCACCTTTTTTTCTTCTAAATTGGGCTATTATTAAATATTTTTCAATAAAATAAAGTCATAACAAATGTCATAAATCTAAAGGAACAGCATCTGCAGCAGATGCCTTAGGGAAAGTCTGTGTCTTATGGCAGAAGTTTCAAAACACAATAAAAATCTCCCTTCGTCCAATTTCATCTAATGTCTTTTATGAACCTGCAGTGAATGGCAAAATTACAAGCCGTTGAATTGTTGCAGCAAAATAAAGCACCATGGGCCATCTTTTTCTGATCAGGTGATTGTGTTCGTTTCACAGACATAGTCAATAAACTGTAATATCCAAGTGCTTTTCCTTATGCAGAAGGCTCTTACACCTCCTTCCATCACTACCACGAAGGCAACTCCCTTAACAAAAGACAATTGCAACCATACAGGGAGCAAAAACTGTCCCTCATTCAAAATAACTAATTTGAGGAAGGGAGGCCTCACATCATACGTGTTAGCACAGACAGTACTGTTCAGATATCCCCCAAAGTAATTACCAAAAGCAAAAGAACAAAAACAAAAATGTAACTTGGTAAGCAAAGAAAAACCCAGAGAAAATTCGATGTTTTAGCACAATGAGGTCAGAGGCAGCCCTCTGAGCAGGCCCCGTGGCCTTGTCAGGATCCCAGTTTCAGTTTTATAGCAAGAAGGTAGGAACTGAAAGCCTGGATTGTGCTTTAAAGAAGCGTGCATTCTCTGCGGAGGAAATTTGCATGGGAGTTGTGCGCGTATGTTTTTTAAAGGCCCTCCATGGTTCATTGGCTCACAGGCACACCGGCAAGTATGCAAATGGGGGCTGTCCCAAAGACAATGCGACAGACACGCAGTCAATGGTTACTGTCATCCAGCTCTTTGCGTGACACGCAGACAAGCTTAGAGAACATTGATTGTCCTATAGACTCCGGTGACTGGAGGGAACGACCAGTCGGCTTACACCAAGACACATTTTTCACTCCTGACGTTTTGATAAAGGCTTATTGACCTAAATGAGACCCAAGTTATTCAGGGAACATCGGGGGTGAAAGTGCACAAGCTGTTCTTCATGGTCATACACAAAAACTCCAGGTATCCATTAGCAACTGGCACATTCCCCCTCCCCTGCCCGTGGCTGTGTGACAGACAAAAGTGTTTTTAATATCTTGCGTTGCATAAGTCTAAGAAGTAGTCTCCTGGGGGTGAGGGAGGTTGATGAATTTCTGTCAGTACACACTTATATTAGCAGCCAGAAACTTGAAGACAACAAGGAAAAAAAAATTAGAAAATTATGTCTTCCTGATTACTGCCTATATTTTCCCCGATTAACAGTTTAACATGAAACTTCATATTAACTAGAAGGATGCCAACCTGATCTTTAATGCATTTATGCTGGTGGTTAATTAGGGCTGATTCCATTTAATAGGAATTACCTTAGCAGAGAGCAGCAATGCCTCACACCTGAGAATTTCAGCAAATCTGAGTTGCACTACAGATTAATTTGGTCCACTATTTCTTCAACACTTTCTCCTAATTGCCTGCTTAACACTTACCTACTAAGTGCACTGTATAAAAGTTCATGCTTCTCACAATGAATCAGCTAGACTGAAACATGGCTTCCAGAAATGGATATAGGAAAATGGAAGGATAAAGGGCTGAGAAGACAGAGAGGATGTAAAGAATGAGTGAAATAAGAAACAAAGCAACATTCAGCACATGGGAGAAACTAAAGAGAAAATAGCTGCCCGCAAAACACTAGTGGGAATGGGGATTAAAACTCAGGAGAGGAGTTTTCTCGGTTAAAATTACAGACACACAACAACTGCATGGTGCAAGGACCTACTCAACCCCATATCGCTTAACTGTGATCTTTTTTTCAAAAGGTGAAAACAGAAATACAATACTGAAATAAAAAACTTATATTGACAGGGTAAAGAGAGCACTCAGATGTGACAGTTGTGTACCTTTATGCTGTGGGCATACAGAAGCCCTCTTGCTTGAGAGACATTTTTTTTCTTTTAATTATTGATTTGTATATGGTATCCTCATTTTTTTCATCCTTCCTATTCAGCCCAGGTATGTTCTTAATGCCATCTTCATGACCTCTCACCCACATAATCCCAACACAGCCAAGTGCCAGATTAATTTTGGATGAAAAGGTAGAGAAGATGAACATGAGATACACATGTAGATTGCTTTTCTTGAAGAACTCTATCAGTGTCAGTAACTCTGCAAGCAGCTTCTCACATGTAAATTCACAACACTTTCAACTCAAAGAAACAGGTAGACAAGACTAGTGCAACAAGCCTTGGGCATTTCCATAATGGTACAGCACTCAGTGAAACTTCAATAGATCACCAGGTAGCTATTCAGCAAACACCACGGAATGAAATATTTCTCATAAAGACCAGTAAAGAAGCTTGAGTCCTCACTGGTGCATTGCTGCAGGAGTGGGGTCAGCATGTGGGATCCATTTCAGGAGTCTCACAACAGATTTTTTCAGTGCATCTCACTACTTACTTTCATGGTTTTGACATGGAAACAGAAGTTCCTTTGAGTTGATCAGTTACTACATAAACAGCTTTGGTAATTTGAATATAATGAATGAGCAATCAAAACATAAAGATAATCCTCAGCCCGAGACAGATATATCATACCTTAATCACCTGGTGAAGGAACTTTAGGCAGGATCCATAAAAACAGTCTCCTGACAAACATCCCCATGCTATTTGTCATTACAGCCTATATCTCCACAGTTCCCATGGATTAATCACAGTTTCATAATAAGCGCACACAGGGAACACACAGGGAAGGGCTCAAAGAATAGCTGTGATGAAAAGCCCATGTATTAGGTTTGACTCTGCACTGAAGAACTGGACCTGCTATGGGTAAGGACACTTTAACTATTGCCTTAACAAACTTTGGGATCCCGTTAGGCAAAAGAACAAGAAAGTCCCTTCCATCAGTGGACAACAGGGAAAAGTTACTTATGAAAAGGACTGTGACCAAATTGAAGGAGGAACCCGTCAGATCTAGGAAAACAAATACGCACAAGTATATTAGCAAAATGAATATCTGGTTTATTTTGCTAATAAATGCATCTTGAAACTACCTTTCTTTACTACACCACCCCCACTGGATTGGAAGAGCTACAATCCAGCATTGGGAGTCATTCAACATCCACACTGTGAGAAAAAGTGCAGTAGCAACTCCAAAAGGAAGGACAGAGTCACTAAACTTATCTGAAGGAGATGTTTTTAAGCAATTAGACAGATTAATAGCTTGGGGAAAAAAAACCCAACAGCACCCAACACAACAAAACCCTGACACAGGATGGATCATGACACCATAACAACAGTTATTTAACAGATAAAGGAATTGTCTCTGGAGGGTGAGAAATCATCTGCATAGAGAATATATTGACTGAGGCTCCGCCGGTAAGCCTCAAAGCTGTAACTGGTCATGGAGCATCACAGATGTTCATGCAGCCATTTGATGTGGGAGGACTAGATGAGGTCACCCGAACAAGAATGCCTTTACCCTGAGTCTAGACTTTTATTTTTTCCCCAATGAACTCCACAAACATAAGAGAGATAAAATACATGGTTTAGGAACAAGGAGGCAAAGCATACCACTGCGTAATTCTGATTGGCTACTGAAGACTGAAAATCAAAGACAATATACAGCTTATTCCATCTGCCATAGAGGTGGCTGCCCTAAAAGGAAAGGGAGGTAAAAAGTGCAGGAAAACAAGAGGCATTGATGAGGGGCTGATTTTATTAAGCCTCATAAGCACACACTTCTAGTAATGTAAGAATTTCCTCCCACCCCAACATTTTACTGGGAATACGACTCCTACTCATCTCTGCCATACCACAGGCTGCATTACATTACCCTCATTGGAGGGATCAACTACATAATTCTCATGACTCTTTCAAATCTGGATTCTTTCAGATTCTAGCTTCAGGGATGATAAAGTTCCCAGAAATTCCTTTAAACAAGGAAATAAGTTCTCCCACAGCTTATATAGGGATTCCATGCCAACCAGCATTACCTCAGCTCTAAGATTCCTGTGGCACTACTTGCACCAATACCTGTTTGAAAGGCAATGGAAGAGCTCTGCTACAGAGGTAGTACACCAACAGTAAAGTGGAACTGTAACCTCTTTGCAAGCTCAGGTAGCAGTAGTGGAGCAAGGACATTACCAAAAGTTTTGTTCAGAAGATGTGACAAGAAGATCTCTGAAGGAGCCAAGAGAGAGGACAATAGATCTGCTGATGCTAATGCAAAATGACGAATGGGACACTTGCCATCAGCCAAGGGCTGTGGAGCTGGATTGTGTGACAGAGAAACAGGCTCAGCATCTTCACAAGCAGGGATGCAGCATGGCCTCTACAGCCACTGAAAGGTCAAAAAAAAGGAGGAACACATCTCCTGTAGAGCAATCAGTTGCATTTACACTCAGAGAAGGGTAGCACACAAAAACCGAACCACTGCAGGCTACATGTGAGTCCAGAGAGAGCTGGAGCCCACTTCACAGCACACTGTTCACCTGACACATCAGGGCTCGCAAAATGCTTCAGACAGCACTTGTGTATAGCCCGAGCAGGGTATGCAAATTAACAGCATCGAAGGCAACTGTTTCTTCTAATCTCACTCACTTTGTATAGAGAGGCCCCTCTTTGTTCTGTTGAGAAAGGCAGGATTTTTTTCCTGAAAGCTGTACTGTGTTTTTTAAGATACACAGAACAGCAAAATCAGATGGCCTAGGCAAGCAGACAAAGACAGACACCAAGTTCAATAAAGTAAAAATCCCAGCTTGATGAAGTACAGATCAAAAATAAAAAGATAAATGGTTTTTCATACATACATATATATATGTAAACACTGAGCAACAAGCAAGTGCCAAAAGTACAATTTAGGGTTGAGCATTTTTTTTCTCCCCCTACTTAATCTCCTCACTTCCAAAGATCTTGTAAACTGCATCTTTTCAAGTGAGAAACAATAATGTCCCTTTTTAAAAAAATGTTTAAAACCAAAACACTTGGTGTTCCTTCCTTTCAAAAATCCTAGTATCATTTGCTAAAATTCGTTATCTAGCATATTTGGCACCAAATGATTAAACAGGAAACGGCAAACAAAACCCACGGTATCCGTATCACATTTTTATCTTCAGAGGCCCATAATTAATCTTAAGATGTTACTGGACATCATTAAAGCCTCCTTATTAATGTTTTTAATTAAGATGAAATAATATTTATGTAAGTGTTGATGTTCTGAAAAAAAGGGACGCTTACTAGGAGACAGAGTTAGAACAGTTGATTGTGCCGAAGCTTTTCTATTTTCCCCTTAATCAGTGCCGAGAGCATAGAACAATAGCACTGGGACCAATAAAGAATACTGCAGGCCTGCAATTTTAGGTTGAGATTTTTCCAAAGGCTCCAAGAGACTAAATCCTATTGAATTTCAATTGGAGTTGGGCACCTAACTCCCTTAGGTGCATTTAAAAAGCCTTTAACTGATTTCCTTAGCTCTCTTCTCACTTGAGGTTTCAGCCAAATCCAAGCCCAGGCAGTTGAATTTTTTCCACCAACTAAAAAAGGCCTCAGATGTGAGTGGTGTGAGTTTGCACATGAAGCCATGGTGTCAGAGCACGGCTGCCTTAAAACAACTTTCCACACCGTCGCCCCTGCACGAGTCTCTTCATAACACAGTCGTCTTTAGCTTTTGAACTTCGTTGGTGATGATATTCCCCAGGAATTTACAGAGGTAAATTAAGCTGGGCTTGCACATTTAGTTTATGATACTTGTTTTAGTGTGGAGCTCTCCTCCATCATAAAGTATGCTCAAGAACTAGGCTTTAAATTCAAAGTATTTGGCAAGAGAAAGGAAGTGTCAACATGCTAACACTGGCGCAAAAATGATTAAAACCCCCACTTCTTTCTGTTTATTTCATGAAGCTCTTATTCAGGGCTTCATAAAAGTCTCTAGAAGGAATTCAAACAGGACTCTCTCCTTCAAAGTGAAAAATGCTCTGGCTTCTACCCAGTGCAGCATATGCTTAATTTTATATCTCACTGAATTCAAAAGAACTATTCACATACTTAAGATAAAGCACACATACACACAGTTCACAGAGATGCATACTCATTCATTAGTACATACAATATGCTAATACGAGTAGAAAGGAACTGAAACAGGCTATTAAAAAAAAATAAAAAATCAATCAATCAAAGCCGAGTAGTCTATATTTTTACGTTGCAGAGAACTTTTCATAGTAACACTATTTATACAGTAGCTACTTTCCCTGATCTGATTATTTTTACCCTGTCAAGTATCTTGGTGCATCCTTTCTATTAAATAACCTTCCTCACTCATTTTTTTAAAAAGCTACTTCAAATCCACCGTGTCCTCCACTGAGCAGTTCGTAAGTCTTCGCTTTGCTCCGCAGCCAACACTGAATTTATTGGGGGACCTCATGAAAAGGCTGTCCCAGATTTTTTCTAGCTATAAATGACAGGGTAATAAAAGCTATTGTGTCTTCCAGACAGCCATGTTTCTCTTATCCCTTTAGACTATCACTGTTACAACACTACTCCGTTCTGAGAGAAAATAAATATTGCACAATATCTCTTAGCTAAAAGCAGAGCCACACAAAAGGAAGAATCCGGCCATTATCAGCCCAGCTGAACCTGTAATAGCTTCACTTTGCATACTTACAGGGGAATATAATAGTAGATGGCATTTTTAAGATGTAATGACCAAGCTCTGGTCACCTGCTATACGGTTTGGTAACAGCAACACCCAAAATCTAGTGGTTTCAGACATACTAATGTACTTTGTTTGTTTGAGGTCACACTGTGATAGCAGCCAGGAAGAAACAATACATTTTAAAATAGAAATTAGAAAGATTATTGATGAAAAAATATTTTTGTTCCACAGCTTTTGAAAAGGGGAAAATCACTTTAAGCTTTCTGTGAATTTTTCCTCCTTACTCATCTCTTTTCATTCTATTAGAGAAGGGCAGAAGAAAAAAGGGAAAAGACTGGTAGAGATGGGAAGGCTAGAAACCTCTAGTTTTCAATTATCTTCTATATTAAACCCATGTCTGCTCTTGAAAAATTCAACAGAGTCGTATTTTATACAAACTGCAGCCAGGTTTCATTTTATATTTAAATTTTAGTGTTTTTTCTTTTCTTTTTTTAATGTATAAAGTTTTTAAAAACAAGATATAGGTCTGCAGAATCATGTAGATTTAAGACATGAAAGGGTGTGCTTTTTATTATAAAGTAGAAAAATTAGGAACTACATTTTTCTCTCTAGAAAACAAGGACTTTAAGAAAATTAGCTGTAATAAAATTAATTTTCCTTTTTTGTTGTTTTTGTCTCCCTACAGTCACCAATTGACCAAGGACACCTACATTCCCACTCTGCACTAAACCTGACTGAAGTTCATAGCATCATAAAATTGTCTAGGTTCAACTACTTCGAGCACGTCACTCCTTCAAAGTTGACAGCATTGCATGTACGTCATCTCAACCTTACCCACAGCCCAGACATTCTGACCTATGCAGTTTCTCAACTTAAGGGCACTATCCAGAGTCCAAACGCACCCAACAAGCTGGAGCAGTGCCCCTCTATGTTTCCTGGGCAGGCAGGAGTCAGGAAGACCGAAAACAGAGGGGAACATAGTTTGCTATTCAGCTACAGGTTTCTCATCCAGCTTTGAGCAAACCTCACGCAGTCTTTAACTCCGTTCCAAATCAGAGAAACCCACGACTCTCACCATCCTCTCCCACACAAATGCTCCAAGAAAATGAGGTAGTAGCACAGTGGATGGAAGTATAGATGGACACGCACAGCTGCATCATGAGGCCCCCACACTTAAAACCCATGAGTTATTATGAGCTATTTCAGTAACTTGCTCCTGCAAAAGCAGGTACAGGATATGCTGAAGAGGAATGCTTTCTGACAAAGTTCTAACTTCATACCTCTCTTGTGTAGACAAGACTTCCAGCCCCCAGCCCCACACTCCCTCCAAGAAGGGAGCTACACAATGGTACTGTAGGCTAGACAGCCTTGCTTCAGGATTCTCAGCTATACCCTTCTGGCTCCTCTATGTGGTATTCAGCTTTATGGGACACTCTCTGGGATGTGATGTGTTCTGTAAGACATTTCTAGAGGAGTAAGAGGTCACAAAAAGCAGGACATTACCTCTACTTCTACATATGGTCATGATATCCTCTTTTTCTAGAGGCAGCATGTTTTCAGAATTCATCCTCCAAAAGTAAGATTTCTGGCCTAAGCAATGACTATTCAATAGTAGTTTAACAAGAACTAAATATCAAATGGACTAATGCTGGTTTCAACCACCTCCAGATAACAAAGCGAAAAAGAAAATTTTCATTTCTTCCAGACTGGCAGGATAGCATTGCAGGATAGAGCCATCAAGTTCTGAAACAAAATCCTGTGTGGTTAGAAGTGGGGCATTCCTTTCGCACACCTGGGTGACCTCTGCTCAGTTACCAGTATCAGACTCAGTGTTGATAAGAGTTCAAGTGCCATATTTCTGTTTGACATTCCCATAAACACAACCTGCCTTTGCCTCAACATACTTGAGCTCTCTCCCAGGCCTGCTCCAGGGAATACGCATCATGCTCTTCTACACAGCTGCAAAAACAGTCACACACTAAACCTGTAGTCCAGGCACTTAATACTCCTCACAGGAAAACACATGTGCTAGTTTAAGCTAATAAAAAACCCTCTCAGATGCCATATGTACACAGCCCATTCAGTCAGCATTTTACAGTTGACTCTAAAATTTGTGAAGGAGGAGAGAAGAATTATTTGACACGCAAAATAAACCTAACCGAAGGCAACAAAGTCAGCATTTTCAGCTAAGTGGCAAATACATTTCACATACTGAAGGCAAGTAGTTTCCTCCTCGTGCCAATTTCCTGCGCTCGTTCCAATCAGCGAGCATTAAACAGTTATGGCTATCGTTCAGCGCATCAGGATTATAGCATACCAAAATGGGAAGTTAATTTATACCAACCAAAGCGCATGATTAACTCAGTGCAAACTCTCCCTAGAGCTTTGATAATATTCCAAACGGAGCAAACTAAACTTACATTTGCGAAATGAAGATATAAGCCAGATCTCTCTGAAGTCGCATACCCCATTAACCAAGCTACCGTTATGTGCAAAGACTTATATTTGTACTCGGATTCATGTTTCTATCAGTTTTAGGTCCAACATAAATAAATGGTGCAACAGAGGCAGCTCTTTGCAGAATTCAAAGTTACGAAAGGAGAACTCCAGCTCTCTGAAACTCCCTTCACTCACTATCACCTTTCCCCTGCTCCCTTTACAAACAAAGGACAAGTGCACTATTCATTGCTAAAAGAAAAAAAATTCTTTAAAAAGCCATGGCCGCCTCAGTGGCAGCTGGTCTGAGCTTCAAGACATCAAATACCTCAGGAAACTAACAGGCATTATATGGAATGAATTTAAAAAACAACAAAAAAAAAAAACAACCAAAAAAACCCAAGCCCGAACTGATATTTGGCAGAATTCAGCAACACTGTACTCCAAAACTCTTCAGAAAAGGAGAGACTTTCTAAAAGCGATGCCTAAGAGACATCAAGAATAAACTAAAAGCTCTGCAGCAGTACATAGGCTATCCGAAAGCTGATGTAGCAAGCAAAAGCCACCCGACCAGAAGAATCCCTCTGTGGAATGGTACTTGAAGAGGGAAAACCAATAGCAACTTAAAGGAAGAGGAACAAGGAGCAGGGTTTAGAGACAAATGAACTTTTTCCTTGCTGAAACATTGTGCAATGCAGGACAGATCTAGGGTCTACTTGAAAATATATGCTACTAAAACAACAAAAGCACTGGTTATGCATTTTAAAATGCATTAATATATCAAAACATCCAAGTGGTAGCGGTGGAGCAGAACTTCATATTATTTCATTACTATTGTGCTCATTTTTCTAAAGCTTGAGGCATATCTGCTCCCTATGTGAGCTATACTTCCACGTGACTCACAGTATGACTTTTTTTCTAGGAACAGGTAAATTTTCTAGAGCCTTCTATTCAATCTGAGATATACTGTTCCTTAAATTAGGAATTAAACTAAGTACATGCTTGGAAATGCCCAATTTCCAAACATTTTTTCCCAGTACTTAATGTGATAAAGCAAATGGCAGTCTTACTGAACAGGTAGATGAAGTCTGGCAGTAATTATAAAAACGTTTTTTTAAATAAAATAAGGTCGAAAGATCATCCAATTTTTCAGCCTTCCCTTTACATCTTCCCTGTAGTTCTCGACACTCACTGTTTCAAAAAGTTGATTTTATTATGTATGTCCTGCTTAAGCCTCTCAAGATCCCATTGTGTTAGATGTAAGTCTAGCCTGGACACCAAAGGTCTTATTGCCAAACCAGAGAGGTAAGATTACCTGCTGAAACCAAAGATGCTCATTCCACCCAAGAAGATACTTTTCCAGCAAGGAGGAACTAGTAAGAATGATACTTGTGTAACCAGTTGTCTTAACAGAAACAAAGCAAGAGGTTACATTCAAGAAAAATGACTTCTTGCTTTAAAGCTTCTCAAACTTATTATTTACTAACCCTATACACAAGCCACCACTTCTATGTGACAAACAATTGAAATGTGATAATTTTGGCATCATGTCATTACTAGAGAGGCAATAATGTTCTTTCCACTGTAAAATGTTCTTTTAAAGCAATATTTTCTCAGTTTGCAAAATAAATAATCATCAGGCTAAATTATTTTCTAGGACTAAGGGGGAGGAAAAAAGGGAGTCCTGATGCACAGCAACCAATTCCTGACACATGACTAGTGCACATAATGAGTTTGGATTACATCCTTTCTTAATGGCTTTACGAAAGAAATAGTATCTCAAGTAGCCAAGACTTCTAGAAATGATCGAATATCAAAGGTTTTAGCCAACCTTACAGGTGTTACAGGAGGAATAGGCTACTTAAGCTGAAGTTCAGTTTGGGTAGGTTTCCAGTTTTCTTAAAGCATGAGTAAAGGTGGCTAAAGTATGTAAACCAGAGTCAGAGGCCTGTCCTCCTCTGCCAAAGAGAATAGTAACAAGGCAGCTAAACCAAACTCATCTTTTTGGCAAGATCCTTCTTCTCCGTGGATGAAACAAGTGGATCTGCCACACTTGACCCTGTGTCCTATTTCCAGCTCTGCTAAAAATGGCTTTAATGACAACATTGTGTTTCCCCTTTCCCTAACACATCGCACATTTAACTTTGTACAGAAGTGTCAATTGATAGTAATGTTCAGGGTGTAAATAATAATAATTACATTACACTAGAAAAGCACATGAGAGACTGGTTTGTGTACAATGTGCATTTCCTCATCAGCTGGATGGCCAAAGGAAACCTACTTGACATGAAAGTATAGTACAGCTGTGTTCCATAACTGAGTATTTAAATATTTATAAGCTATTGCACTTGCAATACCAAAGCTGATGACATGAATGCATGTTTTAGTAAGTCCATCAATAAAGCTTTCCTCATTAGACATCTGCCCCTAGCATATTATATCAGAGAATTCTGTTATCATGAACCATATTATTTGTCCCAAATAGCAGACTGCTAAAGCCAGAAACATTGTGCCTATTTAAACAGCATGCTTTACGGGACTCAAGAAGTGGTAGAACTCTCTGGTAATACTTATTATCTGTGGTTTCACACCTTTTGAGTAACAGTAATGAATACTTTATGCCATGAAGACATAAAGTATGTTCACCTCAGGTGCTAAATCACCCTGAAAAATGCTACGAAAGCCCTCTTTATAAACATTTTGTGAACGACTTGCAGTCTGTGGGAATCATCTTTTCAACGATTTTGATTATTTTTTATATTTAAAACAATAGCAAACAACGATGGCTGTAGAATAAACAATTAGCTCTCAGAGCAACACCGAGTTGCTACAACCATGTCACTCCTAGTATTGCTATGAGAAGTCACACTTGACTGTTTAAATCTTAAACAGTGTTAAACACGGATACACTTTCTTTTAACATGGAGAACAGGGCAAACAATCTTTGAGGAGGGGGTAAAAAAAAAAATCATCTATTGCAAGCTGGAGGTATTTGTATACTAACTGGATACTGCACTGATGTTTTCCATGGAAATTCCAGTCGCATTAGTTTTGGCAGCAACTAAAAACTACTTCTGGAATCCTTAACAACGTTCAAGGAGTTCCTTTTAACTTTATTTCAGGTTCTGTACTTCTTTCTACTCTTTAAAGCTAGTAAAGCAGGTTTTTTTCCAACTTGTTTCACTGTTAAAATAAATACAAAGATAAGTCAGAATTCAGTCTCAAAGGAACCGCACTGGAGTATTTATTCCTCTTTGAGAGCCCAGAAGCTCCTCTTTTGCTCAGGTTGTACTTCTTACTGCTGCTCAGTACATTGTGCAACTCTGCCTGTGAGCCAACATGATCATAGGACTCAATGATAAAAGAAGATTTTCAGAGTTTTGGCAGGAAGAATACTTCTGACATTTCATTTCATCTGGATCACAGGATTAGACCTCGGCTCAGGGCTTTAACACTAAGCTGCCCGTGCTATATCACACTGAGCTGATTTCTGACACCTCTTCCACTGTATACCACTTTATTCTTGAACATTCCCATCCAAGTCGATGGGATGACCCTTGAAGCAAGCTGCAGTGCATAACAAACAAGCACAGTTGAACCTATCTGGTGAAAAGGGAAAATTATGCCCTTACACTACATGTATCTAAGTAGTGAGCCACGTAATCAACGATTTATGCTTCTCGAAAGGAAAACACCAACAAAAGCCAACATGTATCCAGGCATAAGAAATGTAATTGTATCATATTTCAAATACCAGCTAAACTGTTAAAAGCCTTTGCGATCACATGTGATGTATTTCAAGCTTGTTCATGACTATAAAAAAAATTATACAAACAACATTAGTATTAATACTGTTTAACTAAGTTAATACTAACTGCCTGACTAGAAAGGGACTTTATGGAGAATGAAAACTCCACATACTTGAATAGGGTAAACTTGCATAGCTTTTTCCTAAATTAACAGAAGGAAATAGGCACATACATAGGGAAATTCATCTCAAGTGTCATCTAGGCACCTTAAACTATGCTTTGAGAAGCATCTTTCCTTTTCCAAGAAGGGAAAGCCTATGTGATCAGCTTATACTACCTAACCACTACCTAACCTAACTTCTAGAGAGCTAAAAGCTGGAAAAAGAATCAGTCAGCCTAGAAGAACTGCTTTCAATTATGCAATAAAGTATTCTCACCTTGGAGCAATGGTATAAACATCAGAAGAAACATACTCTCAGTTCTCTCTTGAAAGAGATGTTTATGAGGGGTTTCTATTTTTGGGCTGATCTCCCTAGAAAGGTCCATGCGGTTACCTTGTCTGCCTCCAGTTTCCCTCTCAAAACTCACCAATCCACTAGTTGACCAGGACAGATCAGGTGGTCAGACATGTCAGAGAAGATTTAAATTCCCTGAAAGCATTGTGAAAATAAGGAGCCCAAAAAGAAATACCATCTCTACAGAATGCGAAAATGATTTCTTTTATTAATCACACTCATTGGGCTTCTCTAATCTTTATCAACATCCAGCTTCAGAAAGACTTACTGAAAGTTCCAACCAAAGCCATTTGGCTTCGTAACAACAAACACAAGACAAAAAAAAAAAAAAAACCAGAAAGGAAAAGAACCATCTACCTCAAGGGCCTCAAAGCCCCCTAGCATCATAAGTTTTTCAATAATACTATCATTTTTCTATGATTAAGTAGAATTTTTCCTATTGATTTCTGTGATTTATGTTTACCCCCTCCCAAAAAAGTGACTAAATGCAAATCACTTTCAGAAATAAATTTTTAAAGACTACGAAACCAAGAGGTTTATTTTTCAGATTCAAGTACTTGCCATGAAACTCAAGATGAAGAGTGAAAGACTTTCCTCCATGTCTTCTCTACCAACACCTACCCACCCACATACTTCACATCATTACATGACCTTTTCCAGGTAGGAAAGAGAAACATTTGGGGAAAAAAATCTGCCACCTAGTTTCAATGGTTTAAGGCCAGAGAGATGTAACTCTTGATTCATCAGAGAATGAGCTCAGCAGAGAAAGCAAACCAATGAATCTTCTTTCAATAAGGAATACATATTCATTCTATAGTCACTTCTTGAATCAACTCGGTTTGATTAAACTTGTTTTATTAACTGATTTTAGCTCATCTGGTTTATTAACATCTATATAACCCACCTGGGGCCCTCGAACATCTGCTGCACTTGTCTGACTTGTTTGGAAGCTCAGGCCCCTTTGTTTATTATAAGCATTTCTCAGATTCCTGTTAAGACCTTCAGATCCCCCTGATCTTTCTTAATAACTACAGCAGCTAGCAGCTCTTATTCTCTGTATAATAATTTATTGCTGCTGTTCAGCAGAGCTGATCACTCTTCTCTCATTCAGCTACACATGCTCAAACAGAAAACACGGGTAGAGCCTCTCAAAGATTGACAGCTCTGCTGGTCTTCCATAGAGGGAGATACGCAGTTGAAGTTTATGCCTGTCCATGCATGTTCATTTTCTAGTTCACGATGGTCACAACAACCCACCGATTTCAAATATTTACAACCAGGATTAGCTGTCAGTAATGGGCAGGCGGTGGTGGAAGATGGAGCATTTACTTGTGCCCCACACATTTAGGATGTTGCTCTTGGGCCTCTTATAATCCACTTGTCTGCATGCATTATACTTACAGAAAAGCTATTTTCCTCTACATTAATTTATTGGCATATGAATGATGTCCTCACGTGCAAATGGGAAAAAAAGTTTCCATTCTTCAATTTCCTCCAAATCTCTTAACTTTACACAGGAGAGTATGAACTGATAAATTTTATGGTAGCCAGAAAAACCAGCAGCGTACCCAACCACCGTATCCTCAGTATAGCCTCTGCATGCCAGATGCGGAATTCAATTGGGAATTTTCCTGTATTGTACACAAAAATACAATCTTTGATTTCAGTGATGTTAAATAGCTCAAGACTTTTACACATATTCACCAGTCATATTTGTAGCCATATGTGCTGTTCAGAATGCTTCTTTTGAAAATAGTTAACTGACTCAAGATATTGGAGGTAAGAGGTGAACTTTCTAGAGTACAAGTCACAGTATTTTAACACAGGCAGTATCTCACACTTACAGTGAGCTCCACTAAGATGAAAGGATTAGAGGGCTCACTGTATAATAAAAGAAGCTCATGGAAGCAAATAAGTATTTACAAAGAGAAAACTGCCTTTAAACTCCTAAAACTTCCCCCACAGTGAAGAATCACCATCATATTGGACAGAAATATGATCATGGGGAAGAGTGGGGTGTGGGGGAATGAGAACAAGCAATAGCCTTCCTTAAAAAAAATATTTCTGTAAAAACAGTTAAATAATCTTTGACTTTTCAAACTGCTGAACCAGTCAGCTCTATCTCCTGTTCACCATCATATTATTGAACTAAGTCAAAAGTTTCTGTGGTTACTATCAGATGAAATAGGCTAATTTCCCCTGAGAATTTGCTACACTGACCAGATGTCTTCAGCCAGCTACTCCCCAGATCGAGCAGGAGCAGCACATGCAATGCCTTCTCTGTTACTATGGAGATAGGTTTTCCCATCCACTCTGCAGCCGGGCGTATAGTAGCTACCAGCTGTTGTCTCGACTCGTACTCCATCAGGAGAGACTGAGGAAAGAAAGTGGGAGACGTAGGGCTGGGCTTCTCCCAGCCCTGGACATCATAAACTTTAACCACGCCGTCCAACCCTCAATCTTCTTAGCTGCCGCTCGGGCTGGTTGCTATTGTTTAAAGCCGCCTCGTAGTGCTTTCTCTGCTGGTTTTACAGGCTCGTAATCGGGCAGTGGCAGCACACAACAGCTTGGTATAACATGTTTGATTGCTGGGCTGGAAACTTCAAGCTTCCCCAACTCATGCTTCTAGCCCAACATTCCCATCTAAATGGTTTTATGAGCTTAAATCTAAATCTCCAGCAGCAACCCATTTCAGGTTCCTGACATTATTCTCGCTCCATACTTTCAAAGGAAAACTTTGTGGATTAATGGCTCCCTATCCTTCCTGCAAGGCTGGCTAATGCCTTCAATTCCCATTGCTTTTTAACTCCTGTGGAACTTTAATCCGTCTCTGACCATGCTGATGAGCTGCAGAGAAACAGCGCTGGTTAGGATTTTCATTCTTGCGTTTTCTTTTTGAATGCAGCCAAGTTCAAATGTCTAATTATAACATTGCAGAGTTAATGATCAATTTAACGAAGGCTTTAGAGTATCTTTGAAGTCATAACAACAAGCCAAAGGGGGGTTTAAAACGTTAACTGCACAGGGAGCCTACATAGAGAGCTTTCTTAGGATTATCTCTCTCACTTAACAACAAAGTTGAGCCATTTCAGAATACTTCAGCAACCCCATGGCTCGATCTGGTTGCCACATAGCACAGAGCTCTAGCTAGTGTTTATTTTATAGCTCTGAGCAGGACCAATCATTACCCTATTAATTCAAGCATGTTTAATTCAATGTTCTTCAACTACTCAGTCATGCCTATTTGTAACTTTTAAGCGACTACAGAAAGGTACAGCTTGTCACCATATTTATATTTAACAGGCGCTAATCACTAAGGTTTGATATACAATATAAGTAGGGTATATATGAACACGGCTAAAACTAATGTTCACTTAAATGTATGACATGCTCCTTTCGCTTAAGGCGTGCTTTTTTCCACTTATCACACAGGCTGCATTTGCCTCCACATGTATGTAGCTCCTGCTGATGTCAGTGAGCTATAAATATACATCACAGGACACACTGACCTGTTTATGTTTTAATCTGACATATGTAGCCACTTATATTTTGTATATATTACGCACCATTGCAATGCTGAATCAGCACATCCAGACAGAACAATAAGGGCATGCTCAGCCTGGAGAAGCACATGGAGAAAGCAGCCAGGCTTCTCCTTGCTCTCCTTTTACAGCAATCCTGCCAGTCAGCAGCACCAGACATATTTTTGCAGAGAGTTTTTTTGTGTTCCCTCTCAGGCATCAGAGAAGGGTGAAGGTGAAAGACATTAACCTGTTGATAAAAGGTTAAGCAAGGAGAGTCTTAGCACAGTAAAGGAGTTACAAACGAGAGGGCAGCCACTGCTGATCCTCCAAAGGCAGCCAAGTGGAAAAAACCCCAAAGCCTCCAGCTGCCTGCAAGTTCTCCTCCAAGACTTTCCTCTGCACTATACCGAAGAACAGGGCTGGGCATTTTTCCCCTCTAAATCACAAGTGAGGAAAACTTCCACAGCAAGAAGCAGAGACAGTCTATACAGCTAAGGAACATTTCACAGATTTGACCAATCAATTTAACAGCCACCCTGTGGTTTACGCAGAGTGACAGGGCTGTAATGAGCTTCTAGGCACAAAAGGGCTTATATATGGAGCATTATCAACAAAGAAAATATATATACCTTCTTGTCTCACTGTGCAGTTATAGTCCACAATAATTATATGGTGACATGTAGGATAAGTAAAAGTTGGGTAAACTACATGAATGAAAATCAGTATTTCCTCTATAAATCAGCCAGTGCAATCAGATTTCCTTTCAGATTTCCTGGGAGATTACATCTTACTGCTTTCTGCATTTCAATCCAACTTCCCCAGACCTTATCTAGGTGGCAATTTCCACTTCATGGTGTTTCTTCATTACATTCAGGTACTTACACTTACAGCCCTGCCACAGCAAAGGATTATGGATGCTTGAGTCTAGACATCACTTAAGCTCGGATAAAACATAAAGCAGTCACGAAGTGAGAGCAGTCAGTCTGCATCATGCTAATAAAAGGCTTTTAATGAAAACCTGAGTACAACACTGCTGCAACAAGACCATAGAATTGGCTTCCTGTTTTGGGAGGAGTTCACTCAAACTCCAAAGAAGGCTAGTCTTTCCAGATATGTTCCAGGCACTTTTATTCCACAGAAGGGATGATTTTTTTATTCTATATTTAAAGCAATTTTGCTAGAAAAATCACATGATGAAATGTTATTTGGATGTTACATGACAACTATCCCTGCCGTTCTTCCAAAGCGTACAACACAAATCTTGTAGTGCAACAGCAGTACAGAACTTGGTATTTCTCAACGAGAATGAGATATCAAATTTGTTTGTTTCTCCATGTTTTGAAAACACAAGGACTTTGTTTAAATCATAAAAAACATACAGATTTATTCACTCTCCTGAGGATGTATAAGGCCTTGAAATCAGGGGGTGTATCACAAGGCATGTTGTTGGTTGACACTGCTATACAACAGCTGTAATTATCCATTATATCCTCAGATGAAGTCTTCACAAGTGTTCCAGTGGTTTAGTAATCCCTATCATATCTTCCAAAGCAATGTAAGCAAAATTTGCACACCTATAAAGAAAGCTGGACTTATTAAGCATAAACTGTGCCAGAGACATGGTGGTGACAGCACATCTGTCAACTGACACCTTTTCAGCTACCTCAGGAAGATTCACTGATGCTTTTCAGAGATTTTAGAAGTGTATATTTCATTTCAGAAATGCAATTAGGCCTTCACTCGTCCCACCTCACTTCTGCTCTCAGCTGGAAAACCCATGGCTCTATCCATAAATCCATGCAAGAGAGCGGCAGAAAGACGCTGAGACCCAACTTTGACACCTCAGCCTCAGGTTATATGGCATGTGTTCATACTTGAGCCTCAAGCAAAAGCAGCACTCGGGTTCCTGAGAGCCAGGAAGTACAAACAAAAAAAACCACCCAAACCAAAAAAGAGTTTTGCCATACCACAGTGAGGTAAATGCACTGATTTCCTGCCAGATCCAACAGCAGGGATAAAAGCAGCGAGTGCATGCCAGCTCTTCAGTAGGCCATAAAATTCTCATTCTATTGTATTAAGTTAATCTGAGACGAACAAAAGTTTAAACTGATGATTCAGACTGTGAACAACTGCAGCAGCAAAGGAGCCACTGCAGATAACTGTCTCCCACCTCTTGCATGAGCAACTTGCACCCAGGGAGATGGACAGGTGAATTTTTGCATCCATTGATAACAAATTCAACAAAAAACATCTCATAGATGCTGGCTTAAAGGTTTCTTTTTCATTCACAACCACTGAAGTGCAATGCAACATCCTACAGTTTTTCCTCATCATTTATGCAGCTCAGATTTTTGAACACCTAAAAAATTTAGGGAGAGCGATTCTTCATTTTTAGGCATTATGTTTTGTGGTGCAACATGGACTGAAAACGCTGCTACTGTTAACTTGTCACTTTTTGTGCCAATCGATCAAGTGGTTTGTATCTAGCAGATCAAAGCTTTAAGTTTTTGGCACAAGAAAGCTCTGTAACGTATTTATAAGACGGCAAAGGCCTCTCCCTGTTTAAAATCAACAGTTATGTCTTTCTCCTTCAGAAAGGGACACTTAAATCGTAATCATGGCACATGCTACAAGTGCAAAAGAAGCAGCAGGCTGCATGACAGCATCTCACAAGTACTAAGAAGGAGAACAAACCACAGTACAAGGCTCTTGTAGCTGCAGTCATTAATAGTTCCCTGCAGAAGGTTGCAATGTACAGGTGCTCAGGACAGTATAAACACAATCAAAAGCCAAAATCTCTATCCAAAACAGGAGTAAGTAGCATACATGTGAGAGGTTAGACATCATCATCATTTCTCTTAACCTTTTCCTTAAATTAATAGTTTGATTATGTAACAAAACCACGGCCTTATTGCCAAATGTGTTTTTAAATGAACTTACTAAAAGACATGCACATTTCACTACTATAATTCTTGATTAATCGTATCAATTTCTAAAACAGACAGATATGTAACTTTTAGAATCCACCTGTTTTGATTCATCTAATGCCATGCACTATAGCAACACAGAAATAAAACATGGTATTTAAAGCTTTCCGTAACAGTACATTTGTCAACGATACCTGATCAAAGCGTTTGCTTTGACTGTGCCATATTTGTTTAACTACAACTACTGCTTATTTTAGCCCATACTAAAGAGTTCTGAAGAACATAACCTGGGCAGACGCCAGAAGAACGTAGCTTTTAAACATAACCTTATATTCAAAGAGTGAAATCAAGCTCTAATAACATAAGCAAGCAAAATTCTGTCATGTACACAAACCTTTCCTGTGTGGGTTTTTTTTTTTCCTTTTCAGAAGTCTTAGTGGCAAAAACAGGATTTAAGTAGTTTTCCTTATAAATATTTCAGAAGACAGTAGAGAAATTCATGCATGGCTCTTGCTATTGCAAGAGCTACTTGAACAAATTTAGGAGTTTTACTTTAGTATTTGGTAACCAGAAAATTAAGCATTTTGCATCAGAGTAGATTTCACTGACTTCTATGTGGCTTGTTTTTTTGAGGTCAAGTCTTTTGGGAGGGCTTTGCTTGTCTTTGTGATTTTGGTAAACAGATAAACGCACCAGATCAATTCTCACACTTCAAAGTGTTTTCTGACTTTAGGACATAACCAGTAACTAATTACCATAATTTTTCATTTGATAATGGTTGTTGATTCTGACACATTGTTTACAATAAATATATCTTTCTACACTCAGTGTTCTCAATTGCTCTTAACTGTAAGGGTACACTAACAAACAACTGCAGAATAAGAATCCCATGATTTAACAAAGCACATTGGTAGATACGCAGACTGTTCTGTGCACACACACTTATATTGAAAGGCAAAGATTAACATTTACAGCAAATCACTAGGTTATAGGAAAGTATTCTTACGCATTTATTGTGTAGAAAGATGTAAGCATATTTCTTTACTGTGAATTGGCCGTAATGCTACTCTGAATCAGAGAGCAGCGATACTTTTCTGAACCCCAAAGCTCCACAAAAGGTCACAACTTGATTTCAAGTGCACTGAGTAATGCAACAGGTAGGTACCAAACCTGAATCTAAAATCCCACCTGTGGGCAAAGAGGGAATAAGCGTCTGTAGCTAACCATTTTAAATCACAAATGACACCTTTTTGTCTAATAAAGCTTAACAACAGCGCTGAAGGCACTTATTTTGGGCTTACAAATGTAGTTTCAGGTCTGGTCCATATATATTCCTGTGGCTGGCGGAGAAGGTCAAAGCAACGTGCAGCTGAAAATGTCACTTTTCAGCTGACTTAAAGGATTGTCACCTTTCACAGGGTTTCCATTGCTAATAATAAATCTGTTCCTGCCAGCTGAATTAATTACACCAGATGAACACAGATTTCACAATGCAGGATCACTGAACATTTAAAAAATTTCAGGTGGTGACAAAGACACAGGAGACTTTCAGGGACAGTCCCTGACCCACAGCAACAGCTACCTGTTTAGGGTCCTGAGGGCAGCCTCTCCAAATAGCACCTACGTCAAGGCTGCTGTTAGTGCCAACCCTGACAGCAGCACTACAGGGAAAGAGATCAAAACAAATACAACTCATCATTCATGAAAGCAGCCACTGAAAGAAAGATTTTAATGTAACTGTCCTAGCTCATCCCCCCAGCAGCATGTCTCTCCTTTGCACTGGTATTAAATTGACGGTTTTTACAATTCCACTTCCCACAGAAGAGGACTCCTGGCAATCCAGGAGTCTAAAGCGAGCTCACAAATATTTTTGTTTCTTCTAGACAAAAACAAACCTCCTCAAACCAGACTGCAAAGAGCCTTTGCAAACACAGTAAATGCCTTCAGATACTTAAAATACAACGTTTATTTAACTTCAAAGATTTTTAGACTAAATTACCTTAAAGCAAAAAGTGCAAGCAAAATAGTTTGGTCTTTTTCTCTTTTCTTTCTCAACCTCTGAAAACATGCTGGTTGGCCTAGACCTACATATCACAGGCTAACATAAATAAGTGCATCTTTCATAAAATTTATTCCACAAACAGGAGCCAGACCACTGGACAGATGCAGCAGCTATATTTTAAATATTTTGGCATCCTTTTCCACCTCTATTTCCTTTTCCCTGCACCTTCCTTTTGATCTGGCCCCACCCCAGGAGTCAGTCACCTTCCCTTGAGGGTGGATGTACTGGCACAGCTCAGCTCTGCCAGATGTTTTGAGGGAAGTTTCATTCCCTCCCTGCTACTTGCTCAAGAGACAGAAGATGTGCTGCTCCAGGCTGAGCTTCCCCCTCACTGGCTCTAGTCGAGCTTTCCAGCTTGTGAATTAAAACCTAAAATAAGAAGCCAATTCGTGGAAGAAAACAGAGAGGCAGCATATGAGAAGACACCCTAATTTATGTGATGATACAGATGTCTATCATTAGTGCTAACAGGTACTTTGCTACCCACAAAACAGCACAGATTTGGGAAAGATGTGTCCTTCAGTCCACCCCACCTATTACTTTCATTCTTCAAAACGTAACCCTCCTTAAACCCAAAGCACAAAGGGGCCCTCGTTTACAGCCCACTGCCAGGCACCACAAGTAGCATATGAAATCACAGCTGCAATGACAGAAGCAGGTTCTTGGAAACTCACAGGGAGGCCAAGGTGGAGACCTGTGATTTTTTTCTCTTGATAAGGACAGGCTTGCCTGCTTTCCTCCAAGGTCTTTCCCAGCTAGGAAAGCATGGAATATTTATCTACAAGCACATTCCCAGAAAAGGCTGGGAGCCACAAAGGTACTAGAGGAGGTAGAAGGCAGGTCAGAAGTTTTAACAGAATTTTGTACATTAGCCATTACAGATTTTTCTTTCAAGAACTGACTTTGCAGGGACATTGAGAACCCAGCTATAGGCTCTAACTCTTGTTCTTAGTCTTCCCTGCAATCACACCTTATCACTCCATGGAAATCTTTTGCAAAATGTTAAAGGATACTGATTAATGACTTTTTTTAGAAGTGGTCCATGAAATAAAACCCTATATATTCATCTCAGAGACATGCTCAAGAATAAGCCCACAACTTTCTGCCTTATTGTGAATTTTCCAGCTTTTGAAGTGAAGGCAACAAATCTAGTAGAGTTTAACAAGTGATACAGTTTAAAAAAAAAGAAAATTCTCTTGGGAAAAGGTTTGTCTGGTGACATTGGCAGCTCTGGTGACTGACCCCTAGGGAAGTGGGACAGTCACACACAGATGGGAAATAGCTGGGAAGGAACTACATGGAAGCACTGAAACATTAGACCCTACCTAGTGGCTGAAAACTCCAGTGTGAGGTCCAGATGCTAAAGTCTGAATGTGTTAGCATCATTGTTAGGGAACTGATACTAAGTGACAGATAGATTATATTACATAAAGTTCAATTTCTGGCTGCCCACAACGGCTCCTAATTCAAACAAAGGCCTGACAAGCTACCGACAATAAATAAATCAAAGTAAAAAGCACATTGCTTTGAAACTTTAGCCTTTTAGTCAGGAACACTACATTAAGTTCTTTTATTGAAAGGACTGCTTGATTTTGACCTAATACTACTTTGGTAAAGCAACTGAAAATTATTGATTTCCTGTGTTATGACTTGAGATGAATAAAAATCTAAGAGATGATAAATAAAAAGCGGCCTTTGTTCTGTATATCACTTCCGCTATGCTGGTCAGTCAGATGCCATTGTTTTTTCCTCCTGGTCCCACAGCACGTCAGAGTTACTTTACTGGGAAAGAAAACAAAATTAAAAGAGAGAAACAAAAATATTTTCCAAGATTTTCACTGTTTGTTTTCAGCCTCACATGCAAAACTATGAATAAAAAAGAAAAACAGTAGTAGTTTTAAAGAATGCCCCACACTATTCAATTTTCATTTTTGTTTTAAGGTGTTCACAATTCTTTTGTTTGTGAAGTCTCTTGAGATAGGAGCTGGGATTAATATCTATAAAAACATGATTAAAAGGCATTTTATTTCAGAAAAGCTGACATGCTCCATTAGCTGCCTTTTACACGCAGAGTTTGTTCCAACTCTTAATCAACAATATCTAGACACAGATCTGGACCCAATAAATATTTCTGCACTGGCCGTGAGCCACAGAATGCTGTAGGTTGTGGACAGCACAGATCAAGGAACCCAAAGGAGAACAAAAGGATAGTTCACCGTGCAAAAGGCACGCTAGAGTGATCTCTGTCATATCACCACCCTGTTGTAGATGGCAGGCAAGGGACTCAATGCAAGCAAAGTGATACTGTGTGTGAAAGCCTAAATGCACACTCACAGAAAGGCAATGCAAGTCACACCTGTAAAAGAGCAGAAGCCCCCCAGATTTTAATCAACATTGGCTTTCTGTGTGTTTGAATTCTACACACCTTGTAGACTGCTCCAGTTGGTAGCAATTTTTAAGTTCAAGCTAGGGAAGGAATGACAGAAGACACAGTTCCACAATGAGTGACATCTGCAATTCATTAAGGAACTGTAATACTCAAGAAGTCCCTGTTCCAAAAGTGAGAAAAAAACAGAAATGACAAGAAGTATCTGATCATGCACTTCATGCCTCATCCAAGCCACTTAGCATTTCTCCCACCACCTCTTACACCTTCAAACCAAAGGTTTCGCTGACAGTCTCCATTGTCTTGCTCTAACTCTCTAAACCAACTTGGGGTTGTAAATGAAAAAGCTCTAGCTCAACATCTCCTTTAAATATTAAGAAAAAAGAAACACCTATTAGCAGCTTTGTCAATGCCACACCAAATTTAAGAACAAGAGGAAAGAGAGAGCTGCTTCAAGGAACAGACAACTCAGAGTGAGGTGACAGTCATCAGGAAGGAGAAATGTTTCTCCTGCTTATCTCCTTGTTCTTTTCATAAAAAACGGTCCTCTAACACTAAGATTATTCATGATGCTGTCCAGCATTTTTATGCCACTCTATGCTCAAAGAGGCATAGCAGCAGAATCTCCTACATCTCATCTGCTGTTTGCCAGATGATCACCCTACCAGAGTAGCAATAATTTACACATTTGTGGAAAACGTTTTAGTGCGGAGTTCTTATATTAAAAAGGTATTAAAATCCAAACTAGCATTGACTCCCTCTCCCTAGCAATGAGTGCAACACCTCAGTGAGAAAAGGACCAAAAGAAAATTCCTTATAGTATGCTTACATATGCCTTACCCTATGTTTACAAATGCTAGTCTCTTCTTCCAAATGAAAGCTAATTGCAGACACAAAACCAGAAGAAATTAGCAATTTAGGTACAGATCACAGTGTTCATTACATATCTATGAAGATATGACTTGGTTTTAAAGACAGAAACATCCCTGCACATAAGGCATGAAACAAATGAAGTTGCCTGGGATGTGCAACCTAACAGTCCCTTCTGGCTGAATACCTAATTAGAAACTAGAGTTCTGATGCCTTCCAAAAGTTACATCAACTCCTGAAACAGTGTTCTCTCAATGGCTTCACCAGCATTTCAGAACCATGGTTTGTTGACCTTGAGAAAGTAAAGATTGACAGGCTGCCTGTTTGTTTTGGGATTTGTCATTTAACAGGATGGCCACAGTGTGCATTTTTGTGTGACTGGACGCATGGCTGAGCTTCTCACCTCTGACTCTCATTGACCATTGGTCCGGCATAAGCAGCTAAGAAAAGGAAATTGCATGTTATCACTACACTACTTGAAAGCAATTTTCCAATATTTTACCATGGAGTTTCCTACCTTTCTTACCACAATATAAAAATAGGGCTTGGCTTACAAAGAGTTAATAATTTTGATTTCTGCTACAAACGTTGTTCTGCTTTCAAGGACTACAAGATCCTAGATCTATTCCCTCCACCTTCCCCACTGTATCACAAATATATTCATAAGTGCATACCAGTTGAAAGTTTGACTTCAGTCATTACACTGCCCCTAATTTTCTTGCATTTTTTCCATTGCGGATATGATAGCAACTCGCTAAGCTTCCAGTTCAGAACTGGGAGCAAAGGAAGAATTTTTTCTTTGCATCCTTTTTAACTCTGCTTGCTTTAAAAAGGCACATAACTCATAGTGGTTAAATATTTAACTGTTTCGCTAATGAGCTGGATCCTCCCATGCAGGTATGAAAAGATATGTCATGTCTGAAGAAATCCCACTCATATCCAAGCAAGTTTGTTTAATATATTTCTATAGGGAGAGAGAGAGACAGAGAGACATACACATGCTAAGAATCTATAAGGGTAAGTTGCTTTCTCAGGACTAGTCTACACACACATTTAATACTAGTATTCTCTGTAGAGATATCCAGGGTGTTGGGGCTTGGTTGTGTTTTTTTTTTTTTTTTTTCAAAATAGTTGCAGTAATTCAAATCCAAATGTGCCTGTTATTTTATTAATAATAATGATGACATAACAGTACAATTATACCCTATGGGACTAGGCTATACAGACGCGTGCAACCATGTGCTCGTGATTACTTCAAAGACAGTAAGAGATTGAAGATATTACCACACCCAGCTCCTCATTACTGCACCTCTCGTCTTAGAGATTACCACCCACAAAGCTGAACAACAGTAACCCATTGTGGAAGTGCTCTTAGCCCTCTTCGCTCTAACCAAATTAGTTTTAACCGTCTTTGGTGGTAAACAAAGCTTTGCGGGGCAGGTAGGCACTGCAGCAGACTATGAATGCGAACGCAGGACAATCCAACCCTGGGCAGAATAAAATCCCATTGAGGGGCAGAAGTGAAGAGCTAGCAGATGACTGCTGCTTAAGCTTTTCCAGAGAGACGTGCTTCTGCAACCCTATCTACACCCTGCCTGCTCTAGCCGAGTTCAAACAAAACAGCTTTTGTTTGTAGAGACAGCCTAGCTGCCAATTCAAGTTCAATAACTGGCTCTGGATTATAGTAGGCATGCCTAGACCTATAGGATAAAATTAATTTCAGTCAAGTTGGTCTCAATCAGCTGTCAGGCTGATATCCCGCTGTCCTGCAGCAAAACAGATGCAAAGCAAACACAAAATGCTACTTAATTCATTATTCAATCAAATCAATACAAGAGAGGCACAAACAGAGCTAAGTATGTAAAATAATGCCCAAAATCTCAGCTTTCATATTAAAAAAAAAAAAAGCTTTCAAAGATCTCAATTCAGAAATGAGACAAGAAATTGCATGTATTTCTTCTTCCAGCGTTACGACTGCTGAGGCCCATCACTGAACCTGAATGCTTGGAGCAGGCCAAAGCTGGGAATTCTCTAAGTTATGTTCTTTCTCTGCTTCAGTGCTACACAAGTGGCCACTCGCACTGCCTTCTGCTCATCTTTTCACCACCTCATCTGTTCAGGCTGCAAGGTCTATAGTGGTAGGAACTATCTTTTAGAGATTGTAGGCCTCTGCTCTACTAGGTTTTGTACTCAATCCTACAGGCAGGCCCTTTGAACAGGCTGCAATGTAAACAGCAATATTCCTTCTCAAAAGGATAGCACACAAGTTTGCTTGTAAATTGTGTTGCAGATAAAGTTTCCATCACACTTTTAACTATCAAAAAGCTAACAAATCTTACTCTGAGTTCCACAAACACTTAAAGTCAGCACTGCTGCCAAAAGAAGCAATTTCATCTTGGTCAGTTTGAACCCATCCGGATTCTCCAAGGCAGTTTACAACATAGCTGCACAAATGCTTGTGTTGGCACAAGGAAAGGAGCAGCAGGACCATTTCTTCAGGTGGCAGTGCCAGTTTATGCAGGCTGAAACCCATTCTCGGAAGTGCAGACCAGGTTCTCTGAAAGATTTATCTCACAAAGCCAAGTTAGGATAATAAAAGCGATGGGTCACCCGATTTTACTTGTAATATTTCTGACACTCACTTCCCAAGAATGCTGCAAGGTTAAGTACATTCCTGTTTGTAAGGCATTACAGAAGTAAGATTAGTAAATATTTAATTTTCTCTCCACCTTTTCCCCTACCCTGGCCACTAAGTATAACTCGTTACAAGTTTCGTATGCTAAATCAGTGACTTGGAGCAGCTCCTAGAAGGTAGCTGTCAAACTCCCTGCCCGTAGGCTAGATGGAGGTCAGTCATCATACACACCTATTCCGATTTGAAACTGTTCTACAACATTGCAGCCAAAACAGCATCTAAAGGCATTGTACCCATCCTGCTGCAGAAAACCATGGAATAGTCAGATAACCTCTACAGCAGACAACCTCTCTCACCTTGATCTGGGGAACAGCTGCAGATGGATAAAGGACAAGTAAATCAACTCTTTGCATGCATTCCACTTATAAACACATCTTGTCAAGCTAACAAACAGCAAGGAAAAGGAGTGTTTCTGAAAGGTACCTTAATAAGGATGTTAGCAGCATGTTGGAGATAAAAAAAAAAAAAAAAAAAAAAGGTCAGCCTCAGAGTCATTAGCATAAGGAAAACCATTCAAGTGTGGCAGTACACAGCTTGCTTGCATAGACTGGGTGTGAAAACAGACATTTTGGTTATTTTGTTAGTTCTTAAAAGTCCTGCTGCTTCTGAGAGCTAATAACAATTCTTGACTCCCCATCATCTCTAAAAATCCACTAGTGTTCGATGGTTTAGGTGGAAATACCTGATGTGAACAATACACTAAGACACAGGTCCCTGAAATCAATGAACACTTGGCCTAACTGAGCAGTGCGGAAGTTTTAGGACACCTGTCCCAACATTTGGTTCCCAGAGGCAACCCAGAGAAACCCAAAGAACCTACTCCACGTCAGAGTCTCCCATGCTGTCACTCCCAGGGCACCCGGGCACACACCCTTGTGTGCAGCCAAGGCACAGGACATGCCAGGAACACAGAACAGAAAGTTCAGTACACAGCAGCTCCCTGGGCTACCAAGACCTCTCCAGCAGCTCAGTACAAACATTAAGTTCTAAGCTATACAGCAAAATTATTAATTTAATTTATAAGCTGAGAAAGTGTAAATGCCCATGCCATGCACTACTAGCTACTGAATCAAGAGTGTTAATAAACTCTTTCACAAGACCTTTCTGATTACTGAGATAAAATTGGTCTGTGCCTTGTATTATAACAGGAACAATCCTAGAAACTCTTTGTGCAAGACAAGTCTAACAGAACTGATGCTTCAGTCATTTTGACATTTTTCATACTACCAAAATAAAAGTGAATTAGGTAAAATTTAAAACATTAAATGTGAGATAAATACAGCTTGTAGTTTCATAAATCAAACTCCCGTGCTTCCTAGGTTATCCCTAAGTACAAGCAGACACTGTTCAAGAAACCTTTCCTATTATGCCCCAATGCTGTTAATATTTATGCACACGGGAAGCTCCGCTGAAGTCATGATGACTACTCATACGCTCAAAGTTAAACATATGGCATAATTACCAGTCTCATGCCATAAAAACTTCACTTATAAATGCAGAACCTAATTTGGTCGCCTATACCCAGATACAAAAAAAACCCCAGCATATAGTATTGACTACTCCTGGGTTTTTTTTCCACTCCTAAAACCACGGAATGAAGTCTCCATAAGGTGGAGCTGCCGAAGGCTTTACTCAATACAAATGAAATCCAGCAAGAAGTATTTTTTCTAATCACTTCTAAAAATAGAATATGTTCTATATATAGAAATACATATATGTAAAGAAGCATACATATAAATATATATGAAGAAATAACAGGGTAACTATACCCTGCTCCTCCTCACTCTATGCCTTCTTGTTCCTTCTCTGTCCACAAAGTCAGGTATTTTTCACTTTTTTCATGGTGTGACTAGTTTCTAACAGGATGTTCATTTACTCATTCCTTTTCTAAAAGCAGTTAGTGCTCAATGCTGAGATGTGCTTTCCTACCATCAAATGCAGAAGTCAAGACATGAAATAATGAATTTTTTTAGAAAATTAACTCATAGCAGCTTACTTTAGAAACTGCCAAGAAAGCCACCAAGAAGTCCAGTTACTTTTAGATTTTGGCCAGTTAATTGAACTCACTTAATTCAACATCATAAAATACAATTCTCAATGCATTAAATTTAAGGTATTTTCTCTCTACTAACTCCTAGAACCTCCTTTCTTCTAAGACCTTGGCACTCCCTGCTCTACAGCACAAAATTACACTACACCTGCAGAGTTTATTCCAGTTTTGCCTACCAAGGGCCACTTAAAGCCATTCAAGACCCACCAGCTAGTGACAGCTGGCAAACTCAAACCTGTCTCAGTAGTCTATCATATGTAATCAATTGCAAATAGAACTTCAACAGACTCATCCCATTATTTCCTAGCTAATTCCCCCTGGGAAAACAAGCCAGCAAGCTTCCACTTTGAATCATGAAGCTAGTTTTGCCCCTGTCCCTCCCTCCCAACTTCTCCTTTTCCCCTCTTTTTGCATCAGTTCACTGCACTGTTTCAGCTTTTCAGCTTGATATCCGTTATGTTATGTCAGCTGTTACATTACGCTTAAAACAATAGACTCCAGCTGGCCGAGGTCAGATGTGAAAACAAGGACCTAACAAAGCCATAGACCCTCCAGTTATACTGAAATTGAGATACACACTGAATGTAGCACTTAATGACAAACTACTTTCCAGACATTTGGGCAAAGCATAAAGGAAACACCTGTCACTGCAAACATTACACACTAATCCAGATAAATCCTAAATTTAAAAATCTTCCTTTTCACCACTTGGCTCTACTATGCACCAGTATTTCACAGTTTTAAATGTTTTTTTTTTCCAAGATGAAATTTGTATTACTCTCCTTGTTTACTATATATTAGAGAAAAATGCATATAATTTCAAAGAAAATGTTTACCATGTTTCTTTTAGAGTTACCAAGCAAATGCTCTGAGCTTGACACAAATTTACACCCCATAAAAGTTTAGTCAAACTTTAACTCTTCAGTAGAAAGCTCAACAAAAAAGCAAACAAAAAAGGTAACAATGAAGGAAACATACTTTTTTCAGTGACGGTATTTTCCCGGACACTTGAACAGAACAGTTGAACAGAATTTATTGGATTGCAGCTCTACTAAAAAGAAAGAAATGAAACACCAGTATACTGTGTCACTTCTGAGAGCAACACAGGCTCTCGAGAACAGACGAACTACTAACAACTCTCAAGAACCTCTCTCCTAATTTTTCAAAATGCTGCATACAATATAAAAGCAATGTTTTCTGGAAAACGCCACGCTACTGTAGTTCTGTGACAAGGTGGGAAGCTTGGTCAGCACTAAAGGACAACATGGCATTGTGCTCATGCCACTCTTTGGCCAACACTCCCAAGGTGCCAGCAAGGGAGATCACCGTGTCAGATCATGTAGGCCATCAAGCAGCCAGCAGACGGCACCAATCTATCACCAGTGGGTCGTGCTGGCCTGCAATCTGTCACCAGCTCCACCCTGAGACGGAGGAAGGTTGCTCTTCCCAAAACCCATCCTGGTCTTCAAAGTTTGAGCCCCAGTAAATGCTTGGTGCCATCTCATCCCAATGTATTCCGGAGGTAAACACTAAATTCCAATTCCTCTACTCACAGTGACTGTGTTGAAGACTTTATTTCAAATTATAGTATTCAGGTACGCCACTATAGAACTCCAGGTACAAAAATCCAAGAAGAGGGATATTTATTTTTTTTTCATAGTTCTTATAAAAGGCAGAAATGGAAGTAACCAGTTTTCTGCATTCAAACTCATCTTTATCAAATACACAGTCCAGTGTAGCAGACTAAAATTAGAATTCAAAATCAGAACATTTTGAACCTGCTAGATGAAATGTAGGCAATACACTTAAAAAACTTTCTTTTCTATAAAAAACACTGCTTATTTTTATCGTATACATCTAAAATTCGTTTCTGGTGGTAACTTTAGAGAAGTTTAGCCAAATAAACTACTACTTTTTCCCCACTTGAAAAGGAAACATCTAATACAATAGCAAGAGCATACCTGGAACAACATAACATACTGGAAATCTTTCAGTGTGTTAACAAGTTTAGGTTTTGGTTTGAGTTTTTTTGTTGTTGTTCTCCCCCCCCCCGCCCCCTTCTCCTCTGTGCAAATACTTCTCCAATTCATTTTACTGAAGGCTTTAATGTTCTCATTTTTTTCTAAAAGCCATCCACAGGACAAGAAATCAGGTAGGCCAAACAGCATGAATTTTGTGGCTACAACCACAAAGCGGCCAGAGCTGTCTCTGGCAGCAACATTTACACAGCCCTTTTCTTCCACTCCTCTCTCCCAGGATTATTTTTGTTGATTATTCATATAAAATTCCCCAAGCCCATGTGAAAAAACATTTCTTTATTAATAGTTCACTTCTTCCAAAAGATATTTTTATCTACTTCAGGACACCATCCAAGGTCTGAATTCAGCCACCCCAGACAAGACACAGTGTGGTCCAATGCTGCCCTCTGCAGATTTTTAAAAGAAACTATAGCTCCTTTTACAAGCATCTGACTTTTGGCACATGTAAAAACAAAATGCAGCTTATCTTTCCCTTAGCATACTTTCCTTCCATATTACCTTTTCATTCCTTCCTGGCATTCCTCTTCAGATCAGACTTCATGTCCACCTAATAACAACAGGCTTGGTTTTTTTTTTTGGTTTTTTTTTGTTTTTTAACCCCTTTCCTTATAAAAGTTCAGCTGTCCCTAACAGACAACCTTATTTCCATTTTAGAAGCATCTGATTTGGCTCCCTCAGACCTGTTCAAAATGGACATAAAGCAGAATTTAAGCTGGAGGGAAAGCATGTTCACGCAACCTTCTGAACCAAATTAATTAAATCCCTTTAACATCACATTTACATTAAACACATAATTCCCCTATACGGACCAGAGGAGTTGACAAGGGATTGCTTTGTGAACAGCTGGAACAAATTAAGATGTTACTACCAGCAGCATTTCCAACCAACACAGCTGATTTTGCACTGAAGGAGATTAGAAGCACTCCCGTTATCTGCCAGCACAGCTCAGCCACGAACATCAGCTCAGCCACTGACTGAAGCACAGCGAGAAACACCTGGGTTCAGATTCAGAGGAAGCTACTTGTTCCAGCTATTAACTATACTGGCACCTAATTAAAAGGGGGTAGGGAAATTTTCATTTCTATTCACATTTCTTGAGCCTTCAAATCACTCACTTTTGGCCCTTTTACTGCAAACAAAAATGTACAGAAGTTGGTTTAAATGAAAGCTAAGATTCTGAACTTCAGCTGTCAATGGAGCATCAGAGAGGAAATGCTGCAGTGAGTGATTGCCTAGGCAGGTCTAGCCGCCTGTCCCCAGCAAAGGAAAAGGATTAAAGGGCACAAGTCCACCACACACACATCTTCTGCACCAGCTGACCTCACTCTGCATCAGACCAGGGGACATTGTTGAGGCTGCAAAGACAAATCTTTCACTTTTCGCAGCTACAGTTGCTTTTTAGAGAGAGTCTGTAGACTAGATCAGTCTGTAGAGCTATGACCAGGCATCCTTGACAGACATTAGTCCCATGTAATTTTCCAAAAGGATGAAAATGCATGAATGTTCAGATCTTAAGTCTCTCGTCTTCTTGACCAAGGAAGATAATGAGAAAAAGAAAACACTGGAACCACTTTGAACTCTTTAACTCTTTGAACTGTTTGTTCTCTGTGAAGACTCTCTTCAGAATCAGAAGTTGTACATATTTTTCTCTTTCTTTCTCACAAGACCCACAAAAGACTGCAGCACAAAACCCAAGGCTTATATTAAAAAGATTATATTAAAAGAAGAAATAACATCTATATTTCTCATAGGTCTAGAGTGTGTGCTACTTTCTCTTAATTGTAGGAGTAATTTCAACGCCAATAACATAAATGTTAACCACCCAAAACTATTACCTTTTATCTTAATTAATATTCTTTTTAATGCTTAAAAGTATTTAATTTTTTCAGTAAGAAGTATGCTAAAGTAGAAAAGGAACTCAGAAAACAGAAAGCTGGAAAGAACTTATACTTTCATCATAAAAACATACCCTTCCTCATTTTTTTTCTTTTTTTTCTTTTTTTTTGGTTGGAATCAATATTGAAATGAGATTCCTACAAGAAAATAGCTTTTTCAGGCACACTAAATATCCCTTGGTTCAGCAGAATATTTAATCCCCTTGGATCAGGCACTTGGATTTTCTTAGATCATGCTGAGATAACAGCATTCTGCTGTGTTCTGGCACCATAAAATCCTTGCTTATGAAAATAAAAGAAAAATATGGCCTCTCTGGGAACATACATCTCTGAATTACTTTTTTCCATAGTTTAAATATTGTAGACTCAAAATCAATTTTTACACAGATATACCACATTCTCTTTATGAGTCATGGCAAAAGCTCTCCTGCACCACTATTTTAAATGGGCCAAGTGTACATACACCCTTCAGAATGATGATCCTTTCACAGTCTTGGCTCAGACTCCAACTCATGTTGGGCAAGTGCCAACGACTGACTGGAGTCAAACCCCTCCAACAGCACCATCTAGTGAAAAAGAGAGAAAGTAAACGCATGCAAATTTAAACAGTTTTCACTGCATTATGGAAACTAACAAAAGGCCAATTCTCTCCTAATCTCCCATTACAACTGCATTTAGGTATAGCTTTCATCAAGGCTCTTTGCCTTGTGAAGTGTAGTGACAAGTAGAGAAAGATTCGGCAGCTAATTGTAAGCTTTTTGTCTAAAATTGGAATGCCACTTGACACACATATAAACTTTCCCTTGTTTATTTTTCCAGTGTTAAGCTTGCATTTGTCTCATTGTTATGAAAAACAGAAGCATTTTTAAATGCTTTAAAATTATTGATAACATAACATCATCTGTATCATTCTCTGGTAGCGGGAGGTGATTTTAGAAGACAAGCACCTCCAGAATAAATAAGAAATAATATATATCTGTAATATCAGCAATCCTTTCAGATCATATTTTCATATTATTGTAATATCTTATATTACTATATCATTGAAGCATGAAAGTCTTGTTCATGAAAAAGGACATGCCCAGCTTCCATTCGTAACTTTAATGTAACCAGTCTCACTGGTTTCAAAAAGACTCTGCTGAAGTTGTGTAGGTGCTTAGATCTGTCACAGGCTCAGAGCAAAACCCAAACCTTTGGCTACATGAAGGAAATTGAGTATTTTAGCTCTTAAATGTGAATTTTTTACAGGGTCTCATTTGAATGGTTGTTTTTCAGTCAGGAGGAACACATTCTGTACTTTTCCCAGTGTGAATCTTCAATGCCATGCAACTCTCAAGTGGGCTGTAGGAGGGATTCTTTAAGAACAGTAGTTTACAGATGACACACACGCACTCATGTGCTTTTTACAGTTATTCCGCCTCATTTTCAAGATCAGATTTGCAGTGCCCACCCAATAAGGTCATCTCAGCAGACTTGCTCCATGGGGCTGTTCAGCTCAGCGTACCCACATGCAAACTGTGAGCACCCATTTCCAGACAGGCAGCACAATACAGTCGTTTTTTTTGCATTTCCAGACCTATGGCTGCTTCATCAAAGCTTCCTCTCCACCCAAATACAGGATATCCACAAATCTCAGGTACACAAAACTTCAAAGCATGACACTGCACATTTTGTACCACTGTCTCAGCCTTTTTGCTGAACCATATTTTTTCTCATGATACATAGCAGGAACACTGATTCACACTACTTGGAAAGCAAGGTAATACAAAATAGTATGAACATCCAATACATACTGGATAATGCATACATTGTATATAATCCTCAACTCATTACATACATATAACACTGAATATATTACAGACAGACAGACAATACAATCTGCAGGCAGTATGAACACACAAAATGAGTTCCGTGATTGCACCAGGGGTGGGCGAAAGAAACACCACTGGTTATACTGTCACTCTGAGTTATTTCACTGAGACTACACACTGTGTCCTTGTAAAATACTACGATATATCGCAAGATGAGTGAGATATTATCACAAGTGAAAATCACCACAGTGAAATTTTATCCACAACTGTTGGTTGTGGATAAAAAAACCAAAATCAAACAACATAAATCTTAAATCTACAAAGAAAGAAAACCCCAAACCACACAATAGAAAAGGTACTGGGACACAGAAATACACTAACAGGCTCTCTTAGCTGGCAACTAAAGCTACATCTCAGAGTTCAAATGTCTTAGAAAAAGTTGAAAATAATATAACATGCATGAAGATACCTTAAATAGAAATAGTGTGATTGACACTGAATTTAATATACTATATTCTTACTCTTACAGTATTCATATTAGGTATAAAACCGTAGCATGTTGAATAGATAAATTGACAAAATTTATTATAATTGATGGAGTTCAAGTGAACTTTTTCATATTAATAATAACAACACACATAACAATGACATTACTGGTACATAGCTACAAGAACTGTTTTGAACAAACTTTTAAATTGCTAGTTAGCTTTTTCTCAATACAGTGACAGTGTTATCATAACTAAAATGATGGTCATTTATTTACAAACACAGAGAAGTCAATGATTTAGCAGGGGGTACCCCACCACAGAGGTACAACAAATCTATAAATTTTCTGTATATTTAAAATCATGCCTCTTCAACTTCAAAACTAAGGGTCTTGAATGAAGTCTAAGCTGGCAGGACTGTAATGCTCTTCTCAATACGTATCTGTTGCAGCACTAGTGTGCTATAAACCAAAGGTAAATACGTCTTCTCCACTGAAGGGGAAGTTTATAAGACAGGAAGAAGAAGTTGTCTTAACCCTAAAGTCAATGAAAATACTTGAGTTTTCCACTTGTGAAAGAAAGCTGCATCTGACATCAACTAAAGGAAAGGACTTCCCACTTATTCCGCCCCCCCTCCCTCCGCTCCCCATGGTCTTCAGTATGGCTGAAAAATGGATTAAGCTGAGCAAGAGGAGGGATTCAAGATTAGTTAGAACAGCCTTATGTGTTGGACACAATGAGTACACACCATACAGGGTAAGACTTGGGGTTCATGCTACCATGACTTTTGGTGTTTCTGTGGCTTTACACACTCATTAGGGAAAAGCAGAATTGCATATTAAGAACAGACCCGCATCAATCACATTAACATCCACATACGTACCATCCAAAATAACGTCCCTGTAGCAAGAGCTGCATACTGCTCAATTG
Organism: Calidris pugnax; assembly: GCF_001431845.1. Taxonomy (NCBI): domain Eukaryota; kingdom Metazoa; phylum Chordata; class Aves; order Charadriiformes; family Scolopacidae; genus Calidris; species Calidris pugnax. The sequence goes on from NW_015091240.1 coordinate 1,925,393, forward strand.
TAGAAAGCACGCTGAAGATAAGGCATATCAGCACAATAAGGAAGCTGTAAATAAAAAAAAAAAATAAAAATGTAATGCAATCCAGTAAGAACCTAGAGGGAGAACAGAATATCATTGGTATTGGATTATCTTGAAACATAGCTGGTAAATTTTGAGTAACCCTGCTTCATTTTGGATAGTTTAATTCTCTTCAGATACTGAGCTTTTGGGTTGAACATTATCAAATGAAACCGCACAATAAACATTAGTTTTTGCCTACCTCTAAGACTTGTTGTTTCCTGGCCCCTCAGGAAAACAGCATTCCTTGTTCTTTCCCATTCTAAGGGCTACTACAGCTGAATCACCACCACACAACCCCCAAAAGTGTTTCAAATACTTGCCTTTTTACTGCTCCAAATTCTAATAAACTGTTATCCCAACTAAACTAGAGATTAATAGGCTGTCCTCACATTGACTTTTATAAGCAATGCCCCAAAGGTCCTAGATAAAATCTGACATTTCACATCTGAAACACAACCTAGGAATGATAAAATAACACTTCAAAGCAACTGTCAGAGAAAGAGTAGAAATATAAGGTTTTTTCCTTGGTACCCCATGGCCGAGTGAGTCCTGAGGGAGAGGGTCCTGTTACCCAAGGTAAGACTCAGGACAGCCAGGGAGTTACAGCAAACTCAGCACAGCTACCTGAGGCCCCCAGGAAGACTCTTCCTCCTGCTGGGAAGCCAGGCTGCCCAGCCCTGCAGCTTCTGTCTTCAGACCCCTTCCCTGAGAAGCTTCATGTGTGCCCACCACTCCGCAGGACTGCCTGCTGCTTGCCTTGAAGGAACATAATGCCTTAGGAAGCAAAACTTATAAGACCCGAACTGGATGCTTTCCCACTACTTACTAGGCATAGGCAGCTTCCCACTACCAAAGAACTGTGTGTTTATTTCTAAAACATGACAGGAGCAAAGAAGATGAATTAAAACACTCACTTATTAAACACAGAGCAAGTTGTTAGGGGTATTTCTCACAATTCTGTTGAGACAAGCAATCAACCAATCCTTTGCACTTGACAGAGACTTGCTGCAAAATCCTGTAACTGAATCACTGCCTGCCTCATTACAGATCTCTAAAATGGTTAATCGGTTTGTTTCCTCAGAAAAAGAATAACCAAAAGAATTGACATAATAACTGAACTCAAGAGGAAACATATTAAAACAGAACATCACAGTGGCTCAGCTGAAATCACCCAGAGCCTTTATCTTTTTTCACATAAGAGAGAACATCATTGTGTGAATCTTCTGAAAGGCCAAGCACTCAAGGAAACAAAGATGTGTCAGGGCTGACATTTGCCCAATGATCGCTTCAAAATTCAGTGCATGTAAATCCAATGCACACATAGACAGATGATAGGGTAAACATTACAAAATTGTGGAGAGGAAGTTTGTAGGTAATAGGTAAAAAAATCAAATTGGTAAGTGATAAATTGAAGTTAATAGGGTAGAGACTATCACATATTGACACAAACACACATACGAGAATACACTTTTACCCAGGCAAAGTATAAATGTGTGGGTGTTTCTGATTTGTCTCTAAAATCTTCTCATTTTAACTTGTATCTCTAACTTTGGCCATTCTTAAATAGAAGTGAGGTGCGCAGACAAGACAGGGGAATGCAAAGATGAGCCAGTCATTTGAAATAGAACATAAATGTTCCAAGTGTCCAGGCCTTCTACCTGCAATATTCCCACAGTCGCTTAAGACTGATACATGTGACAACGTGAACACAAATGGGTTCAGTTACACAGAGGTAGCCAACGGTCTCTGGATAAGAAGTCCAACCTACACAGAAATACTAGTTCAAAGCAAACAACGAGTTGCATGGGATGGTGTTAAGCTGTCTGAATGTACCTTGAGCAGTAACAATTAGTCTCTCTTAATTCTATCGCTTAATAATAGCATGCTTGTTAAAAGCGCGAACCCGGCCAGTACCTGAAACCACAAGAGGGCACCAAAGAAAAGACTATCCCATTTCTGTACTTTTGCTTCCTAAACCCAACTAAAGAGAACCTAATAAGGGTTAAACGTGACAGTTTGTGTGCCTAAGTGACAGGAAGATAAATTTAGGGTAAATTGTTTGCCAAATCTCTCTGCTTGTTAATATTAGAGAAATTGAAGGCTGACATAAAAACTCCATCAAGTGCCAGTCACCACATCATCTACTTTTATGGGTTTTCACACACATTCATCCATTTCAGGTTTGTGTTTTTTTTTCACCTCCAGAAAAACTCTTGAAATTTATTGTTGTGCTCTTTCCAGGCTGAAGCATGAGGCACCTTCATGCCACAAATACAGGTTATCCCAAGCAAAATAAAGCTGCTCGGTCAGATATTGTTTCTTCTTATCTGTTCCTTTGACACCAGAGGGAAGATGCCCACAAGCCCCACCAGCACAGTGGTGCCAGTGGAGCACCACAGCTAAGCTACTAACCCTGTCCCACTGGCATCACTATTTTGCTTCTCAAACTAGATCAATTGCACAGAAGGAACAGAGGGTGCAATATTAAGAGATTGAAAAAACTCAACATGGTCCTCTGACATCAGCCCGCTGTTCATTTCCTTCCAACATTCAGCCCTTACTCTGTCTTTGTTTCAGTACTAGTGGCTTCCTCCTCCAGTTCTAAACCGTAAGAAGGGAGTGAGGCACCAGGAAAATAGAAAATAGGGAAAGATTGCCTTTTTTTTTTTTTTTGACAGCTACCTCCCCTCTCTTCAGCCAGAAGTGGAGCACATACTCTCAGTTACTGCCTACTTTCACTTGTTGATATTGGACAAGTCCACAGTAGTTAAATAGTTATGAACAACAGTTGTAACGACAGGCTCTGTCTCAAATTTGAACTTGCTGTATGTGAAAATCATCCTGGGGAAATCTAACTGTCAAGCCTCAGAAAGCTTCCACTACTCATGTGAGAGCTATGCTTTTTTCCACAAATATTTAGAACGCAAATGAACTTGTGTGAATTTTCAGAGGGAAAATCAAACATACAATGTTGACAACAGAAAATAACATTTCAAAACCCCCAAACGAGGGTGGTTTTTTGAAAGCAAGCATTACAATTCTCACATGCCCAAAATAACCTTATCGTTCTTAATTTTATTTTACTGTGATCACTATTACTACATTTTCCCAAAAAAGTACTTGCCTTGGTACAGACGCTAAGCATGTAAACTGTTTATCCCATGAGTTAGTATCAGACAAACTAAAGGGCAACTGAAACCAACCTTACATTAAGAAGCATTAGACAAATTACTAGTAGACAGCTGTATCAGCCCAACCCTAATCAACCACAAGATTCCAGACAGCTAAGTTAAGAGAACTTTTTTTCAGACAAACTAAGCCTCACCTGCACATCAAAGCTCTGTTGTTGGTGGAAAGACATCAGACACCTTCAGAGAACAACTGTGAAACAAGTTACTGTGCAAAACGTTTAGTTATTTCAACTGCTAAATGGGTGAAGACTCTACACATGGACATTTAAATCAGGCAAACTGAAAGTGGGCTATCCAGCATACGCACTAGTCCTCAAACACTTATTAGACCTCACAGAACAGTTATTTACTCTTCACTGGGTGGTAGCCAAGCTGCTGCACTGTAACATAACAAGTGGAAAAGCATGTTAACTAGCCAGCCCTGCCTATCTGTCTCACAGTAAAAAATTAGAAATACCTTAGCTCCAGTACAATACCACTCAGGGTCTTCAAGATCTAAGACAGATGAGATCTATGACAGATGATCTAAGACAGTAGCATCAGCCACTCTGGAAAACTTTGTGAAGCATTCAGTCCCAGGCTGTTTCACCAGTTGCATATCAGGTAGCAGAACAAACATTCATCATTGTATCTGCCCTAATGACTCCAGTATAATACATTTTTTCCTCTAAAGCAGAGACAGACAGCAGAACACTGGAATTTCTTTAAATCTAGCAGTCAGAAGAGACTTAGTCACTTGGAAAACAGATCTTTTTATCTCCTGAAACCCGTTGCTTGTTTACCCTCTATGCATAGATGTGACCATCTTCAAGAAAGGAAGCAGAGTGATGAGGAGTTCAGGCTTTCATCAGCTCTGATCCAACTCTCAGATTGTGTGCCCAAATAAGCATTGGAGATGAGGCGATAGCGTGTGAAGTCTTTCATACTGCCTGTCCCAGGTTACAAAATAGCATCTGCCCGCATGGAGATAAATCACAGATAACACATCAGTAGATGCACTCAAAAATACTTAGCTTTGTGGATAACTTGTATCTAACAGTGCTACGTTTCTTTTAACCCCAAGAATTGCCTAAGTGTCTGATCCCCTCTGCGCCTGGATGCAAAGCCATGAAACCACTATTAAAGCAGCACAGACACTAACACTTACAAAGCAGTAGAAATTTTCTTTCATGGAGACCATTTTCAGGAGACCACTACAGGGCAACCCACTTCCTCTCAGACAGACAGTACTGTTTTACTGGAAACCAGTTTCTGTGCTTGCCTTTTCAACTCCATTTTTACAGGCACTACGTACAACTTTTATTCATTACAACTATCAGTCTTGAAGATGTCCAGCTATCAGTGCCCTCGCATACAGGGAATGCTATTTTAGCTTAAAACCGCTGAGTCTGGTCTCTTTTTTTGGCATGAGGCTAATAGCTAGTTGTAGTTCATCCTTTCTGACTACTGGAGAAAGTGACTGAAATTAAAAAGAAATATTCTGGAAATAAAAAAATGTCTCTCAAGTCTTTCTACACCTTTGGTAAAATTCTACCTAAGCCTCCTTCTTGAACCTCTGCTACACTGTATTTTTGGGCAACTGGATTGTGTTTCTTTAAATGTACAGCTTTGTTCAGTCACATGCATGATCATCCCCCCACAGTGCAACTCCCTCACCAACCCTGTCACTTGGGGGGTGGGTTTGTTAGGTTTTTTACAGAGTATGTTTTTGCCATTTAGCTTTTAACTGTAATAGATTCTACTGGTAAACAAAGTAATACAAAGTTTAACCTCCTCTAAGCGTACAGCTTCAGAAGAACTGAAAGCATGACATTGAGAGTGAACAACACGAGTACGCAGATTAAACATGGGCAGATTCTTATCTTGATCATCATACTTTGCAAACCATAATGCTGCTGCATATCCAGTTCATATTAGTTCATTAAAACATGTCAGCATCATTACTTCATCTTTCATCTCCATGGCTTACACAGACACTTACTTTTCAGATTGTAAACACAAGGGTCAATGGTATCATAGAAGGACATTTTCACACAGCTTTCCAGGCAACACAAAGAGTCATTGCAATGAGGATTTAGACAGACAACTTCAGCTGAAACACTGAAGACACGGGTTCAGTCTTTCATTTTATCATATGTTCTGCCCAATTCTAGGCCAGAAAAGTCATTCCTTAAAATTCATCAGGAAAATCTATTTCCACAGTGCAACTAGGTAAACATTTGGATTAATCTGTATCAGGTAATTTCTTGCTGCAGGTAGGCACCAGGTTGTTTTTGTTCTTTCATTCAAGGCATTTTGGGATTGCTTGAGGAAAAAAATTCTGATAAACGTAGAAGTTAGAAGGGGGATAGAACTTCTCAAATGGAGGACAACTGACAATAAGAGAGAGGAAAGAACTCTTGGTCATAAGCATTACCAGGAAGCTAATACTGGGTGGTAATTTTTTTTTATGGGATCATCATCAAGACAAATGCCAATTGGTGCTTTTAGAAGTGAGAAACTCAGATGGGGTTGTTGTTGTTTTTAAACAACAAACCGAAGGTTTGCCCTTTTGTCCTTAATTAAATTCACAAACACGAATATCCTGTATCCATAGGTCTTATGCTAAACTCTTCAGCAAGTCTGAACACTGGAAAGACACTAATTCTGTCATGACTATAAACTACCAGAGCACAGTGCCCGTCTACTAATGAAGATTAAATGAGCATTCAATTATGCAACTGGTGGATGTCAGAGGTCTTCCATTACTTCGTTCATTAAACAAAACGTGTTTGTTGTTAAGAGAATGGTCTGGTGAAAACACATGATTAGAATGAAGGAGCCTTGAACTTCATCTTTGTCCATACCTTTGGGCAACTTTGCAATTTTTATTAACACATGTATTTTTCTTCCAGAGTGTGGCTGTGAACTCTAATCCTTGAATGAGAATTGCATAACAACTGCATTAGCTGTGCTGCCAAACCAGTTCAGCTAAATTGCTTAGGAAAGAATAACTTCATTGCTGAAAATAAAAAATTTTAATTTGCACCTAGATTGATTAAATAGGGAAAAGTATGGGGAAAAAAAAAATTTAAAAATCACTGTAGCAAGGAGTTCAAAGAAACAAGCAATCTACACAAACCATAGCTGAAGGTGAAACAAGTGAAAAAAAACCAAAACAAAAAAAACCCACCACCTATCAAAAAAAAGAAGAAAGGTGGGGGTTTAAATCTCTGGCCATGCAGACTCTTTGTATGGTTTTCCTCTAAGGATTTGTCTTATCTTTTTCTGTTTTGTTCTGTAGGCAGGGGAAGGAAGGAGGGGTACAGCCCCTTCCCATCTTCTAGACTCTCCGCAGCATGAGGATGCCCAGCAGAAGGGGAAGAATACTTCAATTCATGCAGAGAAGCTCGATTCCCTCCAGGAACTGGCTACAACGGTTTCCTGTACAGCGCACGCTTCCTCTCTGTTATGTCCTACACAGGTCAAGTTAGTAGACAGATCACTATTCTCAGCTGTCACTTGCCATCAAAAAACCTTCAGCAGACAAAGTGCAAATGCTCTGTTTGTGTTAGCTTAGGTCTATCAGATGGAGCTTCCTGTTAATATGTATTTGTTCCAACTGTAAGGCAAAGTATAGTTGATGCTTCCTGAAGGAAACAATGGCATAATTTTTAACCAGCTCCCTGACTCCTTGTCAAAGAAATACTGTCTTCTAGCTCCTGTGTGAGAAAGCAGTTTTGTTGTACAAGAAAGATCATATATAATCAGGGTAGTCTCATATTCAAAAACACAGGTTAGCTATACAGCTAAATAAGCAAGGCTTCTATCACACTTACGTGGCTCTTCTGGGAGATTAGAGTCTGTAAAAATAATTTAAATTATGGGCAGTGTACCAAAGCACAAAGCACACAATGAATCAAAAGTAATTTAGGATACAGCACCAGAATTATTGCAGGAAAGGCCTTTAAGGTCTTGGCAAAGGGTATGATTGCAGTAGAAATGCAAACCAGACGTCAAGATGCTTCAAGAGGAAAGGTTAACTGCTCACAAAAAGCAATGTTATTGCATCCTGCAATGAGGTCTTGGTTCCTTTGAGAATAGACACGGTTGAATAGGAAAAAGATGATAGATACTGGGTAAGAAACTGGAAAAAGTAGACGCTACATTTTAAACAAGTGTATGAGCCAAAAGATGTGAAGCACTCGACTGCAGAAGATTCAGCAGGGCTCCTCAGACAGTTCCTAACAAGCTTTTGATGTGCCTGATCATTAACATAAAATCCCAACGTAGCAACATGACAGCCACAGAAGGAGCAAGTGCACACATGCAATGGGGAAAGGATGTCACTCAATATTACAAATCAAAAGAGTTTTTGTTGTTCTTTTCACATGCACCTCAGGCTTACCAAGAGAAAAAAATGTCATTAGTGCTCTTACTTGAAGACTATAAAAGGTACAGTGAATATACTGTAAAACAAGGAAAGATTTTCACTTATTCTAGTGGTTTGATGAAAACCTACAAAGCAGGGAAGAAAGTGTATTTTGCTTGGAATATTGTTGTGTTTTATCCATCTAAAATACAATTAGGAAACCAGGACAGTTCTGTGAGCTGTCCTTATCCTCTCAATTCCACATTCAGGAGGACATCTGCCTTATTTTACAGAGTAGGCAGATTTAGGCAAAACAACTCCCAGCCCATAAGTTGCAAATAGAGGCTTAGGACAATACATCAGTTGCACATCATTGCTGAGAGCAAAGTTTGCCCTTATTGCAATAGAGAACTTCCCTTTTTAATCAGCCAATTCTGGATAAGTTGTCATTTTAATAAGAGGGGAAAAAAGATAGGAGAGAAGTATATTCTAGAAATTGAGTGTAAAACTTGTTTTCTGGGTGGAGTTTTATAGTCGGTCTGAGGCCTCACTACATCACTCTTCCACTTTTCTTGTAACAGCAGATTCAAAGCACCAGAGTATAAAATACATTAGTATACAAATATTAAAAGAAAAATACAAAACCTCGCTCAGACTTTGCAAGACCCAGCTGCTGAAAAATTGCCAAGCTCAGACTATAGCTCTGCTGTTATCAAACCTAAATTAATCTTTCTAAATAAAGTATTTTAGTTTTTTTTTAAAATAAACTCGAAATTACTTTCCTTAAATCCAAAATATTTCTTTAAACAAGCAATAATATTTACTCCCAATGGATTCTGTTGTTTGGGCTGGATGGACACTATTTAGATAGCTTTATCTGACAGAGCCTTTTCAAGAGGTGCATGTATCACCCCTCTTTCTTTTTTTTCCTATTTATTTTCATCACAGCAGTACTGTTACAAATCACATTCCCTCCCCAATTAAAGATCAAAGGACATTATATTATGCCTCCTAAAGTATATTCATCATATAATACTGCAGAAAAATTAGACTTGGTCAGCTTCTCAGCTCACAGAATTGCTTGCTTAGAACCAGCTTCTGGATATTGTAGGTAGCAAAGAATGCTATCCTACTCCAAAGAAGTAAAACAAAGCAGAAGAAAGGAAACATTGTCTCCACACCTAAGGAGAGCAGCACTATCCCACAGTACCCTACAACAGATTTACTGGTGCACGTAACCGTGTATACTAATTTTATTGCAGGACAAATCAGGACTTATGCTTCTATATGTTCTATAAAGAAACACCCACATTGCTAGCTCACTAAAACCCCTCCATGACAGGAAAACAATATTGACATTTTTGACAGCATTCTTTGTCTTTAGTTGCAAGTAGAGTGAAACAGTTTCACGGACTAAAAAGCCAAAGACAGATAACTATACAGATGAGGAAGAAGTAATCATACCGTGAGCTACTGACCTGGATATATGCTTAATTTGATTTATTCCAAATATCACAGAAGCGATATTGGACTTGAGCAGCTCTGGCCTATGTCCTCACCTGGTCCCCAAAATGCTTTTTTGCAACCCTTTCTCATGAAACAACTGTGTCTGAAAGGCACTTTCATCAGTGCTGACCAGTAAGATGAAGACCGTGAGAAAGATCTGAAGCTGGGACAAAGCAGTCTCTCACCACTATTTCCATTATGACCCCCTGCTTTAATTATCTATAGGTGTAGTTGACAGATGCTTTCACAGAAATCAGTATTGCCGCCACCTTATGAGCTTTTCCACACTTAGTTCTCTGCTCACTTTTCGAGGGGTGTTGGGGAAAGAAACATGGCACAATTAGGGCATCACATCTTAGAAACAAGAGAAACTACACGACAGGTTAACACTCCTAAGGTGAAAGCAGAGAAATTCAGCAGACAAACTTATTTCCATTCCCAAGTATTTGCTGGAGGAAAGTTTGGGAGCTATGGCAACTTGACTTTCTAGATTTGCTTTAAGCATGAGGGAAATTTCAAGTCCGCCTGGAGGAAAGGAAAGAAGAAGAGTCTAGAAAGTGACAGGCAGCTTTTACATTTACAGAATCTTTCTGTAAATACAAGAATCTCTATAAATATGTCACGCAATATAGAAATGCTTAATTCTCCTTTTCCTCAAAAATGACTAAATAGATTGAAATTCCCAAATAGAATCCATGCTATGCTTGGAGTGTTTAGCCATGTGCCCTCTTCACTCAATAGACAGTTTTCCACGCTGAAAATGCTGAAGATTACTAGGTCCATCATTCCAGCAGTCAAGTTAGCTGATTATGGAAATTCCAACTGTCTATCACTGGGCAAAAAGTTCTGCTGTATCATTTGAACTTGCATTAAAACCATTCAAGACTTTGATCTATAAGTTTTTACCCTTTCAGAAATAAATCTTGGAAATCTACACAACATCCCCACAAACACTGGCATATTTGTTAATACCATAAACTTCACGAGCAATAATACAAGAGTCAGTGATAATACAATCACTGACAGATGAAACTGAAGCTGTATCAAAGAAACACGTCTTTTCCTGAAAGTGCAAAAACAGCATGACCTGGATCTACTGTTTTTGTTAACTGCCATCATTAATCATTTGTGACACATCATTTGTAAACACATTTGCCAGTGTTGGCCTATGACAAAATCTAAAGTTCAGTGCAAAATTATAAGAAACTTAATACTTCAGTATAAAAGTAGCATTCCTCCAATAGCAATTATTTATTTCCTGATCTACGGCAGTAGCTGTGGTGTTGTGACTATAGCAAGCTGAGTATGTGAGTGAAACCAGATTCATGGAGAAAAATAGCATCTTTTAAGATGAATTGATAGAAGTGGAAGAAAATTAGGCAAACTTTCAAGCATTACATGGAAGACTCATTTGACTTTAGGCTTGTCTGTTCCAGTCAGACCTGCCAGCCAATGTACTGAACAGAAAAAAATGGCTGAAATTCTAATAGTATACTAAAGGGAAGCAATAAAATTAAGAAAGAAAAAAAAAAATCATCTGCCCCAAAGAAACAAAGTAAAATGAAAAGAAAATTGTTCAAAAGTATTATAATCAGTTTGGGGGCCTGCCTCAAAGTGACTTTACAAGGTGAGTTAGTGTGCAAAATACTTACGTTTCAAAATGGGATTTTAAACTTGTCCACTAAACTACCAAAGAACTTTCTTGTAAGAGAAGTTAAGATGAAGTACTCAAAGGTGTGAGATGCTTAATACACTGAACCTTACAGGAAGGACTTCTATTCAGGAATACAGTGGCTCTACATAACTTAACAAGAAGTCAGCTATTAACTGGACACAAACCCCTGCTGTGCTCACAGTAACAGCATCACCGTTGAAGCTGCCAGACATGCACTTTATTTTTCCCTCTTCCACAAACTTCTATGTAGCTGGACTCTTAAAATTCTTGCCCACTATAACGATCAGAAAGTTTGGTTATAAAATACATATTTTATATTATAAATATTAGTATATTCATTTAGACTGTTTTCCCCAACCAGCAGTAATTAAAAGCATACTTACTGTAACATTATACAAGAAAAATACATCAGCAAGTGTATACCTAATGCCATTGCCAACTTCAGCTGCCCAAACATCATGCCTCCACTCTAAAAATCATTAGGTATTTAAACATATCTGGTGGTTGTCTTTTGATGCTGCAGAAGAAACCAACCCTATTTGTTTTGTAGCAAAGTCAAATTCTCAGCGAGGTAACTTCTGAAGCAAGGATTTATCAAAACTCATTAATAAAAAAAGACCTGAGAGATGGTAATGTTTCACAGCCTTAGAAGGGGAAAAACATAGTCCCTTTAAAGTCAGGCATGCAACATCAACATATCTCCACAGGGAGCTGGTAAATATTTTGCTATATGTATAGCTGTTATTTTTCACTTGTAAATGAGACCTCAGATTCAGAATTCCAATGGACAGCATTTTATGTATTTTCCCAAGATTTCCAACTTTTAATGCTGCTCCTGCGACCTCCAAAGTTGTGGAAAAGGTCAGTGCACGCATGTAGACCAGCTGCTTGGGCTATCCATCATATTAGCTGGGACACAATCAAAAGAACAGAGCAAAAAAAGCCTCGGATGGAAACTCCCTCTGAACTTTGTTATGTTATTCTGTCTCCCAAACATAAAAAGACTTGTTCCTAAGTTGCATCATTTTAAGACTATGATTTGACACTATCCTTTAACATGTAGTTCCTCTCCTCACCTGAATTCAACTGGACATTGAGCACTTGACTAAATACTTGCTGAATTTGGGCTTCACTCAGGGCAGATTCCAGCTCAAAAGTGTATCGGCATTGGAAACAGCAGGGAAGGTTAGCTATGAAATTTGGTTTAGGATTATTAAGATCTTCCAATATTTCTGATATATCATTGTGAGACAGTATGAGGAAGCAATGGTGCTGTGCATGGGAGACAGCACACTGCATACTCTACTATTCCAACGTTAACATGGACATAAAATGATTTCTGATACAGCTCTCACTAAGGCTTTCAAACTATACACAGCAAGTGCTTGCTAACAGTATGGAATACATTTCTGAGAACAGTGATACAAGTCAGAAAAAGGAAACAAAAAAAATCTGAATTCTTTGGCACATTAACTGACGAATAATAAATGAAATTCAGTTAAATGTTAACATTGCAAGGTCTGACATTACACACAAGTTTGAATATGAACTTGTTTCAATTGGAGGAGGAAAGTATGCAGTACATTTGCAACATGAAGATGTCAAAAATATTAAATTACTCAAATGTAGGACTCAAAAGAATCCCATCTCATTTAAACTGGATAAATATCAGAAGTATTAAGGCATTAAACCATAGTGTGTTGTTATTTCAATTCCAGCAGATTTTTTTTAAGTGTCAATATTTCTAAGTATGTATTTAGTTTTATATGCAGTGCTCTGCAATGAATAATAATAATAAAAGTAGATTTGTAATACATAAAGCTAAGTACAGGATTGCAAGCTGTTATGAAAGGCAGAGCTTGAAGACCTCTCTCCGGAAAGTCACTGTTTGATGGCTAAGCTACCAGGAAACATAAAATGATGATTTTCTATCAAGTTTAATGCCCTTGAGATTAAGCTGCCATTTCAAGTGTATGTTTAGAAAGTGTCAGTAAAATGTATTGATATGATCTGCCAACATATTAAGAACATCCATTATCTCATGGCAAAATTATGCTTTAAGATACTATTCTTGGCTCTAAACTACTAGGCATTTAAACAAGTATAAACAACATTGCAGCAGCAGCCAAAACCCCAGGAAAACTAGAGGGTCAAGTTCACCCACCTATAGGACACTGCTGTAGATGTGTATCCTCTCACGGGCATAACTGGCTGCCAGTCACATGGTATGCATTAATTCTAGCTGTTTCATTTTCAACCATGGAAATTTATTGTTTAGAACTACATCCCATAGATTCTGATGGCAATGCACTGAGGCGAAAAAAAGCAGAGATGAAAGCTGAACCATAAAACCACCCGTCAAGAACACTGAACTTTTTGCTTTGCTTTTTAACAAGCACATATTTGTATAGTTATAATGAAAGCTATAAATATTTTGAAGGCACTCTGGGAAATCTATCATAATTAAACCATTACACTTCACATGCACCAAGTAATCCATAAAATTTGTCTATGTAAAGATCAGATTTCCATGTGTGTTCACCATCCAGGAGCTGTGCTGTGATTTTGGATAGATTTTCAACTTAAAACACTGATCCCTTTTGAATGTGTAGTTCTAGTTACAGACCCTAACCGCTTTTGACCACTCAATATCTAGTGAATTTAATAAACTACAAAGTTAGTCAACTAGAAGGCTCAGGATCCTTATTCCAGCTAGTAGATAAACTTCACAGTGACTAAAAAGAGGTAAAAATTATGATATTCAGGACATACTAGCCACTTTGCAAGTGACGAGACATAGAAAGCAAAATTATAAAGGACAAAAATAGTTGACCTTCCTTTTCAAACTGCGGCTTTAATGAAATATTTCTTATTTCCAAATGACTTTAGCTACAGTCTTGCCCAGATTAAAGTGCATCCTTATTTTTAATGGATTTTTTTTTCAGAAGAGGCTAAGAAAGTCCTCAAGAGTTCAGAATTTCAGGCCAGACCTTGAAGTCTCTTTTTTTTTTCCCCCTTCATTTTTAAAAAAAGCTTAAATAGTACCATGCCTTGTTTTCTTGATGTCCACAGGAGCATTTGGAGACAGAGAGGTTACTCTCTCTGCTTATCAATGTGAAAACCCAACCTACAATAATTAATGTTGTTTTTCAAGACGCAAAGCACTTCAATCAAAAGCTGCGGAAGGCTGAGGAACACCAGTAACGCCAAACAGCATTAGAAGAAAATTCAGCCGTACTGCACAAGCCTGAAGGACATGGTCTGATTACGGACATTATTGAAATGGCACCTGTGCCATTGGAGAATGCTTTTCTATGAAGTTTCACCTTCGTCAGTACAAACAAAAGCATTGTTCTACTTGGAAAGACTTTGGCAGCTGACTTGGGAAAATAACAAAGTATCTCTAATGTGCAGCGCACATAACATTTGTTTCATAATCTGATGGAGGATAATTAATTTCTGGACCAGCCGACAGGATATGCTTTATTAAAAAAAAAAAAAAAGTGGAAGGGAGCTTTCTTAGTCTGTGTACTCCTTTTTTTCTTCTCCAAGCAATTGCGTGGGCAGATTCCTACTCTAAGCAGTCTGCATGTCACTACCACATGAAGTAGCACTGAATGCCAGAAACTAGATATGAGTGCAAACCTCTGCCTTCTATGTGTCTTAGCTATTTTTTATGTTTTTAATATTTCTTAGATAAATGCAGTAGGTGGTGACACAGATTTGGATTATCTGCTGCTCAAAGGGCCACAACCATTAAAAATAGAACTAAACAGACAGATACCAAGTTCCCATGCCCAAGGTGTCTTCCTCATAAAATAATTTGTTTTGGAAAAGGGAATCTTACAACTGGTCTGAAAAAAAAAAAAAAAGAACCTAAGGACAACTAATCTATAAACTTCATATTTCCAGGTTTTCTTTTATATACCGTTTCCCATTAGTAAGTACCAAAAGAAAACCATGCTAATGTGAGATAGCCTAAGAAATTCTATTGATGTGAATTCTTAATTGGGAAGAAGAGGGCAATTTCACATCAGACACAGATTTATGGGAGAACAGTATTTTATAATAAACTATATTCTCTTCTGTAGAATTCTGGCTCCAGACCTTCATTTGACCTCAGAAAAACTTAGCACTGCAGATAAAGAAATAAGTGGGGCACATCAGCGAACAAAATATGTTTGAGCAATGAAGTCATGAACTCCCCAGCAATAGACTTTAAGCAAAAGAAAACAATTATTCTGAACAGTGAGAAGCTTCTTTATTTGAAACAACAATCCCTGAACTTTTAGAAATGATCCATGAAGTTTTTGTGCCTTGCCCAAGTTGGTACAGAGACGTGTTTCTCATTCGTCTCATCCACTTAAGCACAGTTTAAAATACTATCACTCCCACAGTAAAGCTGAGTTCCAGGAACAAGCTCCTTTTTAACTGATTAAAAAAAAAAAAAAATCACCTGTTCAAAAGATTTGTTTTTTTTCTTGAGACTGACTCCTTTATGTAAAGGTAAATTGTCAGATAAATTGTTTCTGTTCCCTATCATGATTAAGAGATAGCAGCACAGGAACAGTTTGGGGATGGAAAGCATCAGAAGTCAAGCATTCGTAAGAGTCAGGCTTAAAAACAAGGTTGAGTGAAGAAACAGTCTGCCTGGAGCAACACCGAGGTTCCTGAGGGCAGACTCCAGCAGATGGCCCCAAAGCAGCAGCAAGTTTTCTCAGAACAGCTCATGGACAATGAATGACATTTCCAGCAGTTTTCTGCACACACTGCAAAGACAAGCTGAAGTCCCAACTCCCGTTTGGTCTGCTACTATTGATGCATTTAAGAAGGCATCCTTGTTTTATTAAAATGAGTGAAAGCTTTATTTAAGTATATTGATTTTTTTTGTAAGAACATAGACTAATACACAAAACTGAATCTGGCCAAGAGATGTCACTAAAATGGACATTATTTTTAAACTTAAATTTTCTATGCACATTGTTTCTGGTTTTCATCCTTCTTTCTTTCTGACTTCCACAATAAAAGCCAGCTTTTAATTGTGAGAAGAGAGCCGTTTCGCCTCCCTTTTTTCCACAAAAATGGAAATTTTATGTTTCAGAAAAAAATGAGACTTCTCTACAGTAACTTTTCTTTTGACTCAAATGCCTTTATATTGACACATTGAAACGTTCTTCAACTGGTATCTTGATCCTGCCCTTCATAAGCCATTAAATGTCATTTCAACGTGACAAAAATCACATGGTTACAATGCTGCCCAGCTTTTCAAAAGCTTCTTCCATTTTGATTAAAAAACTTCAAAAAATTGTAGAAAGTATTTTAAGCTAACATTTTCCAGTAATATCAGGTTATAATGAAGGTACTGCACATACTTCATTATATGTCAACACTTCCCAGGTTAGTTGTGTCAGAGCCCTTTTAAGAAACTTAGAAATGGTTTCTCCTACAAGAACATCTAAAAGTCACGTGCTCAAAAGCAATGTATTCTGGTTAAAAATCCCTGCATTCTGAAAGGGAACTTTCAGGCCTCATGAAAATATCTTCTTTAAATCTATTCCTTCAGAAAATTTGTTTCATTAATCACAGCTGAAAACCAAGTGGGCCATCCTCTGTGTTCAGGAAGGCACACTTGGCCCCAACACAGCTGTACTGATTAACAAACTTGCTAAGAAAATAAAAATATTAAAGAGAAAGAAGCTTTCAATTTTTTTTTTTTTTAATGTGACAATGGGATAGAGAGCAGCAGAGGCTACCATTTTGTCTGGTTCATCACCAAATAGCCTTTAGGCAGAAAAATCTGCCACAGGGTAAACAAGAACATGGTACAGAGGCAACTGCAGCACCGCACCAGCTAAAACACTGTCTAGAAGAAGCTTTTAGAAGTCATGGAAAGCTGCTTTTTTTGTTGGGGCAGGGGTGGCTGGGGGCTTTTTTTGTTGTTACTGTTTACTCAGCCTGGTATTCCTGTTTACGTTACAGCCACCACCACTTGTTTTATGATTGTTGCATCATGAGAAGACTTGGAAGGGAATTTTGTTTTTACCATTAACAATCAGCCTGTAGTTCATTAAAAGTGGAAAAACTTATTCATAAAGAGCCATTTACAGCTCAGCTCTCTGTAGTAAACTTACACTAATGATTACAGAAAATCTTAGAGCGACCAAAGTAATTAACATAAATTTAGGTTGGTCATCCTTTCCATGGTTTGCAATATACACTGTGACAAGATTGGCCTAGTTCTAGGTGAATTAATTTACATTAAGAGGTCTCCCATTCCTTGGCCTTCCCTACTTAGTATTTTTAAGAAATTCAGTAGTATCTAGTTCTCTTAGCCTACTGTTTCCTAAAATTCCACCACCTTCTTATTTGCCAGCTATTAACTAGTCATGCATTAAAGTCTGATACTTCAAAAATATGTTACAAACTAAAAATTAAAGTTCTGCATAATTTCTACTCCAATGTACTCCCTGATGTAGGTAGTTCCCTTGTTCTTACAGACTGACATACCAGAAGTATACTGCGTACTATACATTGAAAGCCCGCAGACACAGAGCACATTCTTTAGTCAGGTTAACACTGGAAAAGGGAAAAAAAAAAAAAAAAAGGATGCTAACTACTTCCTAAGTGCATGCAAACTTCCACAGCAGTGACCTATGTAGAAATTATTGTCTTCATTTGCTAGCAAAGAAAAACGAACAGATGAGAGATTAAGTGACTTGTACAAGGTCATACAGCAAGTCTAATGCAGAGCTGAAGATAGATCCCCAAGGACTTGGCTTCTAACAGTGAGCTTCACACAGTTAAATTTCTAAATGCAGCCTGGGCCAGCTTTTCACACCAAAGCAACCAGCAGGCAGGGAGAGAGCAGTCTCCTGTCTTTGCCTGGCGTGGCTTACATTTACTTCAGTATCCCCCAGTCCTTCACCAATGCAGTGCTGGCACCACCAAGCCTGGGCACAGACACCGCAGGAGGTATTTCTTGCCAGCTCAAGAGGGACAAAGGCAGCTGCAACCAAACATGTCCAGGACTCCCATCTGCTTGCTGACCATCTACCCTGGTGCAGTGCTGAGCACCCTGCAGGTCAGTAATGTCAAGGTGGGAAGCCTGAAAAATTGGGACCACTCTCAAGGAAGACCGTGACCCAGTCCTTGTGCATCCCTGTTACCCTCCTCTCCTTCTCTTCTAGGGAAGGGCGCCCTATGGGGAGGGCAACACCTGCATTCCCCCCCAGCAAAGGGGAGACATCCTGCCTGGGAGATAGGGGTATGGAGAATGTGGGGACATTTCAAGAACTGAAAATGCTTTGGTCACACCAAAGGTTCCCACCCTCGTTTTTAACATCCATCTCTGTATTTTTCTTTCCTACAATAAACACCACAGAGACTCCCCACAATGTAACACTGATTATAGGCTGTGGTCTCCCATCAGAAACCACTAAACTACTTTGTGATGACAGCTGGGATGAAAATTTACAAGCAATGTAGCTGTTAAAATAGTAAGAAATTTGCATTTTTTGGAAGAGGCTTGTAAGCACGGAGAGAAAATATTTGCTTGATAATTTCACTCAACGGAAAGAAAGTAGAAATCAAAAGTTGATAGGAGTCCCTAAACTGGCTTTATGACATTGAGAAAATGATACAGAGTAGACAAGCTGAAGGCCTTAAAAAAAAAAAGTCTTATAGCTTATAACTGAGACAAAATGAAACGGAGAGACTAGTAGTAACGCTTACAGAACAGCAAAAGGGCAAAATGATCCAAATAAATATAATAATTTTTAAAAAGTGCTTTATATCAGCATCATATATGTTTACAAGCAGAGCCAGGCTGTATTTGTCCAATGTAAAACAAAGCAGTAACTCAAATACAAGAGGATATTAACTTAGATGAGTTTTAGGAGCCAAAAGGGACACAGAACACCACACCTCTCCTTGCATCTTACACTAGAACATGCTCAAAGCATAGACATATGCAAGGACTTAAGAATCCGTGTTGAAGATAAAATCCCATGTTGCAAGCTTGAGCACTGGGGAAGAATAAGTTTTTCCTACCAATATTTGGAAAGACAACTGTGCAGCTCTGTAGCCAGGTGTTTTTTGCTTGTTAAATATTTTGAGATTTAGCTAACAAAGGACTGAAATACACCATTCTCTGAAGAAGCCTTCCATTAACCTCCCAAATATCAAGGGTGCTCAAGTCAATTGTTTGATTCAGGATTTTGTGTAAGCAAAGAAGAGATCTCTACTTACACAGAGATGAAGAGTGACACCACTGCAGCAGGCACAGATCCCTTTGTACCACTCAGTCTCTGCAGCAAGACAAGTCCTTATATGTGCATTCTGTATTGGGATAAATAAATTTCTACCTCTTACAAGGCAGTCAATATGTCAGTATGTCAGGGTTTTCATTTGCTTTTTTTTTTTTTCTCTCTTCTCTTTTCTGGCCTTTTTAACACTGTAACAATGTTGTAGAACCATGCAATGAATAAACCAGCATTTGAGCAGTAATGAAACCTATCAAAGAGACAGAGAGTGCCAAGATCTTCAAAGCTCTATCAGGTAAACTAGAAATCAAGGGCAGGAGTGAGATGAGAGGTGTTTTACTTCAAGTAAATGCCAGGAAGATTTGGGGTTTCTGGTTTTAGTTTGGGAGAAGTGGAACAAAGAAGGAGAAAAGCTAAAGCAGTAACTTCACTTCAGGTATTTTGCCCGAGTCAGCAATAAAGCCATCTCTAATCCAAAGCCTAAGTAATACAAATATAGATTTACCACTATTTGTGCCCATCATACAGAAAAAAAGAGAGAGGGGCTGATTTACAATTGTTTCAGTGTATATATAGTTTCCATTTATACATTTCAATTTATATGTTTCAGTGTATATAGGGCATTCTAAATTGTTACAACATTATGCAGTACCAATACAGAATAATTAGCCACTGCATTGTCTTCACTCAGAATAAAGTGTAAGGCTCTGATTAATTCTGTGTTTAAGCATAGAATAAAAGTAGGATTAAAGACTTTGGCCATACCATTTGTTCCATCAAAGATTAAGCTTTATAGGAAATTATTGTATACCTCTAAAAATCATAGCTCAAATTATGTTAAAGTCAACTTCTTTCAGTTTCACGAACCAGTGTTTATGGATCAGTGTCTTAAGTCAAAATTTATCGTTCCTCAGCTACACACCTCCAGTCTCAGAAGATGAAAGACAGCTTAGTTGCTAGAACGGCACAGAACCTGAAAGGGAAACCACAGCATACCCATATACAAGCACACACTTACATTTTATATCACATTTCCTTTAGAAGCTGAGAGATTATCTTAGTCTCTGAAATTGCAAAATGTTCTTAAATTTTATCTCTTGTGGTCTATCGTCACATCACCACTTCACCCTGAACATGCTTGATATCACCTATCTCAGAAACTAGACAGGGTCAGGCCCAGCTACTGCCTGGACAAGAGACAGCTTGTGAATATTAAGTGCCATAGGCTCCCAAAGCTTGGCTGGAGTTGACACTTGGATGCAATGTCAAGGGCATCCAGAAGACCTTCTACTGCTACATTAGTGGTAAAAGACTAAACAGGGGAAATACAGGCTTATTGCTGAATGGAGTAGGAGATTTAGCGGCAGTAGAGACAGACAAGGCTAAGGCACTCAATGCCTTCTTTGGCTCAGTCTCCACTAGCAAGGTCTCCTGACCTCTCTGCTTAGATGCAAGGTTCAAGGAGGAGATAAACTACCAGGAAGAAATCAGGGTTGAGTTAGGGATGACCTGAGAGAGCACATCCTCTAGAAGGTCACGAGACCAGACATGTTGTGTCTGAAGGTACTGAGAGATGGACTATGTCACTGTGCTTTGTCACCGAGAGTAATAGATGTGGGGTAAAGAGTCCCTTGACAACTGGAGAAAGGTAAATGTTGCGCCCATCTTCAAAATAGCCACAAAAAGAATACAGCAGAGACTTTTCTCTACGCAACAGCTAGAGCTGAAAAAGTCACAGCCTACACCACTATTGTCAGTGTCATGCTGTAGCTAAGACTGCCGCAAACTGTAAGTGCTGTCATTGAGCTCTACTGGAAGTTCATCCTCAAAAGTTATATCCACCGAGCCACAGACACAAGGGCAAGATGCCAACAATGGAGCAATCAGGAAAAAGGAAATCCCTTGCATCACAAGATTCATCTGCCTGAAACCATCTGGAAATTGACTCTTCAGGATATAAAGTTCACAGCACACTTTCTAAAGAAATTCAAGCAAAAAAGATTCACAAGTTTCCTGGGCTTTGACCCAGAATAGACTCGAACATCCTTCTCTGGTTTGATAAAGTTCAGAGGAAGATTTAAGTGAGAGGTAAAATACACTAAGACAGACAGCCCCTTCCTCATCATTCTCCAACCGGTCCCACTTAATCTACTTATTTCCAAAAGGATGAAATTCTGTTTTATCATGTCTGTGGTGATACAACAAAACTTCACAACCCCCCCAAAAAAAACTCTCAGAGAAAGATGCAACAGCTACTCTCTTCAAATCAGAGGTCTGGAGGAATATGATGAGTAACTTATCAGCCAGCACACAATCAGGAAGACTGTCTGCCTGGAGTAAGCTGGCATTTTGCAACTTCTAACCTTTTTTAGCAGTAAGGACACAGGATTCATGGTGCAAGACTGATGATTCTAGTAGACTCCCACAAAATCCTAAGAATATTTTTGCATAGGTTTGGGGAGTTTGCAAAGTGACTTTTGTTTCCACCAGCAGAAAAATCCTTTAATGAATGAGTCCGTTAGATTTAGTATAAGAATAAAGCCATCAGTGATTTTACCTTCATCCACAAGACCAACACGAATATAGCAGGAAGTAATAGTCACTCCCCAATTCTTCCTGTGCGAAACAGTATTTGTCAGTCCTCACAGAAACCAGAAAAAATACGCATTAATTTCGTCAGAAATGGCTTGATATTTTTCTTAAGACATCATTTGTTGATGGCAACCCATCACAATAGCTGCTACACTGAAGTTTAAGAATAAAAAAAAACCTCAAAAAACAGAAGTATGCTTAAAAATTAAACCTCACTTCTGACCAAAAAAATAGTCAACTTAATGTGCTTTAACCAGCAGGCCTCACAAAGTGCCTTGAGGGTAAACAGGACAGAATTGTCAGGTAACATGCAGAGGTTAAAAAAATTGCATCAAGAATTTCCTATCTACTATTTATTCTTCTAGAGAAGGTGAGCCTGGTGTACTGTCAGGTCACAAACATTCAAACACACAATCCTTTAAGCAGCAGAAGTTGCCAAAAGGTCTTAAATGGTAAGATTCCAGGGACTGCCTCTGTCATGTTTTGAGACATCCCACCACACACTATTACCAAATCCTACCCAAAAGATTCAGGATGTGTTCCAAAAAGCTGTGGAATCTAAATCCTCTCTCTCTATCATGACTTTAGGGGGAAATGGTTGGTGATAATTTTCTTTTCTCCCTCCCGCATTTTCTAGTCTTCCTAACTCACTTTTTTTCCTCTTTTTCTCCTGCTCTTCTGCTGCTGCAAAAGGAACAATGAAGCATGGAAAAACAACCAACTGCAAATATTTTTCATGGCCAAATTTCAGTAATTTTAATTTTAAGGAGAGAAGCAGAAATTTTCAGAGACAATGTTCAAGAGGGAGATCTCTGCAGTATGTGTGAATTTTAATTAGGTCTCTAGCAGCATTTTTTAGAGTTAGGAAGTCTTCAAGCCAGGCTAAAAAAACTGCAAATACAGTCCAAGGGAGTGCCCTCAAATGTTCAGTGTTTGGTCTGGAAACAATATCTGGTATATCTGGGTAGTTAATCAAACTTTTGAGCAATCAAAAATA
The DNA here is from genome assembly GCF_001431845.1 of Calidris pugnax. NCBI lineage: Eukaryota > Metazoa > Chordata > Aves > Charadriiformes > Scolopacidae > Calidris > Calidris pugnax. The sequence goes on from NW_015091240.1 coordinate 1,948,026, forward strand.
ATTCATTTAGCTTTGACTCTTTCAAGTGCTGTTGCTTATTCAGTCTCTCCAAGTAAAGTAACTTCATTGCACTTTTGATTCAAGGTGAAATAGATAAACAAATGCTCAACCAAATTCACCAGTTCACAAAGAGTTCCTCTTTTACATAGTTAATCAGCTGCAAGGACACTGTACACACAAGAGCTCAGAGAAGAAGGGACTCAAGTCCACCCAGATACACCATTGTCACAAACTGCAAAAGGCAGCCACCATGGACTGCTATTCTGAATATGGGCAGCTGCAGAGGGCTCTTAGCTTTGCAGATGCAAATGGTGAATATTTAAGGGAACACCATATATATAGGGAGCAAAGGAAAAAAAGCCTCCAAGCCTGCAGGGCAGTGTAATGCAAGAGGGTGTCCATGTGCAGAATGCCACGTGTATTTATTCCTCCCAGGTATGTTGACAGCCGTCAATAACAATCCAGTTTAGAAGAGCACACACCAGATGAACAACCTGTCCTATCATCATGTGCTATTGTTCACACACAAGAGTTCTTCCTAATGCTGTTTAAGTACACAACATGGAAACTCTTGACGCAAACAGCCTTTGTTTCTTCCGCAAAAATTTGTAACATTAACTCATTAACCATAAATATTTGAAGTGCAGCTCATAACATTGTTTCCCCTAGACCACTACGCTGCTGTTATTAAGGTGACCCTTTCAAACCTGTGTTTTATCTGAATGGCTTTTTACCAGCGGTTCCCAAATAAGGCAAGGAAGCAAGTCCAACACATTCAAGGTCACTGTTTGCATGTCAGATTGCACTGATGGTTATAACGGTTGCAGTTTTCCACCTTGAGAGGGCAGGAAACTAAAGGTCTTCTGGGTAATCAAATGCACATGGAGAAACAATAAAATACACCCATAAAAAGATGAGTGCCAAGCTTATTAATCCAATCTGCTTTGCCAGAAATGGCAGCAAGCTCTAAGTGTTCTTAGACACCTTTTGCCTGATTTTTTTTTTTATTTTTAAGTACTATAGAGGTGCCCCTAGAAGCCACAACAGCAAAAAGCAGAAAAAGGACATTTGAAATTTTCCATGTGTGACTCTTCATTGGATGCACTGCATTTTTTCCTCATCCATGGAATACTCTGTTTAACATAATGCAAGAGGGATAACTCTTTGTTGTCATTTCTGAATAACACTTGTTAAACAAAAGGTGTTATGAACAGGTTATTGTGAACAACAGATATGCCAAACCAAGCAGAAGAAAGCAGAATCTTTTTGAAGGAGAGTTTATCCATTTCTCATGTAGCTGCTTTTCTAATGCACCATCTCCCTGTTGCATTCATTTCAAAAGACACTTATGAACTATGTTAAAGTACTTGCAACCACAGAGGACAATAAGGAAGCACAGGGACTCTACTTATTATTTTATAGTTTTAGTCATCTAATGAAATAGTTTGGGGAGTTTTGAGTTCGGGTTTGGTGTTTTTTTTCCAATCCCCCTTTTACAAGTGTCATTTGTTTCATTAATATAGGGAAAAGTTGATGATGGCTTGAACTGAGCATATTGTTCTCGGCGGTCTGATCATGAGACACAAGTTGCTAGCATTTCTACTTGCTTTACATTTTCTCTTCCAAAGTATCCTCCCCAATAGAAAAATGGGCACTGAAAATAGAGAACAGAATGTAGGCAAAACGTAATTTAGTTTCGCTGGCCCTGGTTCTATATTACTTTAGAGAAATAAAACAAACAAACAAAATTTCCATATTTTGAGACAGTTTTTGAGTTGGTTTTCACCATCAGCAAGACTATCTTTACGAGACACTCAATGGGGTGTTCTAAGTACCTGAAGAATTAAGAACCATACCTATTCAACCTAGATTAGTTCAATATAAGTTTTCTTTTTCTCTCCAACTGTCACCTGAGCTACCGTAAACCCTGAAACTAGATTTAAACATAACTATATCCCATGACCCCCAAAAAATGAGAAAAATAAACTAAGCCTGAAGATTATGCAGTGACAGGTAACTTCCAACACCTTAACTGTCAAGATATGACAACAACATTAATGATTTGAGTCCCAGTGCAGTCTGGCAAGAAATATCAATATGTGGATCAATATCAGAACATTCTAAATATTTAGTATATACACTAGAGAAGTCACTAATAATTCTAACATGTAGGTACTTTCTTGTATCAGCTGTAATACTGAGTAGTGAATACAAAAGTGATTTTAAGGGTTTGGCTTGGTTTTGTTTTGACGGTTTTTTCTTCAGTATTTTTGGTTTGTTTTTAAGTTATTAAGGATGCCTTGGGTTTTTTCCAAACTCCTAAGTGCATAGAGCCCTTTAATTGTCAGAAGAACTGTGTTGTCTAAGCAGTAATGGAAATGACACCCGCAATTCATAAAAAAAAACCCCAACAAATTAAAACCCTGTCTATTACACACAATGTATGTCACAAATGAAATTGCTTTAAGTTCATTTGTTATCACCACCTGAAGCTTTGCTGATCCAAAAACATACCAGAAACTGAACCACTGGCCAGCCTGGTTCCCTGCTCCCTGTTTGCATCAGGGAACCCAAAGGATACAGCCTTGAGAATGACAGATTTCTGGATCTGATCTTTGACTCAGCTGATACGTTCTCAAGTAAAACATTTTGAAATTACCTCTCAGTTAACAATAAAACATATGTATATTGAATTCCAAACCCATTTTTAGTTTGACCCAAAAGGAAGCACAGTTTTCTTCTGTTTCTGGGCACTTTCTTTCAAGCAAAGCAAAGGATAGGTTCACACCAGGACTCAAACAGTGTTTACGCACAGGAGGAACTAATGATAGTACTATCAGTAGTTAAGAAGTTCATACACTGATTGGTGATTTAGGCTGAGGCTCTGCACCTGCAATACAGCACTGCAATAAACTACAAGTGAGAACTACAGTTCTCAGTCGAGTAGCTCAAGAATTTGGAATAAAGATGCCTTTGGATTTGAAGGTGCAGTGATGCAGACAGCAAAGTATATTTTAGCTTAGGATGCTTTCAAGTGCATGTAACAAGAAAGAAGGGAAGATGATGATCAACCTTATTTAGAGTTTCACTGCAAATAGTTGAAAATTGCATGCATATGCAAATCTATTTGCTAGGTAGCACAGATATGTACAGCACTAAATTCGTGTTAAGGAAACTCTATGCCAGCCAGTAAGAAGTTTGCTATATGGCTACCCACACTGGCTTCTAAGTACACAATACAGACTCCCTAAGCACTATAGTGTACAGCAGTACACACACACAATATCCAATCACCACCAAGTAAACAAACAGTCACTCTACTATAGGGACACAGATGTTTTAAAGAGATCTGAGAAAATGTACAAGCGAAAAATAATGATGGGTTCTGGGCTTCTATAACCTTGGGGGAATATTTTTCTTGGAGGAGGAGTTAGTTTGATTTTTAAGACCTCTTATTTACTGAAACTTTAGACTTACCAGAGAGATGGCTCTTGCCAGCTGCCTGAAAACCACATAGTAACAGAGGAGTTATTAAAGCCTTTGTCACACACCCTAAATCACAGCTTTTAAATGGCTTGAAAGTTAGAGGATCATAAAAGAATGTAGACAGCTGCCTTCAGGTGTGGTAGCTCCATTTAGTAAACACTAAGGAGGCTTTCCAAGCTTTTACACCCCTGCCTCAACCTCTAGCCACACAGCAGAACAGGCTTTCTGTGCTGTGGAAACACATATCAAAACGGTAAAGGAAAAGGGATAAAGAAGTACACCCCATTGTGTTGCTGCAGTTCTCTGGCCAACAGTGTATGAGAGTGCTTCAAGTGCTCTTCAGACAAGGATATCTAGACTTAATAACCTTCCTGTTGGGTTAATTTTGCCACCACACCAAAAACTTACCTGTTTAACTTCACTGCTTTAGCTGGTATTACATAAACCTCTGCCCCTTTTTCACTCTGTATTTCTCCTCAGCTTTCTATCTCCTCTTGTTTTTCCTAAGATCTGTATCATACAGTGATAGAGCACACGTGCCTTTGGCAGCCCTACATGGAAGACCCACAGGTCAAGATGACGGAAAACAAATGAGTGTGCACTTCATCAGTGGATGAAGTATGTTTGAGTACTCTCTGAATGAACACTTATACAGTGGCTCCTGATTACCTTTTTTTTTTTTAAATATTCAACATTTCAAATATTATATCACACTGAAATCAGCAAGAGTCCCACCTACAGGAGAAAACTAAAAGTGAAATACAAGTTACCAGAAGAGGGGAAAAAAGTAATATATATATATATATATATTAAAAAAAAAAAAAAAAAAAACTGAAAGCAAACCAGATTGTCATGCATAACTCCCTGGAAAAACTCAGAAACTGAGTTATTCAGTAGCTTGGAACCCTCATCCCCCTGGCTGAGCTGTGGGGCTCCACATTCCCCAGGATACAGGCTTCAGCTCACTGAGTTGGCTTCAAGCAAGGTCCCTTTCAAAAACACATACGACTGATGTCTTCTGGTTGCTTATGGCATCTTTCATTCCATGCACTGCACTTTATTTTGAACAAGGTATATGCCAGCCTTAGAGAAGGTAGCTGTGCTTGAGGCTAGCAAAAAAAGGAGGGTAGTGGAGGCTGTCCCATCCTACACCTCATCAGGAGACTCCAGCAGGATCCCTATTATTTGTTGCACCTAGCAACCTCTACCATGAAGTAGTGTGGTTTGGTGGTAAACACTGCACACACATACAAAAAATACATTTAATCAATTAATTTTCAAAATACACATTCAGATATTCATAGCTACATGTTCCATACCTTCTGCAGAGCTCATATTCTTTGAACTCCCAGCAAATCTCCTGGCTAACACAAGTGGGTATCTAAATGCATTTGTATTACATATTGCATTCAGGTGAGATTTTCTAATCTAGAAAGAGGGCATGCATTTAAGTTTGCCCTTCAGAATTTATTTCTACATCAGAGTAGAAAAAAAAAACAAACTTACAAGCAGTTCAGAAAGCATTTGGTTGCCAACCTGTTGACACTACAGAACTGCTGCACTGTTTATTTTATGGTAATTGCATAGCAGAGATCCGGCCTCTCTATTAAAAAGCCACTCCTGTTTCATGAGTAACAGGAACTGCTTGCTCCAAATAAAAATGCAAATCAATTCCCTGGCTAGAAATGTGAATGCTTAGAAAGATTTTGCTCAAGAAGTAAGCATTCGCCATTTCATGTCAGGAAAAATAAAATCTAACAAATACAAGGAAGCAATGAAAGAAAAATCAAGATGAGAAGTAAAAAAATACACACCTATCTGTTTAAGCAAAGGCAGCAGCACAGTAATGCTGCCAGGGTACTCTGAACTAACAGACTTGAACTGGCAACCACTTGAAAACTGACTGATTCCACCTCCTGCTTCTGTTTAATCATGCACAGGCAGAACCAGCAGTAGCTTGGCTTCGTATTATTCCAACAGGAGTGTTCCTCTCCCCAGAAACATCAGCATTTCATAAGCCAAGGCAGTTTTAACTATGAAATTTCTCATGCTTGAGGAAAAAAAAACAACCCACAACACTAAAATCCTGGCAAGTGGCAGTCACAAGGAAAAGCAGTTTCCTTCCACTTTAAACATGGACAGAGTTTAACACAGTAAGTAAACAACTGCTCTCGCTTCTTCTTGCTCCTTCTTCTTATCTAATACCCCACTGCTTTCCCCAGAGTCCAAAGAAGTTGAGACACATACACACAATGCTGAAGGAAAACAAAAATTTTGTTTGGAGAAAAAAAAATGCTGAAGAAAAAAGAAGAATTTCAAAGGAGACAGATATACATGCAAAGAAAGGAAATAGAGAAATGATGCTTGCATGCTACTTCAAATGCCAGCCATTGAAACAGCACACTAACAGGCATACACATTTGTAGGAGAGGTAATGGCATCTATTCTCTACATGTACATGTGTGGCACCAGAATAAAGACATCCCTTTAGTGTGCCTCATCACCTTTTTTAGGTGCCAACAGGATTGTTCTACAAACTGTTGCAAACAAATTGATCAATACAACCAGCTTCCTTGATCATCTCAACAAAAAGGGTGAAGCGTTAAATCTAAACAGTCACATTCAGACTCCTAGAACTGGTTATTTCTGGTCAAGTCTCATTTAAAGACTTTCAAAGCTGCTACAGAGAGTGAGTGAATGCAGCTCTCATTTCAAGTCTGTGAGGGCCGTTCCAACATACCTTCCCTAGCCTCGTGTGAAAATCCCTCTTACATACCACGCTGATTACTCTGGGACACAGCTGCTATTTAAGGGGTAGAGCTGAGATCAGAGAAGTGGCTTCCATCACAGCTACTCCTGATTAATTAACTGCTGTCAATATGCTCCTTGGCAACTGCCATAAAGTACACTTCTTTTTTTCATATCAGCTTCTTGTTTGAAAGTTGCAGTTCCAGAGTAAATTTCAAACTAAAATCCAAGGAGTTCTCTTATTACTATTTTGCTTAAATGTATCTCATATGCACTTTTAATTGCCTTTAAAATACTTGCTTGGCATTTCAAAAACCTGCATATCTAGCAGTTTCTACTTGATCCAGTTGTAGAACCCATGTGGAATTTGATGCCTGCTCAAACCCAGCAAGCTGACTTAAAAAAAAAAAAAATTAAACACATCTCCCACAGGCAAAACCACCTACAAATGTTGATATAACCGTTCAAAATGACTTTATCTCTAGCCCAGTTCCCCAAAATGGCAAGAATTTTGGTTTTAAGTAAGGCGGGAATATAGGACAATTCAGTGAATATTAACTCTGAAGTTTTTATTTTTCATACATGCAATGTTTAAAAATTCAATCTAAAAAGATTAGGTAATACAGAACGTAGTTTCATCAGCAATTTAAAGTAATGTAGCAGCATCTATCGTTCAAAAAACAACTGTCTAAAATTCAACATCTTGACATTGCACTATGCACCTCCAGTCAATCTTCTCTTAAGGCTTCAATCTTTTTTTTTTCCGATTTGCTTTTCTTTACCTATTGAATTCAGTTGTTCAACCTGAGTTCTTCCTGCAAACAAAGTATTTCCGTTGAATTTAATTCGACATCCAGCAGAATATTGCTTGCCAGAAACATCACAGCGTAAAACAGAGTTGCTAATACTAGATGACGTTAATCAAATGGCAACTCTCCACTGCCCAGCAATTAAAATTGATAAGAAGCCTGTGTTCTTCAGGACTTCTTTTCAAGTCTAACAGTAAGCTCTGGAACTGCCAGCCACTGAAGGTTTTTATGACTTTGCTTTTTATGAATGCACGGCCTAACAGAAGATAAGCGCTTTTGTGCACTTGGCTCGTGTTTGCCCATGATCAAGACTGTTGACTGGGGTTTTATTGCTGTAAAAGATGCCAACAGCACTCCAAGGACAGACTGGGACATTCCAGCACTTGTCAGAGAGGTGCCAATTTCCCCCTAAATCAAACACCACAGAGCCACAGCAGCCCTGACAACTGCTTTAGACTCGGATGCCAGGGGAGAGAGCAGCCAGATTGTGTAATTCACTACAGCTAGAACAAACAGCCTACAATTTCACTTTAACTTGTGGGTCAGCGAGGAAGAAGGACCAAACCTTATCTATGATACAGTTGTTGGTCGGTCTCTGATGCTACTGCATTAACACATATCCTGACTGAAGGCAAAGTGCTCTAAGTGAGGGCACTTGACCCCAATTTCTGCCTTCAGTTCCTGTCCTAAACTCACACAGTTTTCCCATGCAGCTGGTGGCTAAAATTCAGCAGAATACACTGTGTCTTCCACACAACACATTGCTTGAGCATTTGGAAGATGTGGGAGGGTGGGAAGTGGGCAAAAGAGACACCATGTAAGAAGGACAATGAAGTCTGCTCAACAAACAAACATGGTGTTGTACTAGTGCAATATCGGGGCAGAGCAAACCTGTTGGTATTGTCACTTTACCTTAGAGCCATGAATACTCCCACAGTACTAGATGCTGTAAAGACATACAAAGTGTGAAGACACCTGCCCCAGAAGAGTATGCTATAGTACGTATCGACAATGTCTATACAGTTAGGTATAGTCAACTATGTCTGTCAGGCTCAGTGCCAACTTAGGTCCCAGCATCAGCTAGAATTATTAGTGCCTACATATGTTAATAAATCCTGCCTCTCAGAGGTTTTGCTAGTGTGGGTGCAACCCTACACTGTCCTAGCTATCTAGCTTTTGGGCCAGAACCAACTCACATGCTGCCAGCCAGCACAAGTGCAGGGTTTGCATATGAGTTCCCTCTACATTCACGCTTAACACAGCTTTAATCAGCCTGATCAAGCAGTCACAGCTCAATTATAATCCACATGTAGGTCTAGGAGAGCAATGGAGACACGTAAATCTTTTAAAACCATCTGGGTTAGTATCAAATTTCTTAGAGATATGAAGTGGAAAGAAAGCTACAGCCAGCAAATCTCAACATTTCATTCAGGTCCATGGGGTGTTGATAGAGCTAGTCTCTTCCTCTCCTCTTCTGTAAACAAAGTGAAATGAAACAACCAGTAAAGCTGACTCAGAGGAGTTGTGTGGAAGAAGTAAATTTGCAGGCAGTCCTTATTCCTCAGCATGTAGGCTATTTTTCTCCATTTCATTCTATTTATCCAAACTTACTTCAGCTCATTAATATAAAGAAGTCATATTTACACTTTGGGAATGAAAGCGTACGTTGTTTGGCTTTCCCATGGCTATTTATCTTCCTTGCATTGCAATAGAGACACTTCCCCTACAAGTATCTTGTAAAAAACACTTTGTTCTTCCCTGTGTTTATCATCAGATAAATGAAAGAACAGGGAAAAGTGAAGAAACCACTTTCACCACCATAGCATCTCCTAACTATATAGGAAAACTACTTACTCAAAGCAGAGCTCAGTTATGGAATACCTTTTAAATGATATGCCCTATAGTATTAGCTTGATTTTACAAGATAGGTGCTAATCTCAGTGGTGCGAGATTTTATTCTGTTTAATCATTTCCCACCTATGGGGCACTTCACCCCAATTTCTGCCCTCAGTTCCTGTCCTAAACTCACAGAGTTTTCCCATGCTGCCGGTGGCTAAAATTCAGCAGAATACACTGCGTCTTCCACACAACACATTGCTTGAGCATTTGGAAGGTGTGGGAGGGTGGGAAGTGGGCAAAAGAGACACCATGTAAGAAGGACAATGAAGTCTGCTCAACAAACAAACATGGTGTTCAGGAGACTGAGACTGCAGTTCCAATGAACACACGGAGCATTTCATTTTAGTAACCAGAAAGAAGCATCATCAGATTCCATTTGTTACAGGGGACAGAGGAAACCAATGATAGACATAGTTATTATTTTCTTAACATCACAAGACTGCTTTTCTTTCTTCCTTCTGAAAATGCATTTGTCCTGAAGCCAGGTGCCACCAGCACACCTCACAGCTAGTAGCAGTTGATAGATTGGATCAAGCTCCCTGTCACTGAGGTTTGGATCATTAAGTAAACAATTTTAAATGAAACTGTACTGACTCTTTTTTTTCCCTCCTCTAAACAGGTGGCAATTGAAACATAAGGAACCCATAAAATATTCCTTTTAGCAGAGGAGATATAACTGATAAAAAGAAACAGGAGGTATGACTAAATAATTGTATGAATATTTAAGATTAGTTGAACTACCACCAGACAAGGTAAAACTTGAGTTTAATCATATGCCTTGAGTTCCTAAGGTTACTAAGCAGTAATCAGAGCTTTTAGAAATATATAAGTTATATATACAATCCATCCACTGTAAAGACACAGGCACCTCATCATAAGATGAGTAACACGGCAACTTTGTCGTATTTGGCAAGAAGTCCATGTGGTGTTCCCTCTACTCACAACATGCGTATCTGATGAAAGGTTTATCCTTCCTTTCAACTCCCTATCAAATACAGAATTCAGAACAAACACATTTTTGTGGGAATGAGAGTGGACACAGTGGAATTTCATTATTTCAGAAGTCTTCAGCAAAAAGGAGACATTAAGATAATCAGGTAAGTTGTATTCTGGTGAATTTTGACAACAGAAGGATAGTTCATGTCTGCACTCTTGTGAAAGATCTTAACATACTGCATTGACTCAGACCCTGCAGAGAGATCACTATGTCCTTTGATCCCTTTCAGCTTCACACAAACACCCTTGGGGATTATTGCAAAGTTTATCTGCCATGGAGCATCACACAAGTGTATGCCACCAGATACCTGTGACAACCAGGCAGTACCTGGTTAAAGCAACTCCTGCACATAGGGACATCTCAGCTGGAGAAGGACTGGCCACTAGCAAGTCAAAGATCATGTCAATGAACCCTAGTGACAGCAAGAGACAGGGCAATGTTGTCACCTATTCACCTATTTCAATGCAACCCTTGATACTGGGTAACCTGTCCTGATGATACCTTTAAGTAGCTGAATTTCCATGACACAGTCGCTACTGTTAATACCTTAGAGATGGCTCAGGGACTAAGGAAAAGCCTAAAAGAGCCTCAAAAATAGTCACAGGCCATGAAGAAACAAGTACTGCTCATTAAACATTCTGCTGATAAAATGAGACTCAAAGGCTGAGAGACACAGAACGTCCTTCTTACAGATTTTTCAAGGGCACAGTTATCACTTGTGGATGAGATCATTCAGCTCTGTTGAGTCCTAGATGGGTTGACACTTCCTTTCATGCCAAAACTAAAAAGTTCTTGCAACAAAATCTGTCAACCCTGAAATACAGGAGAATCTATTCAACAGAATGCTCATTTCTGAGTCTATCTAACTCTTACGAAGAGGCATACAAGAAAAGGGATGGGAGTAAACACAACACACACACAAAAAAAAAAAAAAGTCCCACCTATGGGGCACTTCACCCCAATTTCTGCCCTCAGTTCCTGTCCTAAACTCACAGAGTTTTCCCATGCTGCCGGTGGCTAAAATTCAGCAGAATACACTGCGTCTTCCACACAACACATTGCTTGAGCATTTGGAAGGTGTGGGAGGGTGGGAAGTGGGCAAAAGAGACACCATGTAAGAAGGACAATGAAGTCTGCTCAACAAACAAACATGGTGTTCAGGAGACTGAGACTGCAGTTCCAATGAACACACGGAGCATTTCATTTTAGTAACCAGAAAGAAGCATCATCAGATTCCATTTGTTACAGGGGACAGAGGAAACCAATGATAGACATAGTTATTATTTTCTTAACATCACAAGACTGCTTTTCTTTCTTCCTTCTGAAAATGCATTTGTCCTGAAGCCAGGTGCCACCAGCACACCTCACAGCTAGTAGCAGTTGATAGATTGGATCAAGCTCCCTGTCACTGAGGTTTGGATCATTAAGTAAACAATTTTAAATGAAACTGTACTGAATCTTTTTTTCCCCCTCCTCTAAACAGGTGGCAACTGAAACATAAGGAACCCATAAAATATCCCTTTTAGCAGAGGAGATATAACTGATAAAAAGAAACAGGAGGTATGACTAAATAATTGTATGAATATTTAAGATTAGTTGAACTACCACCAGACAAGGTAAAACTTGAGTTTAATCATATGCCTTGAGTTCCTAAGGTTACTAAGCAGTAATCAGAGCTTTTAGAAATATATAAGTTACACATACAATCCATCCACTGTAAAGACACAGGCACCTCATCATAAGATGAGTAACACGGCAACTTTGTCGTATTTGGCAAGAAGTCCATGTGGTGTTCCCTCTACTCACAACAAGCATACCTGATGAAAGGTTTATCCTTCCTTTCAACTCCCTATCAAATACAGAATTCAGAACAAACACATTTTTGTGGGAATGAGAGTGGACACAGTGGAATTTCATTATCTCAGAAGTCTTCAGCAAGAAGGAGACATTAAGATAATCAGGTAAGTTGTATTCGGGTGAATTTTGACAGCAGAAGGATAGTTCATGTCTGCACTCTTGTGAAAGATCTTAACATACTGCATTGACTCAGACCCTGCAGAGAGATCACTATGTCCTTTGATCCCTTTCAGCTTCACACAAACAACCTTGGGGATTATTGCAAAGTTTATCTGCCATGGAGCATCACACAAGTGTATGCCACCAGATACCTGTGACAACCAGGCAGTACCTGGTTAAAGCAACTCCTGCACATAGGGACATCTCAGCTGGAGAAGGACTGGCCACTAGCAAGTCAAAGATCATGTCAATGAACCCTAGTGACAGCAAGAGACAGGACAATTTTGTCACATATTCACCTATTTCAATGCAACTCTTGATACTGGGTAACCTGTCCTGATGATACGGGGCACTTCACCCCAATTTCTGCCCTCAGTTCCTGTCCTAAACTCACAGAGTTTTCCCATGCTGCCGGTGGCTAAAATTCAGCAGAATACACTGCGTCTTCCACACAACACATTGCTTGAGCATTTACCATTAAGTAGCTGAATTTCCATGACACAGTCGTTACTGTTAATACCTTAGAGATGGCTCAGGGACTAAGGAAAAGCCTAAAAGAGCCTCAAAAATAGTCACAGGCCATGAAGAAACGAGTACTGCTCATTAAACATTCTGCTGATAAAATGAGACTCAAAGGCTGAGAGACACAGAACGTCCTTCTTACAGATTTTCAAGGGCACAGTTATCACTTGTGGATGAGATCATTCAGCTCTGTTAAGTCCTAGATGGGTTGACACTTCCTTTCATGCCAAAACTAAAAAGTTCTTGCAACAAAATCTGTCAACCCTGAAATACAGGAGAATCTATTCAACAGAATGCTCATTTCTGAGTCTATCTAACTCTTACGAAGAGGCATACAAGAAAAGGGATGGGAGTAAACACAACACACACACAAAAAAAAAAAAAAAGGAGAGAGAAGCACTCCGAGTCTAACTCTTACGAAGAGGCATACCAGAAAAGGGGTGGGAGTAAACACAACACACACAAACAAAAAAAAAAAAAGGAGAGAGAAGCACTCTGCAGAATGACAGAAATGAACTAATTATTTCTGTTAACTCTGTCCAAGATCCAGGCATCTGATATTTGCTATTAAGGATAATAAACTAGGCCATACTCAGAAAGCTTGGAAACTACTTTGACATGGAAAAAGCCAAAGTAGGAAACAGTAGTGAACAACGTAGACCCAAGTTCATCCACGTTACCAGATGGGAGAGAGCTCTAACAACCAAAATGTTCTCTAAACTCCCCCATAGTAATACTAAGGTATAGACCTGCTTCTCATGAGATATCCAAAGCACACAAGTTCTTACTTCAGCAGCAAGGATGTCACTGCTAAGGATTATGATGCCAAGAGAGTGAACAGAAGGGAGACGTTTTCTTTGAAACCCTGATACAACTGTCACTTTTCTTAGGTATGTGAGGAGAGCCACCCACCACAACCTGCTAGATCTCCATCAGCCAGTCACTATTAAATCAGCCTGTAAATTCAGATATGGTGGATTCAGCTAACAATCTATGATATGTAATATTTCATCCCAAAGATCTGTGCCACTTTCAACAGCAAGACAGAAAAATCTGGATGGGAAAGAAGCAGTTCTTGTTACCACAGCAGCAAGGCATTGAAAAAGTCTTAAAATCTGGAAGGATGAATACAGGAAGCACCTAAATGGCACATATCCTTCATGTATCCATGCAGCTAAAGCCCCCAAAGGAGTCTGCCCATCACAGGTAGCACAAAGGCCAGAAGATTACCTGCAGAGGTGCCATCAACAGCAAAGGCGGCGGCATGTGTAACAAACCTGTTTTCAAAAATCTCATAGCAGGTTTTGGATTAAAAAACGTGAAAGGAGCAATGGTACTTCAGAGGAAGAAACATGAAGGCTGGGGACTGAAAGAACCCCAACCCTTCAAGGTTTTGGATTGAACAAACTTGAAAGGAGCAATGGTACTTCAGAAGAAGAAACATGAAGGCTGGGGACTGAAAGAACCCCAACCCTTGACCTTATACACATGCATCAAAAGCAGGAAAACTCAAGTGCCACAAGGTTAAGAAATTGCCCAGCTCCCAAGACCTGCACATGTTTTTTTCACAGTGTGAGTGCAGAATCCTGGGCACCTGTTCCACAGCAGGACCAACTACACCTACGTGAACCCTGACAAATATTCCTCGAGCCTCCGCTTAAAGTCTTCCAGGGAGGAAATTCTACAGTTTTCCAGGCAACGCAGTTCACTGCTCCACTACCCCTCCCATGCGACAGGAGAAATTCAGAATATGCTTTAAAGAACGTTACTACTTGTCTAATTCATCTGAAAATGAAGAGATCTTTTTCCTCCTACTTATGGCAGTCTTTTTTTGAAGACTTCAAGTCCATCCACCGTCTACTCTCCCATTGTTACTCTTCATACTAAACTGTCTTTCCTCAGATCACAATATAATGCTCCTTGAATGGCTCTTATTCTCCCATTTTCCTTTTATTATTCTCCTACTTTCAGTTGGTCTAGACCTTTGCTGAAATACAGTACTCACAATTTCCATTTCATATCCAGAGACTACCAACTTCATCAACAAACCATGTTCATAAGGGAAATATCAAGAATCTGATGAAAGATATATATGGCAACATGTAGTTTTCCTCTAGCCACAAACCCTTTTATTCCATCACAGTCTGAATTTAAATTGACAGATTATTAGGTTCGGAGCAATCCATGTTGACTGCTAACATATGTTGTATAAACAGACTGATTTCCTCCAAGTGCTTAGAATTAGTTTGATTACTTGCTAGGTAGTTTCCAGCAGAATCCCTCAAGAGAAGGATCACATGCTACTTTACATACATTATTTCAACAATGACAAACACAGAGCAGAAAACCTACATTTTCTGAAATGAACGCCATTTGTTTGAAAAGAAAGGCATACAATATAAAGTTTTCCTCAGAAAAAAGGAGGCCACCTCAGCAGAGGCTAATGGCTACTATCAAAACCTGCTTGAATGTTATTTGTGCTCTTTTGTATAAGACGTATAAGCTAGTGTCCCTTTACTCTTACAGATACTGTCTACTGAAAATTTCTAGAGATTGCTTTTCTTACAGTACATCACATTTTTGCACAGTCTGCTCAATTTCTCAGTCTTGCTTTACAGTGAGACTCCATGAATAGACAATATTTTATGTTAAAGCCATACAAACATCTGCCACAGAAGTCATCAAGAGATAAACTCAGTGCTTGACAGAGTGCAACAAGCAATTCACATGCCCAAGAAGGACTACCATTAACACAAGACAGCTACAGCCTTGCATTTGCTGCCAAACCTGCAGAATCTGAAAACCTTGTTTTCTCTCTCATTCTTGTAGCATTTTTCTCATCTTTATGTTTCAAATACAGCTGTTGTCCAAATAAGATTATGTCATAATAGTAAATAAAAGCTACAAAGAGTTGTCTGGAATGACTAGAACTACAAAGGCATGCAACTAACGTGACCGTGTAAGACTTAGATGTCTGTGCCTGTCATACTTTATATGACTGTTGAAACAGGGAATTCAGACTGTTTAGTGCCAGGATGCTGGATGACCTGTTGACATAGAAAACATCAAGTGAGCAGGTTTATTTTGTGTGAAGTGCTGAGATAATCCATTATCAATACTTTCTGAGTCACGGATAAGATAACAGCATGAAGTTTACTCACACTACAGATAAAGCAATACACGTTTATTTATTTACTCATCATCAGGTTTGACTGCATTTCAGTGTCTTCTAAGACAGGATTGAAATACAAACAAATCAAATAATCTCAACTAGATTTACTTAGGAAGAATATTAGGAAAAAAAACCCACAACTATTTGCCAAAGTTTGTAAAAGACAGATGAAGCCTTTGTTCTACAGAATACAAACACCACTGATTCCTAACATGATCAGCACAGGGTGTTCTCTTTTATCTGAAGCCACAGGATGGAAGATCTTTCCACTTATCTCTGTTCCGTATCTCCATTGCCTTGCACAGATAATTGGGCATAGGCATCTGAAGGGTGAAAGAATGAGATGAGCGGCAGCAACTATTTCCTGCATCCATTCTCCTTCACTCTACTTGTCAACATCCTTACAGGAGATGAGGGACCTTTCCTTCAGCTCCGAGATGGTCTATGGTGCCCTCAAAGGTTATTATGAAAAAGAGTCTAGCCAATTCCAGCCAATTTTCAAATGATGCAGTTTTGCTGGGAAGGGAATAGATGCTGCAGGAATAAACATATTCTTTGAAGGTAATTCCTTACTTCCCAGAAGGAAGATTCTTTCACTACACAGACCGCAGCCTTTATTGTACTAGGGGTGAGCAAAGGATTCTGTAATCTTTGCTGCCAGTACCATGCCTCTGCTATTAAACCTAGTGTCTTTGGAGGGAATCCAGGGAAGTAACCTGATGGAGGATTTACATTCTGTTCTTGAACTGTAACTCAATTTTCTTCCCTATCCAACCCATATAAAATAATGTAATATTAACATTGCAATGAAAAAATACTGTTAAAAATTGAAAGAAGTTATATGTATTCCCAAAACTTCAGAGAATACATTTGCAGAGGAGACTAGTGACTTCTGAGCACCAGAGCTGTGCATATCCAAGATGGTGCAATCTTCTTGTGCCAGTTCAAGGCTGCTGCCTGACAGTAAGCGGCTTGCAGCCACCATGAGCACTCTGTGGTCTAAACAGAGGGGACAAGTCTGTGTTCTTCCCCAGTCCAGAACGTGTGCAAGTAAGGAAGGACAGAGAAAGGACCATTTATTTTTAGAAATCTACAACAGAACTACTGGTGAGATGTTGATAAACCTGGGTATATATGTTATGTAATTTAACGTATTTACTACAGGCACGAGACAACAGCCATATGAAGAAAGCAAAAGTTCATAAAGAATTATCACAGTAAGATGCTCAGTCTTTCAGAAGAAAATACTTTATTTTAAATAAAATAATTTTAACTGAGTTCTACGCATCCTGTGAATAACGTCTGGCAAGTAATTTTAATCGCCCTAATTTTGGAGATGTGTATACAAGTTTTTGTCTTTACTAATTGGTCCTTACCTTTTATCTTTACTAGTTGCTCCCACTGGAAAGCAAATATCTATACGCATACTGAAGTTAGACACATGATGATCATTTCTTGCAGAATCAAAACAGATATTACTTTAACAAATGTATTACATTTTCCTATTATTGCAAAAGAAAGCATATGCTGTATTTTTTTTCCAGGGTGTGAGAAAGTAAAGCTAATAGATGGTAAACAAGAGCACAATCTGTTAGGATAAACAAAGATAAAAATTTTCTACTATTTCAAGAACTTAGTTCACCAAGAACTGTATATTTCTCATTTGAAGTAAGCACTAGTCAAGTTACATAACAAAGCATTTACTTTTTAAATAACCCTAGCAGAAAGAGGCACACAAAAGAAAAGGGATTTTACAGTTAGGAGTGAAACCTTTCAGTTTTCTGTTACAAATATGACAAAATTCTATTGTCAAACGACATATAAAGTCCATCGGCATTAGCAAAACATGTGTGAGACTTATTTTCCTATTGAAAAATTTAATATGAAATTCAAAGATCAGGATCAATATTTGCAGAAGCTTAAAAGGATGCTGAAAGCCTGTCCTAGATTTATTTTGACTTTGGTTAACATTTTTCATAAAATATTAAAACACTACATTTATTGGGAAGAACATATGAGAAAACACTAAAAAGACCCGCTCTAATCACATTGCTAGGAATATCTAAAGGCCACCTAACAATTTGCAATGTAATTTCCCATTTTCGGTACTTTATAGCTTTCAAAATGATAAAATTCCAAGGCTGCAGTTCTAGTGCTTGACATATTCCTTGCATAAAGTCCCACATACAGACAGATTCTTTTCTTAAGCTCAAAAAGTATTCAGCCAGTTTTGATAAAACGTGTGTTCGTTAACTTATACCACTGGCAGCTCTGACACTAAAGAAGTGCAGGGTAAAAATTTGCTTTTCTCATAGTGGTTGTCCTAAGCTTTAAGAATCATTGACTT
Organism: Calidris pugnax; assembly: GCF_001431845.1. Lineage (NCBI taxonomy): Eukaryota > Metazoa > Chordata > Aves > Charadriiformes > Scolopacidae > Calidris > Calidris pugnax. The sequence goes on from NW_015091240.1 coordinate 1,966,022, forward strand.
GCCTTCTGCCTGCCTAATTTTTATTGTAATTTTTCCAGGTTTCAAGTTTTCTGTTGTAAAGCGTGGCTGCTAAGGGAGGAAACTACCATTTAAGAAATGTATGACAGTACTTTTGTTTTTGTGGGGATTTTTTGGTGTTGCTGGGTTTGGGTGTGTTTTTTTTAAAAAAAAAAAACAAAAAACAAACAACCAAAAACCAAACCAAAACCCAACAATGACAACAAAAAAATCCAAAACCCAAATCCAAGTACCTACACTATACCTACACACTTACCTAAGCCCTGCTTTGTACTCTGTGCAATTTCTTACAGCTCCTTGAACACAGAAAATAGCTGTTACTTTACTATTCTGTATCATGAAGTGGGGAAAAGAGAAAGATGATAATCCATGTGTCCTCAAAAATTGATGATGCCAGGCAAGGGTGAAGTTCATATGAGACACCTCTCTAATTCTCCAGGTGTGCACAAACTACCAGCCAAAGAAAACTACTTGATTTAGAGCCGCTTTACAATTTCCTATAAAAAAAAAAAATCAGTCTAAAAACATACTGCTTTACAATTTCCTATAAAAAAAAAAAAAAAATCAGTCTAAAAACATACAGGAACATTAACACTACCTAAGGCACTAAACACTTCCTCTGTTATTAAAAATATATATCTACATATACATATGTCTTTCTGGAAGGAGGTAAAATGCAGTAGCTACTAACATAGTAGAAGCTATACACAAGAAATACACATGCTCTCCCATTATCATTACTGGTATTATAATGGTTCTCACAGGCCATTATGCCAGATGAAGCATGACTATATGAGGAGAGCTAGTACCTTACCGAGAAACTCACTAATCTACACATTCTTCTTCTGTAACTCAGCCTACCCATCAGGCTTATTTGCAACTGGCAACTTTCCAATGCATTTGAAACTTGTGTTGGACTTCTCGGTTGCAGGCAGAAAACACCTTGCCCCCAACAAGACATTATTTTCCATCTGGAATTGAATGAGCAAATGTTCACTGCCTTTGTGTTTGCCACTAATGCACATTAAACAATCTATTAACACGCAAAATTAATGAGGTGCTGCCAAGTTTAAAGTCAGCAAAGCACTGTGCCTGTGCATAGTTCACTACAGCATATGTTGGCACTGTTGTGTGTAATACATCCAGCGCTCAGGCATTTGGAGCTCAGCCTAATTAGTTCACTGCAATTGAATCTCAACTCTAGCCTTGATTCAGCTGCAATGAAAGTTTTGAAAGAGGCCTATCTACACAGCCTTGCACATTTTTTCCCTGGCACTTGAAGAGCCAGGGCAAGGAAGTGTGCCAGAATTGCCCAACCAACCATTTGACAGATATACAGAAATGTGAATACTGAACTTAACTGGTTTTCTTAAGATCATTCATGTGCAACTTTTAAAGGTGGAATAATTCTTTTCCTGGAGGAAAGCAAACACCAGAGGAGTTGAAATGTTATACTGGAAGGATGACAGGAAAAGAGAAAAGGCCTACCCCCAGGAGAGCCCAAATCTAATAAATTTATGACTTCTGTGTGTGCATTCCACAGAGTTGTTTCTCCACTGCACGCAGCCTCTCTCCACTGAGCATTAGTGTTCAGAAGTTTAGAGCTTTCTGCTTCCATCAGTTACTCAAAAACCTAAACATCAGTGCAATTACAAAGTCTTTTTTGTCCCCACAGAACTCCCTCCCCTCACTCAGCTTCTGTGTCTGCCTGTGAGCCACAGGTCAAGAGGACATTCAAGATCTTTTTCAAGTAGTCAACCATGTCATTCAGAACAGAAACTGAATTTCTGTACTTATTACTAGAGATACTGTGTGCCTTCAAAAGGCATTTTAATTAGAAATACCTAGCTTTTCACTTTTCTTCCCCTTCAACAACCAAAATACATTTCTACAATCATTTTCATGCAGCCATCACTTAGTGCAACAGAAGATGCAAAGATGATGATTTAGTCAAAGTGACTTCCAGGCATTAACTACTAGTGTTTGACATTGAGAAGATCTGGTTTCCAATACTGCTTTTCTTTCTGATGACAGTCAATTACTAAATAAACCTGGATAATTTATTTTCATTTTTAGTTAGTTATACAGTTATCAGTGTTCACATTTCTTATTCTGAGAACTTCTACTGTCCCACTGTCACTCCTGAGGGCTTCTTGGCACAAACTTGGAATGGGCTCAGTCACAGGACAGCCAGAGAACTCTCAGCAAAAATGGATCTTTTGTCAAGTTACAGATTTTGAAACACGGCACAAGGCAAGAGTGTAGAGCAGTATACTGGCCAACACAAATACTATCTCAATCACACAAATCCCAAAGAAGCACCTTCATGCACTGTGACATGCGACAGGGAAGGAGAGAGCAGCAAAACCATTAAGTCACTTCACCTCAATCGTATCCAAAATCTGCCAAGACTCAAAACTTCAATATCTGGCTGATCAGCAAACAGGGCTGACCCTGCAACAACAGTTCCTAAACATTAGCACACTGTCATACATGTACAACCAGCTACCATAACAGGACAGGCAAAAGGTCTTCCCTCCTCTCTGGAAATATGTGAAGTTGGCTTTCAAACTCTTTTTTGTCTCAGATAAAAGTGTTACCAGGTATACTGATAGATATACAGTGTTAGGCTGCAGACACGTCCACTCTGCTGCAAATCAACACTAGGCTGTGGAGTGGGGCTGAGGGGGAAAAAAAAAAAAAAAAAAAAAAAAAAGGAAAAAACCCACCTACAAACATTGTCTTGTTTCCACTTCATTTTTCCCAGCTGTGGTCCTTGAGCATGTCAAGACCCCAAAGATCTATGCAAGCCACTGCACAGCTGTAGCACACCATGCTCATGATAACATGAAGTGATAAAGTGGCAGATTCCTATTACTTCAATTGTATCTAGTATGAAGGAATGGGAGTACTGGGCTCCAGTAGTACAAAAAATACTAAATGCTGGTTGCAAGCAACAGGAGCTCATATACAACAGTCTTACAGAAATAAAACAAACATTTGTTCCCACCAGCATGATCAAGCAGCATGATCTCCCTCTCAAACATACCAAAATGAGGAAGTCCAACCAAATTACCTCAGTCTTGGCAAGATGAAAAAAAAAAAAAAGCTAAACCTGGGTTTTCCTGAAATTGACTGTAGCAGAAAGAATAGGACTGTGATCAAATTATTTTTCTTTCCTTTCAATTAGACAGCCATGCTTATTTTGGAGGATTTAAATCTCTTTTTTAAAATAGAAGTAATTAATCTGAAAGTCTGACTCCAAGCCCCACAAACACAAAAAAATAAATATTAAAAATCTCTAAACATCCTAAACAGCAAAACATCTAAACATCTCTAAGCAGTACTATGTTCAAAACATAGTACTTTGTATGCTTTGTCCCTTTTTTCACTCTGTTTACTCAGTCTTAAAGAAAACTTACTCATGTGTGAGCACATGCACACACTTATTATTTTATGGATCTTTTCCCCTCCTCAACAGTTTACACACCAAATATGAACCAGTAGGTTTGGAAGTATGCTTGCAGTTCATTTGGAAACACAACAGAAATGGGATCTTAAGTTGGAGTTATTGTTCTTCCTCATAGTATTGTATGTAAGCAGCACTATGTAAACACTGCAATGCCTTTAATAATTGATTACTGCAAGTCCTGATGCACACGCAGCAGGAATATTCTATCTACCCATGCTTCTTATCTTTGCACATACACACACAGCCACACTTCTGAAAGTTCGCCTGTTTCTAGAGACCAGTCTCCCAAATGTCAACCACCACCAGCCAGTCCAAGCTTATGTAAACATCTTGAAATTCGAACAAGCTCAATGACAATCATTGCTGATTAAACCAAACATATACAAAGGCAAAGCAAATTGAACCAGGTACACTCATGCAAAGATAAGATAGAGGCTGATTATCTTGCACAGCAACAAAGGAGAGCTGCCATACTAGAATAGGCCAATGGTCCGTTGGTTTCTGAATTGTTCGCTCTGCTAATAGCCAACACTTCAAAGAAGGTGGGGAGTCAACATGCAGCGTACGTCGCCAGAAAACATTATTTGCTATACTGAGAAATCACCAGAAAGCTCATAACTTAAGTTTCTTCAGGCACATTTTAGGATGTTTTATTTTAAACTGCCTGAAGAGGGTGAGAAGAAGCTCTTTCCTCATGCACTTAAATCTAAAATAATTTTTTTTAAATATCTGAAGACTTCACTTATTCTTTACAGTCATTTCCAGCACTGGGACAGTCTCAGGACTTCAGCAGGCCACTACAGAGGGCAGAATTTAAGCTTCTTTTGTCCCTCTATCTCCTGTCAGCCTCATAACTTGATTCGTTAAGGCCACAGAACATTTCACTTCTCAAAACCACTACCCCAAGGTGCACTGCTGTGGTAAGTGTGATAAGATGCCCTAGCTCTGAAGGTCATTGAGAACAGTGGCACTCAGTCATTTCCTCACCTCTGACAGCCAAGGGGGATTTGGAGGCTCTGAGAGGTCATTACCTTACACGCAGCCATACCACAGGGCAAGCTCTCGCTTGCAAAACCCGAGTTTCCAAGCAATCACCAGTTGTGTTTGCAGAAGCCACATATGTAAATCTTCAGCTATTGAGCACAATTCACTTGCTCTGGTAGAATTAAGTGTACATATACTATATACTTCATATACTTAAATGAAATTTAAGACAACATCAAACCAAGTCATGTAGCTGAAATAAAAGTTTCTATCATCTCCACTAGTATTTTTAGGCCATTTTTTCAGTGATAAATTAATAGCAGATTCCCCACCAAAACTATTCCCACAGGCTATAAAAAAATAGTATAAATGAGGTACAGTAATTACTTTCTTATTCTGCTCACTTCAGGTGTTCCTGCTCTTTGGTCTGAGAAATAAGACAAGTCTCAGAAAAGACCTGTGCAGAGCTCAATTGCTTTAATCAGTGACCGTGATCACCAATTATTCTGGAAGATTAAAAAAGTCAACAAGAGAGAAAGAGTATACATTTTGCATCTTGGAAAACAGGTATTTCAGTCATCTTTTGAAAGAAATAACAATTCAGAAGTAAACAGGTCATTGGTCTGATCTAGTACAGCAATCCTCTATCACTGTACAAGATAACCAGATCCCATCCTTTAGATCAAGGGGCACACAAGGGGCTTTGCAGCACACCAAAACATACAGCAATCTAAACAATATGAAACAAACACACCAACAATAGAATCTGTGATTAAAGCTTAGAGTTCAACTTCCCTTCTCTAAACATTATAATACAAAACTGAGGAAAATGAGTTCTGAATATCAGTTCTTAGCTATTACTGTTCTAGATACCACTGACTAAGATTCCTGAGCAGGAAAAGGGTGTGACAGGCAATCAGTAGATGTAGCTCTTATCGCTTCATAAACAGTGTTTCAACAACCAGCCAGAGATACAGGTCCAGAACAAGTTGCATTGACTATTCCAGGAGTTGTTTCTGAAGTTTATGTTTACAGCACATAATTAAGAACACAGCCACACAATACAGAACAGTGCAATAGGATATGAAGAAGCCCGCAGTGCTCCTTGCTCCCATCTTTTGGCTACACCTTGGCCAGGACCCCCTACTCTTTATGCCCTGATTTAACACCACTTACCTTTCTCTCCCCCCTGAACCTTTAAGATAGTGAAGGAGACCTCCCAGGCAGCTGAAAGACCCCAGAATAAAGCAGAAGGTAGCTAGCAGAGGCAGTCACAGAGACAAATTACATCAGTCTCTTTGACTCATTTTGGCAGTAGAGACAACCATCAGAGTCCTTGCACATCACAAGGTAAAACCTGCCTTAGCTCTCTATGAAAATCTGTTTGTATGCTAACAGCAAAATAATCAAGTTAATTCCTCCAATGGGACAGAAATGCGTGCACGACCAGGTGGGGGGAGGTAGGAGGTGGTGTCTTACAAGTCTGAGTCCTTTTTAGCTCTGCAGCTCATCACTTGCAACAAGCTAGCAAACCACATGCAAAAATCAGGTCCCATGCCTCCTCCAAGAGTAGAGGCTGAGACAGAACAGCTTCTGTGAATCGGACAAACTGCCTTGTCAGTTGATTTTTAGTAACGAACTACTGCTTTGTAGCAACTATTAATCTACCAACACTCAGGATCTGGCTGGTAGAAGCCGTACTGCCAGAGAGCATTCCTGGGTGCAGCAGAAATCATACAAGGAAGTTGCTTTGGGAGCTCAGAAAGCAAGAAAGTTGGAGAGGAATGGACCAAAGATCAGTAACCGAAAACGTTATTTAACAGGTGCAGCCTTATCTTCCACATAAATAAGGAGAAGCTGGAATGATGGAGGACTGAACAGACTCAATTCCCTCTGCTGGTGGAAATCAGAGGGTGCCTAGAGATACACACATGGTACTTGCAGATTGCTTTGCAAGAAACATACAAGGGTGTTAGTACCCTCTTCTGTCCGCTCAGAGTCTTAAGAGAAGGAATTTGCACAATGCTTAGCAGAGGCTTGAGAATATTTACTGCCAATGTCGTTCTCCATTGCATCAGATGAACTCTTCTGGGAAGATGGGGAATTCTGGGGTTAATGCTTACACCATGGATAAGCGTGTACTGCGGGGAGAGACAGGCAGACTTCCCATACATATTACAATCTCTTTCATAAAGCAGAATTACAAAATCTTCATTCTTGCACAGACAGTATTAATCCACACTGCTAATACTTGGAGAGGAAAAAAAACAACCAAACAAAAAAAAGGCTAAAATTCAGGCCAGAATCTTATCTAGATAAAGGGATCTAACAGTTTCTTTTTAAGGATTCAGGTTTCGAGAAGGTTAGTTAAGATACTGAATGCAATTTATTGTCCCATCTATATAACTTCAGACACCTGAAAGAGGTCAGAAATCATACAAGATGGCTGCCTAAATCTCCTTTTTAGGGGGGGGGGGGGAAAGGAACTCCTATTCCTGAAAGTGTTTTACATTGTTCAACCACAACTATTAGACACTTCGTAATTATGGCCATTAGGTGTTTTGTCATCTAACAGCATTATCATAACACTAAAGAGAATGGAGCCCACAATTATCTCAGCAGCTGCACACAGTCATCTCCCAATTAAATACGTTCAGGTGACAGCTGTTTTCCCTCCACTAAAATAAAGTTGGTACCACTTACCTGACCACCTAAAGACTCCAGATCCTCAAATGTGAAATGTAAGCACTTTGACTTAAGATAATAGCTATTTATAAGTGGAATTTATAACCGGAATACAATAATGAGATAATAAAAATTGGTTTTTATCAAAGTCTTTTGTCTTCGGATTTTGACTATAAAATGTCTTTACCTCTAGCTGTTATAATAAGCATGTATTATGTGTAGTGTATATATACATACATATGTGTGTCTGTGCATGCATGCAATAAACAGACAGTGTGATTCTGCCTGACCTTATTACCTACATTGCCCAAGGGTCACGCAAGCCTTCCGCAACATCCCGCTTAAAAAGCGCTGACTTCTCTCAGAGGCACTCGTGGAGATACCTGTGCACCACAGACCTGCCAGGGTGGACACTGCCCTCCACAATGAATATTACACCCAGAGCAGTTTTCAACTTGCCCACCGCTAAGCAGCTTTGTCATTCCTCCTTCCTGCCTAAAAATAACAGTGATGGCATTCGTACTTGATAGGACAAGGAGTTGGAGCTAGGAGCAGTAGAAGAAAGGAAAAGGAGGATCACCTGTCTCTCTTCCTCCTCCAACAGGGCTGCAACTCTGATCACACACCTGTTCAGTCAGAAACAGCTGTGCAGTGAGCTAGAAAATCAGGAGTCACTGCATTAAAAATTACTAAAGATCAGGCAATGCTCCGAAGGAACAATTTATTTCAACTCCCAGGGTAACTTTCTGAAGAAAACTACCTGATGCCAGTTCCTGTTCTATCTGATATATACACCCAATGGCTCCTGAACTGAAATACACCATTTCTGATTAAAATAAGAGAAGCTTTCCCCTGGAATATCCCTTTTTGTTTTGCTTTACTTCGTACCTGTGAGAAGAAAAACAAACAAACAAAACAAAACAAAACACCACCACCTCAGACGCCCGTATCTGCAAGAGGTTGAAGCCTTGGGCACCGGGCTGGTCTGGAAAGCTCCGCGACTGAGGGGCCGGCCGGGGCTGCCGCCCTCCCGCCTCGGCGAGCCCCGTGGGGGGAGAGAGCCCCCCGCACCCGTAGCCGCGCCGGAAAACGGGCTCCCCAGCTCGGTGCGGGCGGCGGGACAAGCGGCTGTGGAGCAGGTGGGCCCGGCGGGGGGTTACTCACACGGTGAAATGGTAGACGAAGCACTTCCATCCCGTGGGCCGCTCCAAGAAGTTGTAAACCCTGCCCTGGATGCTGCTGCGGCTCAGCAGGGGCTTGCGGAGGCTGTAGATGGAGACGCGGGGGTCGAGGCTGACGGGGGGCCGCGGGCAGTCGGCGTTCACCACCACCACCTCGCTCCTCAGGCGCAGCGGCCGCTCCCGCGCCGCCTCCGGGCTGCGGCTGGCCGGTGTCTGCCCGCCCTGGGCGGCGGAGAGCGGGGCGTAGTGGGCATTGGGGGTGCTCTCGGCCAACTCCAGCGCGGAGGGCTTCTTGCCCAGCGTCATGCTGCCTTTCCTGGGCAGCGACAGCCGGCCCAGGCTGCGGCTCTTCGGCTCGCCCGGGGGCGAGCTGGAGGACATGGCTGAGGAGAGGCGGGTGTCAAGGCTGCGCTGCCCCAGGGAGTCGCGGGCTGCCGCCGGGCTCCCTCTCCCGCGGCCGGGCTCCCTCTCCCGCCGCCGCCGCTGGCCCGGCCCCCCGGGGGGCGGCTCCTGGCCGGG
>NW_015091240.1:1974890-1996046 GCF_001431845.1 Calidris pugnax
GCCTGCCGTCCCGGTACCGCCCGCCGGGAGGCGCGGCGGGGGCTGCCGTACCTCCGCGGGGGAGCCGGGCCGGCCCCAGCGCGCCGCCGGCCGAGCTGCACCTGCCGCGGGGCCCTGCCCGCCAACCCCGGAGGACACGGCCCGGGGTTACGGCCTGAGGAACCCACAGTCATTTACTGTCGCTCAGGCAGTTATTCTACCAGCCGGTAACACCCCCCACCCCGGGAAGGGGAACCAGGGGAAAAAACAAGGAAAGCCGAGGGTTAAAATGTACACAGATTAAATAGAATAAGGCTAGATAATTAACATTAATGACACAGAAGAACCAGTATCGATGCGGATACCAATACAAAATACCCCAGGGTTACACTCAGCCCATTCTGTCACAGGAAGCTGGGCGCTCCCAGCAGTGGACAGAGAATGTCTGTGAGCACCACGGCTTCGGGAGGAAGGGAAGGGCTCAGGGGTCCAGCAGCGGGGCAAGGAGTTCTTTGGACCACTGCCGTCAAGGCAGAGAGAGAATTTCCCATTCAAACTTCCTAATTTATGTGGAATGTGATGTTTGTGGTATGAAATAATCCCATTCGCCAGCTCAAGTCAAGTTCCCAGGTCTCGTGCCTCCTCTTCCCTGCACCTGGCTAGCCCAAACCTACTGAGACCTTGAAACCCACATACCGTAGATGGCTATAAAGTAAATATTTTCACAAATTCCAACACCAGGGTCTTCTAAAAATGCAGTTTTCCCAAGCATTACGGGAGAAATGAGTCCTGTGTCTCTCCAACCAGGACAGCTGGGCAGCAAGCCCTGGGCTTGAGTCTGGAGCCCCTGTCTGTGTCAGGCAACTCTCCTCATTGTTGACCTCCACCTGTCTCACCTGTCCCCTTGTCACCAACGTGGCTGTGTGAAGGTGGCACAGTGAGGCTCAGCACACTGCAGGAGGCGTCAAGGTAGAGACCAGGGAGAGCCTGCCAGCTCCCCAGAAGCCCAGCAGGCTTTCCCACCTTCTCAGCCCACTCAGCGTCTGTGGGGATAAAGTGCTTCCCATGGCTTGAGCTCCTGGGGTACAACCCTTCACCTTGCATTCAGGACCACCAGAGCCTTCAGGGCCTGCTGCTCCTTCGCTTTTTGCAGAATTTCAGTGTCTAAAAGCAGCAGGGCTCTGCTGGACTTGAGATCCTCCAGGAAGTTCTTTTTAAGATGAGTAACAAGAATAAGGGCCTAACCAACAGGCCTCACAGTCCCTGTCATTACTTTAAGACAAGGGAGCTAATAGCAGAGTAATTGGGCAAATTTTAGAACACAATAAAGACAGATCTGCAGACTTGCACCCTCTACAAGTTGGATCTCTCACCAACACCAAAAACATTTTGTCGTTGTGGAAGGGCGTATGTGTTTAGCCATTAATAACAGGCTATTTTGAGGGCTTAGATAATTTTCCTGTGTAGTGGAGTAAGTTATGACTGACTTAACTGTGGCGTGAATCAATTTGTCATGGTAATAAGAGCCTTTTTTGCACCAATTAGTTAACAATTTTTTATTCCCAGAGCGAAAGAGTAGGGTGCTCTTTGATCTGGAGTGCTGGGGTTTTTTCCTTCTAGCCCAAAATAGAACAGAACTAGTAAGAGCTATGTTGAGTTCATGGTTGATACTGGTACTCAGACAGGAATGTTGCGGGAAGATAAGGTGCTAAATAAAGTTAAACAAAAACAACCCTGCTAATTGCAGTTCCATTCAAATGTCAGGCTGCTTGTAGGGTAGGGGAACTGGGCAAGATCCTTCACTAGTGTAAACAAGCAAGACTGCAGGCTCTTGTAACGTACTAGTTTACACCCGTGAACGATCTGGCTCCTTCTTAGGAATACAAAAACCCAGAAGTATTCACATGAGAATTTGCAAAATTTGTATCTCAACCAGCAAGGTACTAACTGGGCTTTTCCCCTCTTCCACCAGAGCAAGAAGAACAAACTAGCTACAAACAAGAACAAACTATGCTAAAAACAGCCTTTCAAAGGAAACATTCCCTGCATCTAGTCAAAATAGGGCCAGGTTTCTCTATTTTGAGAAATTGTTCTTTCTTGCAATGAGCCTGCAAGGAAAATGACTAATGGAAGAAAGTATGTCATTGCTACCTTGAAGCTCACTGTTTAAGGACTAGCCTGATAAAGGGTTGATATTAAAGTTAACAAATGTGTTTCTTTATGTAAGTGTTCCACGTTATTTTAAAGATCAACATATTGTCTGGGTTATACAGGACCTTATCCTGGAGCCAGCCGCAAAACATAATTTACAGAGTTCAGCAAAACAAGAGGCTGTATGTTCATATGCACATTATGTTGTTCTTCAAAAACTGTTTTCAAAATCTTTAAAAAATGTTGTGGCATTATGTAGTTATTTATCCATCTATTAACAAAACAGAGAGTAGAAACCCCAATCTAAACCTTAAAAAATGGAATTTCTGCATTACTTATACAATTTCATGCCAAAATATAAGTTAGAGAGGTATTATGTAATTAAATAGCTAAGCAGGGAAGAAAATTATTAAGAAGCAAATTTGGTCCTCAGTGTTCAGTGAGAAACTGTTCCAAGCAACCAAGGTTTGTTTCCATAATTTTCTCACTGCAAAACAAGAAAAGTCTCAAATATATTCCATATCCCAATATATTGAACTGTTTTTCAGGTCAGAAAGATTTTCATAAGGTTTTGGTTTGGACCTCTAATGTTGGCTAAATCTTTCAAAGAATCATCACAAATGAAGGAATTTTAACATATTTAAAATTAGTATTTAGGCAATATCTAAATATCTTTTCTCTGGAGTCAAGGAATTAATTAAAATGCACTTCTTTTTAATGTGTTACTGATGGATTATGATGTTTATTTTATATAGTAAAAAAAATTTTGTTAGGTGATTCCCAGCCAGTTCATGTAACTGAATGCTAAAACATCCATCTGGCACAGGTGAAGACAAGAATTTACTTAAATAAAAGTGTTAAATAGATGACTACTTTGTGATGAGAAACCAGGGAATAATTATCTTCAATATATATTAAATTACTAAAACTGTATTATAATTTGCAACATTTTTGGGATGAGTACTTTAACATGGTAATGACAGCTCCTGTTTTTTTCCCTTCACTGGCAGCCATATTGTTATATTAATCATGTTAATTTTACGAAACAACAGAATTATTTAAGTGGAAAAAGAGAAAATAATGCAGACCGCACGGTGCATACATGGAAGAGCTAAAAATAGGAAGAAGAGGCAGAAGAGTGTTAAAATGTGTTTATGGAGCCAGGTGGCTAAGCTTTGATAGTGAAGAGAATAGGACAATATGTTGAATAGAGAGGATATAGGTTTTAAATATTAAGGTGGAGCTGCTACACTGAGTTGTTTCTTAGGACAATAATAATTTAGTCAACTTTGGGTATTTACAGAACTGTAGCAAAATGAGTAAAACCATGATATTTCTTATTTCATGACTTGCAAGTACTGTTTTAAATCTTTATGCCTGTGTTTCTCTTATCCTGTACAAATTATGACCAATATTAGGCATGCATTATGAGGTATGCTCATTACATGCTATATTGTCGCTTTGTGCCTGCCATGGTATCGTGTAAGATCATACTGCCAAATCACTGCTGAATGGCTACAAACTGGAGTTGCTGCAGCCACTTATAAAGAGACACCTCGATCTTTTCTGTGATTGCTTCCCTGTGGAAGCTAAGACTCAAACAAACAATAAGTATCTGAGTGTTCTCTGTCCTCTGAAAGCCTTTAACACTTACCTTTCAATTACAGGTTGCACCAGTTCTCCAGAAATCATCTCCTTTGCTGTTAGATTACTTTGGGGGATGGGTTTTGTTTGTTTTGTTTTTTTTTAAATGCCACTTTCCATTTCTGCCCAGCTACAGTGGGGGACATGCTAAAGAACTTTTTTCAAGGAGAAAGGAGAGTTGTTTTGTCTGAATTTTTCATTTATTTTTCTTGAATTAGACCAAATATTTTGTTGCATTCCATTTCCCAGAGAATCCACAGTTTAATCAAGTCAGTAGATCATTTTAAAAGCACAGCCAGTGATAAAGGTAAATGTGAGTCAGTACTGAACAGAGAATAAAGTCCTAGATTGTATAATTTCATATAGCAAAAACTGTATGACAACAACCTTTGAAATATTCTCTATCAATTTAAAAATTCTCTTCTCAGAGGTGTGGCATTACATTAAAAATATTCCCATTAAAAGCTGCAAAACAACTAAGTACCTAGACCTCAGACAAGCTTGAAAACAATAACACATTGAACAAATAGACCTCAGCCTTATGATTCAAAGCAAAGGCAAGGGAAGTGGAAAGAGATAAAAAAGTTTCATTTAAAAAATTAATTCTAAACCCGTGAAGACTATAGCTTAGCCATTTCAGTGGAGAGATGGGGAGACATATAGAAGTTTTCATTCATTCCTCAGGTTGCAATTCAGAACAGGTTTTCTGAGTGCCTGTACACATTTTCCATTGGACACCTTGGTAATCTTATTTACCCTTCTTTTAAATTGATCACAATCTATTAATATACATCTGGTATGCCTTTATGCCAGCCTAACTTTAGGTTTTAAATTCAAGCAAAATCTTTGTTGCAGGCTCTTGTATATATTCATGCTTCTTATGTATAAATATCCAGCGGGTTTTCCCTAATGACAGGCATTGCTAGTCAAACAACTTAGAGAGCAGACCAGTAGAAACTGCAGATACAGAGAGTGAAAAATAATTTGAAACTGCTGTATGCCCCAAAAGCCTGACCATTAAGATGAAATTGGTACAATGAGCAGTAATAACTTTGCCCTTCTCTGCTAGTGCCTTGTGGTCCCATAGCTGTATGGCTAGGGAGAATCCTCAGGTTGGTTCAGCTCATTTTTTCCTTCAAGCGAGTTTATTCCAGCTCCCTTGTTCAGGAAGATCCACAGTTACTGTGCCATTGCTCTACCTGCAATCTAGGCATCTATTAAGCATTGCTGTCTAGGCTTTCTCTGAGTCAGCAAAAGCTACATCAAGAGCTGCAGGGTAAGAATGCCTGGGGGAGGCGACACCTTTGCCATTCATTCAAAAAAGCACCACAGTACAGTGAACAATATAGCCTGCTCTATTCTGAAATGCTGCCTTCAGCAGCAAACTAACTATCACAGACAGCGCAGGACTTCGAAAAACAAAAAGAACGTCATGTTCCTCCTCTTGAAACAAATTAGCATAGCAGGAGTAAACATGTTACCAGTTGATCAGTCCTACATCAAAGACCGCATTAATAAAGCATTTCATAAAAACCCCTCATCACCGTCAAGAGAGACACACTTTTACGAGGTGTTCGTGCAGCCTGCTCTTCCATCGGTCTGTTTCCAGCCAAATGGGGCAGGCAGAAAAACAGCAAATAACTTTTGTATTAAGAAATTTTAAACCAGCTTTTAATTCTCCTCCTTCTTTGTTGTATGGTTATTTTTAACTGTGGATGCAGTAAGTTTAGGAATCTGGTCGGTAGAGAGAAGTAACATTGCAGAAGATAGTAGCACGCTCCAGATATCTGGAGTTTGGAGGCTATCCACTCCAGCAGCTGACAATCCTGATTAACAGTATCTCTTTGAATGTCATCTTACTGCATGGTTATGTCTACATTTATATTATTTTTTTACATTGTTTCATTGGTTTTTAAAGCATATTGGTGCTGTTCTGGCAAAGAATGTTATTGTCTACCAACGCTAAGGTTTTAAGTCCAAAAGCAAATTTTCAGGAAAGGTTCTGAGTGCATATTTAGACTTAGGACACACAAACCATTTTTTTGTTTGTTTTGGTTTTCATGGGTTCAAAATTATGCATATGTTTAAATGCTTAACCACTCCTCAACTTAAATTTTAACCCTGCAAAGTGAAAAAAAAAAAAAAAAAAGAAAAAGAAAAATATATTTGGTATTCATTTATATGAATAATCTTGCTACTTACAACAATATTTCTATTCTTTATCTCCAACAAAAGTGTCCAAAAAATAAAAGCCCTTCCAAGTAAGACTGGACAAGTGTGTATCTGCAACAATACCTGGTAGGCTCTTAATTTTTCTTGTTAATGAACATTCATTTGTTTGAAAGGCCAGTACCAGCCAACCAGAATTTTGGTTTATGTCAATAAAGATCCAAATTTTTTCAACAATGTTAGTCTCTTCTATTTCCTATTGTTGCTGGTTGATCAAAACCTTCCAGGTGTAAGTGATTCTGAAGAATTCAGGTCCTAAATGTTTACTTGTTTAGGAGCAGGGGTTCTGGGCAGAGCCTTTGAGAGTCTCACTGGCACTAAGAAGAAAAAAGTGGAGACAGAAACGCAGCTGAACTGTTCTGGTGCATCGCATCTTATAAATGTCCCTCTCAGCACTTTTTTCCTGCTCCCAACCTACTTGCAAATCTTGAATAAAGTCTCAGTAGGAAAAATAAATATCTAAAACTAGTGAAATTCTGATAAAACTAAGAGGGGATACTTCAGGAGACGTCGGTGATGATTTCTGACACAAGACATGCTTGTGCACCCATGCATATGTATTCTCTCTAGTCTGTTTCAGCAGTTGCTCATGGTGTCCTATCCTCCCCAGTTCTTTGATATGGCTAATCATTCAGTGATTTTCGTAATAAAAAAAGGATTCTTCTGAGTATCACTCCAAAACAGAAAACTAAAGAGGCTGAAAAATGCTGCAATATTCATCTTCGTCATTAAGGCAGACGTGGTACATTTTAACCTCAGAAGCACGTGAGACTCAACAGGCATTTGATTACTCACATAATGCCATACAGGATACAGTATGCATATTCTTACACATGCAAAGGTATCTGAGGGCAGAGTGACTAATGGCATTCTTCAAATGATGAGATCGTTACATCACCTTCTTGCATCAAAAGAAAACTCTCCTCCTTTGCATTAGTCACAAACCCTCTCTTTGTTAGACTAAAATCAGTATCAACTAACATTCCTGAATAAGCTACAAATAAATAAACTGAACTTTTGAAATTCTGAAATTCCCCCCAGATTTTGCTCCATAGTTACTTATGGAGGGGACTGTGCTTAATAAGAGGATGTTCTGGTATTTCAGGAAGGGTTTCACTCTTGGCAGCTGAGAAAGAAATCACTGCTTATCGCTAAATCTCTTCCTTGTCAAGGAACACTTCCTGCCTGTGACGGTGTTAATCTGTAACATATAATATCCTACTTCACACGTATGGAACGACATGGAATAGATAACCATTCTTCTTCAGCAGGGCCCACTTGGCAACCCACTTTTAATGTCAGGAGTCATCAGTCTGCCAGTTAAGTGCAACTGTGGTTGAACGTGTCTTTTAATTGCAGGTGGTTCACTAGAAAACTGCAGTGGGAGGTTATACGCATGCAATTCAAGGAATATAATGCAAAGTCTGTGGCAGAAGTGAGGATTTTTCAAACAATAATTAATCAAAGAGCTCTCTAATGCTCCAAACTAAAACACAACAATGAATAATAGAAAAGGTACTAGCAATGTCTCCTCTCCTGCCACTACACCTTTTATCAGCAAGTATCGTCTCAATGCAAACAAAATGGAAACTATAAAACTTGGTGGATAGACCACAGGAGACCTGTGCAACAATCAGCTCTGCCAAACTGGAATTTCAGGTTGCTTTCATCTCGCAAAATAAGAGTTTTCATTTCGCTAGTACCATTCTAACAGGTAAAGCCAAACAATGCAACGTAATTTAAGGTCTTGCAAAAATTCTTCTAACCTGTTCCATAACGGTGATTAAATGCCACATTCTAGTCCCATCCCTGACCTTTTGCTAATTGGGTTAATTGCATTTCTTGTCTTTGTGTCATCATCTTCAGTGTCTCAGAAGCACAGTCACCAATATTAGAAGGATTTCATGTTTTACAGTAGCTATGCTAAAGCTTGCTGAATTTGTTCTCTGTAGAGCCCCAAAACTTTGTGTTAAGAACAACGCAACTTCTTCTATGGTATTGCAGAGGTATAAAAGGGAACATTAGAGTGCCCTTGTCATCTCCCTAATTGATTACTAATTACAAATCTGGTGATCCAAGTGGTAGCATAACTACTTTTTAGAAAGCACTTGCATGCATGTTGAGGCACTAAACTGGTGTTACAACTTGAAATAAATTGAGGGTTCTGCTGAAGTGCCATTCAGTGAGGAACTAATCTTACTGATTGCAGACTATCTAAACCACATAAAATCCTATTCTCAGAAGCTCTGAAAAAAGAATAACTGTATTTGCTTTGTACTCCTCAAAAGAGCACCACATAACCTTACTGCTAAATTACAAGTCTCTTGAAAGCGGATATGCTTACTTCACCAATTCAGTGAAGAGGAAACAACCCTCCAAACTTGTATCCTACAAGGAGAAAAGAAGTTGCTTTTTCTTGACAAAATCTATGAGACACTTAGTTAATTCCTATTTCCTATTGTTTCAGAACTCATTATAAACAAATGACAATTCGTTTGACCTGCGAAGGGGTTTTGTTCTTCTTTAAAGAAACCTAATACTTCAAAATAGCTTTTGCAAATGTTTTTGTATATTCTATTCCTGGAGGTCCCTCTAGTGGCTGAAGTATCTAGTTTACCCGGTCTGGCTCCATAGGCTACAGGTGTTTGGTCTCCTTTTTTTGTAAATATTTCTCAAAATAGACATAAACACTTTCTTAACATTGATATTTCCTCCTTCTAAATAAACTGAAAGTGAAACGAAAACATTTGTCACGTTAAGAAAAAGGGAAAAATAATTGTCACTTTAAGAATAAGGAAGCTATTTTATACAGTTAGAAAATTATGTGTCACTGCTTACAAGCCTGCTCAACTTTGCCATTCAACCACAGTCACAGTTAGTTTTTACACGCCTATTTTAAGATAAGGAGAGGTAATACTTTATCAGAATGTGCTCTGACACAGTAAGTCTTTTACATGAGAAGTTTGCTTGTTCAGATACGACGATTGAATAATCTCATGCGTGTATCTCTTTTAAGGGTATATATCTTTTTTAAGGGGAGTTCAGATCCTCTCTGAGGAGTAAACTTGCATTTAAGTCAGAGTTTTTCAGAACCCAACAACTGTGTTTCTAAATTATAGGCTAAGGAAAAACAAAGTTTGTAGCAGACAGTTATTTGTTGCTACGTTTTTTAAACTGGAGACACCTATGTGACTAACAGGCAAATCTCCATGAGAGCTTTAGGCTAGAATTTATCATGTGAGTTAAAATGCCTTGTCACTTGAGTAGAAGCGTAGACATACCAAAACCACAGTTGTACAGAGATAACATCTTAAGCAACACCGCTTCTCACTACTCTCCCAATTCCCTTAATTCTGCTGTAATAAGAGCAAGGACTGTTTATCTCAAGATGCCATAAGCACCTACAAAGACTGAAAACTTAGTGTCATCTGATTGCTGTTATTTCCTCCCCACACCTGGTTCAGGAACACTGTCCCTGAAGGGCACTTCCCTAGACTGCCCCTCCACTGCTCAGGGGAGCTTCTAGCTCCTTTTCCTTTTGCCCTCTGTCACCCAAGGAGCTCTGCTTATTGTATGGCTGTTCCCACTTTCAGCTGCACCCATTTAATACTAATTGGCCACAGACATGCACGCCTGTTTCGAGTGCAGCCTAACTGGTCCTCGATGGGACAAGCTGCCTTTTTACAGTCACATACATGGCAGCAACAGAATTGTCCATTGAATTGATATGTTTTAAACTAGGGAAGAAATAGGATAAAGTAGCTTATAGAAATCATACAGTAGACCTGATACTCTAAAGGGAGTTTGATTCAGTGATAACATTTGATGTAACAAAACCCAAAATACAACTCATTTACTTATTTGCTGTAAACTGAGTCATAGTGTGGTAATTTGGCGCAGCTGGCGATCTGACCCTAGCACCTTTTCAGTTCTGGCTTGCATGGTCTTTTCAATACATGGTCTTTTCAATGGCCCTCCTGCCCAGTTTTTACATGGTATAGTAGATTATGCTTAACAGTAGATGAATCTCTTTACTGGTAACACAACCGTCGCTCCTGCACTAGCAGTTTAGGACTCCCAAAATGCTGGTGACATGGTAGAGAACTTGAGAGTGTTTTCTGAGAAAAAGGCTGAGAGTTTAGCCCACGTTTTCCACTGAAAACATGTCGCTGCTTTAACTTCTGTTAATAATCTAGGCAAACACTTGAAAGAGAATAGCATAATATTTGACATTTACCATTAAAAGCAATGATACATGAAAATTAATCCCTAATACACTTAGTAGTTGATGGGTAGCTGTCAATGCAAAACAGAAAACAAAGTGAAATAGCCTGGACTTTAACTTGATACATTACCCAGATTTGCATAATAAACAATAAGATATTATTATCAAAGAGTGTAAATGGATTGAATTTAAGAAAGTATTTTCAGTCCTCTGTCAAAGAGGAAAGTTCAAGTCCCTAACCTCAGACTTAATTGACCGGGGTTCATCTCCCGGTTCTCCCACAGACTTCCTGTGTGACCTCTGGTGTGTCATTGTTCTTATTTGTGCCTCAGGTTCTTAATTTGTAAATGGGATAATAGCACTGTCCTCCTTTGTAGCTGTGATGATAAATGCAGTTGCATGTGGAGCACCTGGATTTGCTGGGGAAGAAGAGAAACAGGATTAGTCAGTATAAAGGTAGGGATGCTTTGGAACACTGTACAGAGTTCTGGTGTGCAGACAGAACTAATAACATTTGGATTTTAAATCGAGACATTGTATTTTGAATGGAAACACAAACTTAAATGAATGCTTTAATTGCTGCTGATACCATACAGAGTTTATTCTCCTTCCTTGCCTTTCTGTTGCTGTGAAACTTCACCATGTGAACAAACACTGAAATGGAGGTAACCTGAGTTATCGGCCACATCGTAACAGACTTAGTTGTCAAAGATAACACTGAATTTTTAAGTTACAGGCCAACCATTGTACAAAGTAAGACCAAACACAGCCCATCACCACATCAATGACTGGGGTTAATAATCGAAGGGGGAGAAATGGGAATCTGTTGAGGATGCAGCAACTCAAATGTTATGTAGGAAGACACGGTTCAACTCAATGAACATTCAGATGAAAGTTTCACCTTAGCAGAGAAAGGAATGTAAGTAATAAGCCATTGCATGTACACTGCCAGCATCAGTGAGACAGTGGGAAGAGCTGAATAAAGTGTTATGAATTTCCAGTGTAGCAGGTGCATTCAGCATCTTACAAAATTTTAATCTCAAGCACCTGTAAGATAGCAATCAATTATGAATCTTCATACTCAAGCATTATTTCCCTCTTAGCAGATTGACATGAAGTCTGGGAAGCTACCAGGAAGGGAGACAGATGCACAGTTGTGATGACTGGTCAGAATGACTAGCAAGCCTTAGGAGAATTCTCCAGAAAGGTAATGAAACCATCTAGGTTTAACAATAAACACATCTGCTTTGAGCAAAGGGAGAATATGCAAAAAAAAAAAAAAAGTTTGCCTGAGAGAATATAGCTGTTTAAATAGTACATATAAAGATAAAAACATACAGAATTTCAACAGAGAAGACACTTGCAGAAGAATAGTCCAAGAGGGACTGAGATGGTCTTACTCAGGTCTGGTAGAGGAAGAGTTTAGCCTCAGACCTAGTATTGCTCCTTAGATGTAGGTTAAGCTAAGCAACCCCCCCAGTTCTACATTAGAGGAAAACAGTCTCAGCACCCAGTGCTTTCTCACAAAACTGTTAGTCTAATCCCGACAAAAACAGCCAGTGCCTTCAACACCTTACATTACAATCTGGTTCACCTTTCAGAGAACATTTCTTGACTAAGGTCCTGCTTAATTTCAGGTTTTTATACTTCAAGCAACTGTCCCTGTTGTAACACAGAGCAACGATAAAGGACTTCTTTGTGACTCTGATGTAATGGAATTCAACACAATTATATTCCTAGAAACGTAAGCAATAACAGAAGCATGGATAGTTAGAAAATAGTGACATATGGACACATAATGGAAATCTTAAAGCAACTCAGACTAATTACACAGGTCATCATGAGAGAGACAAAATCTGCAGTTCTCTTGAACAGATAGAATTTGGATATCTGATTGTTTTATGTCATTTTATATTCTAATCAAGGGATGTGTCAGAGATATATTTTCTAAAAGTTTTGGAAATAAAGCACAAAGGAATCCAGTCTTGCAGAAGAAAGGCGTATTTAAAGCCTAGAAAATAGCAAAATCTGTATTGAGAACACTGAGTATTTATGACATACCTCAATTTATGCCAAAAACCCCAAGGCCCCAGTACAAACATATAGGAATCACACCACTTATTTTGATAGTGAAGGACAAAAACATTTGAAGAAACACATTACTAGGTTCAGGAAGAAGTTTAAAAGCTTAGGCATATCTTTGACTTTTTCAAAGTAGCTTTGATTCACAGCAGTCAAGTGAGATGCAATAATTTATACCAAATGAGGTCTGTTATAGATCAAGAAAGCCACACAGGCAAGTTACCTAAGGAGACATGGTGATGCAACATACGTACTCTAAATACAGAATATATCCCTTAAATTAGTTCACTTTTAAGGTGCATGCTGTGCACCGAAATGAGGAGTTATCAGTGAAGACAGGTGGACAGTGTTTGTTTGGAAACCTGCATCATTAAGAGGGCACTTAGACTGCACACATGTGCTCTGGGAAATTTGTTAAAGATTTCTGTGGCTGGAGACAGCCTGTGACCCTTCTCAAAGTGAATGCAGGATTAGGTACTGATGCAGTTACTCCACATCCAAGATATTGCAATAATTTGAAAAGTTAGTTTAGAAAATACATTCACAAGTCCAGTCCTGCTGGTTGTCTGTTTCTGATAACTCTATGCTACACTACTGCTGCAGAGAAATGCTTAGTATTTGCATCTCCATCTGTTTCATGGAGCCTATTTTCATCCCAGAGAAGAGCTACCGGTATCGTTACACTAGCAATGTTTACTCTTATTGTCATAGGGACAGGTCTGCCAACTAATCTGGTAACATCTTCCTCTTCCCAAATAGGAAAAGGGAGCAGCAGCAAATATCATTGGTAACAACAGCCACCTCAGTCCCACAGACGGATGGTCATGCCTGTTGCGAAGGACAGTCAGCAGGTAGGATCACTAACTATACTACATATTTTAAAAGATGTGCTTGCGATTCAACCAAGAAGAGATCATTGCTTAATGCATATTTCGTTCCCCTTCATCATCTGTGAGTAATCAGCAGCAATATAAAACAGTCGTTGCTACTCTTTTTTCCTTTTAAATAACGAAGTATATGTAAAACTTCTGGATTTTCTGTATCAGAAATTTCATGAGCTATTTGTTGCTGTCCTTTGTCTATATTCTAGATCACTTTCTGTAGTGTTTTTTTTCTCTTCAGTACTTTAATTTTCTTACATAAATAGTAGTTAACTTACTGTATTTGTCCTGTTCTGCAATGTGGCATCACCAATGTTCTACTCTTGTGCTCTCCACCATTTCGGCAACCTTTCAGCTTGCACTAGGAATAACCCTTTGAACCTTCAAAGACACTTGTATCTTTTCTAGACTTGAATCCTATAATTAGCTAGAAGTTACATATTCATCTACATGGGATTTGTTCTTTTTTTAAACAAATGGAAATAGTACTGTTATATCCTCAATATATAGCTCCACATTCTTGTAATGGTAAAAGCTTTACCCCAACTGTGTCATGATTCAACTTTATAGAAGAAATATTTAAAGGAATGTTTTTAAATTTCTAAGATGACTAAATAGTAACTACTGAAGTGCTATTCTCAGCTCTTGCCTCCTGCATAGCCCTACACTGTGGCATAACCTACAAGGAGATGGCTCATGGATCTAATATCAACTGTGAAACCTTTTAACTCCCTGGAATAAAAAGCTTACTTGGCAGGGTGGCCAATTTAAGCTTCTATTAGGTTCCATGAGAAAACTTGTGACAGCACCATAAACTACACTGTGTAAGCATATTTCTAGTTTTATTTAATTAGTAAAGGCATTTTTCTGTATCTTGATAATATGGGTTACTTGGGATAATTGGGACTTTTTTAAAATCTCTTTTTGTGACAGACAAAAATTCATCACCTCTTTAATCTTTAACATATTAAATACTGCATTATCTAGATAAAAACCTTGCCTGTGTGACAAGTACAACAGTAAGGCATCCCATTAAAGTTGTAGTACATTACACTGCTACAAAACTTATCCCTGCATAGCATCGTGCATTTGAGATCTGTAGCTGCATTGCTACTATGATAAAACAGGACCTTGCCCTTCCAGAAGTAATAACATTTCTCTACTCAAACTGTGCATTTATCCACCTCTCGGTAGAGTTCAATCTATAGAAAGTGGATTGATGTAGTATTTTTTCATTTGTTTTGTTGTTTCTCTCATCACGGCACCTTGCATTTACAGGTATTGAACACACCCTCCTTCCCCAAAAGGGGGGTGGGATAGAGGGGAGGGAGAAAGCATCTCTTGCAATAGGAAGTTTGCTCTGTAATTGCTCTTTTCAGGACCAAATTACACTGGGTGAGGCAGAAGCCAGTTTAACACAACCAGAATAGGCTGTTGAAGATGAAGAGGTATCTCTAGAGTAGTCAGGATGTATATGCAGCTTAATGGTTTTGTTGGCTGGTTTGCCTGTAAATTTAAACAAGCCTTGATGAAATACAAACAAAAAGTATCACTGTTTACTGTCTAAGAGAGGAAATCTTTCATTGCATACAGCTTCCTTACAGTCATCTGAGAAAAGTAAAATTGATCTAAGATTTACAAATCAGTTTGGTCTGTTACAGAACAAACCTTTAGAGATGACAGGGATTTTTTTATCATTCCTTCACCTCCAAGTTTCACGTCAATAAACAGCAGAGGTTGCAATCAGGAAAAAAAAATGACATGGGCAACACTTTGAATGTGTATAAACATCAAGTGAAGGCAAGCATCTGTTATTCTATTTCTCTCCTACAGCATGTTAAACCCTGGCAAGCACAGAATTCACCATGTTTGAAGAATTACCTCCTGGTTATTGCCCTGAGTACACCCACCAGCAGAACTGGTGTAGACACAGGGAAAGCATGGGCATATGGGGAAGCGACAGAGGCTTTTAGTACATGGGGAATTTGTCAGACTTGGAATCCCCATTCCAGCACATGCCTCTTCTCCGTCTGCAGTCAGAGATGCTCTCGAGTATCCCAAACATGTATGAATAAATGAGGTCCCTCTTTTTTCTGTACACTAAAGCAGTCCTTAACAACCTTAGATCAGCCATTTTCACCTTTATGCCATGTTCAGACACTTTCTTCTGTGCCTTGTAGTTTTCTAATCTCCTTGTTAATTTGGATCTCATCTGAACCTATCTGAAAGTAACCTTAGGAAGAGAATCAAAGAGCAAATTGGCTGATGTGCTGCAACTGTGGGTTAAAAATCAATACTATCCAGAGGGGAAAAAAATTTTTTTAAAAGGACAGGCTTCCTTGTAGTGGACAACAGGCATATAGTTAAAATCCAGGGTTGGCAGAGCTTGCTATATGCAAGAGATGCAAGTTTCTGAAAAAAAAAAAAAAAAAAAAAAAAAATTAAAAAAGACACCCTGGTGCATTCAGTGGGTCTGATTTCTAGATGTGCCACACAGCCCAGTGAACTCAGGTGCTTAAGCCCAAGGTTACTGAAATTCGCAACCACATCCAAATGCAACTTCAGTTTTGTAGTTAATGGAAAAAATAGAGAGAGATTAATGTCTTATCAAGGCAAAAACTTAGAACAGCTGATGAACAATTTTACCACTTCCATTTTTTGCACAATGCACTAAGTTCAAAATTGTGTCTGAACTTTTGATATATTTAAGAAGCAAAACAGACTACATTATTTTCCTAAGGTTTCAAATTCTCAACGTATACTTTGTACATGGTTTATGCAAAAGAGATTCTTGGTTTTGAATATACTTCCTCTTCCACCTTACAAAATTTGCATAAAGCACTGACCAAGCTCTTATAAATAGGAGATGATGAAAGCAGTCCCACAAGGAAACATAGTGAAAGGTTTTTTCCCCCTGTTGAAATTGATCTTTTCTGGAAAAGAATACGTGGCTACAGGCATGAAATTGAAAAAAAAAAAAAAAAAAAAAGGTAATACTGTACACATGACAAACTTGAGAAGAGGTAAAGAGTATTTTAGCATAGGTTATCAAGTGGAATTTGTAAAGACTGGTACTTAGCTTACTGCTAGGGGCTAACTTTGTGAAGTCAGCTGTTGGCATCAAGAGGAACATTTGTGAATTTTTGCAGATTCGACAAGTATGATATATGAAGATCTTAACAAATGAAAAATACTAGCTGATCTGAGCAAAACCATGCTAGATTATTTCAAGCCTTTCCAGTTCCCAAGTGGTGGTCTTTTTTATTTTCTAATACTTGTGCTTTCAGAGGTATTTGTTGTGTCCTTTGCTTTCAATAGTAGTCGTTTGCCAGTGTCCACATGCAATCCAACTAAAATTTTCAGGTATGGTTTTGTCTGCCTTATCTGAACATTGCCCTTCCCAAAGCACTTGTTTTGAATTGGAACTCTTCCCACGTTCTTGCATTTTCTTTCAGCCTGAACGATGGCTGTGGTTTCGCAATACGTTATTTTCAGGAGTTTGTGTGTCATGCTGTATACCACATCAGTGAACTGATTTTGCTGAAAAATGACCTGAGAAAAATGAGCTCTTTTAAAGTGAACTCAGTCTGATTCCCTGTGAGGCCACACAAAGAGTTGTGTTGGCACAGCTTCAAAGTGGCATGCCATGCTGTGGGAACAGCAGTGAAGGTCCAGGAGTATTTGAAGCTAGTGTCAGCCTCCCCCCACACACCGTATACAATGTCCTATGTAAACAGAGCCAATTCCTTTATTTCAATCGAGCAGTGTTGCTGTGTGCTTTCTCTCATCTGTTCCATCTGCTCCTTCCATTGTTTACTTCCCTGATGTCTACATTTCCCTTTTATCACCTCACCACCCTCTCAGGTTTTCTCCCCAGAATAAATCCACTTCTATGAAATTCACTGGCTGACATCCGTATGCAAATTTCTGCAAACTCACTAAAGGTACATTATTCAAATAGCCTCTGGTGCTCTTTCCTGTGTTAAGCAGATGAAGACAGAAACAAAAAAGACAAAGTACATATATTTGCATTAGCATTTTGCAAATTCATTTGTTAAAGGCTTGGTGCTAACCCTATCCAACCCAAAGCACAATATGCTCTCCTAGAAACTAATGGGAAGACTCCTGCAAATACTTGATTGCCTTGCATCCTTGTGTCATGGCAATTATAGGAAGGATCAGGCTCCAGAGGCGTACCCCAGGAACATTAAAATGAAGCCTACAGCCGCTCAGTAACAAGGTTGTCTTCCCACACATCTTTTTATAGCTTGCTGTTGCTGATGGGGTTTCTAAAATAATTTTTTCCTCCTATGACATTTTGTTCTGATTATTGACTATGCACAGATGCACTATTGAAATAACATAACAACTGCTGTTCTAGAAGGGAAACTGACAACACTGATGTTTTTGAAAGCTTCTAGTGGGGCCAATTCACATAAATATATCTGGAAACTTAACCCAAACTTCTCTTTTACCAGGCCACTTCTATGCTTCACTTCTTTGATTGATTTTGCTTCAAGTTCTTTGTTTCTATTTATGTTTGCCCCTGTCTGGGCCCATAACTGCCAACTCATAAAACCTCTGGTTATCCCAAGGTTGCTGTCAACCTCAACTAGGTTCTCTCTCTGTCATAGTCAAAGTATGGAGAAACCTTCCCATAGGCTATTTGCTGTGTACTTGTTGCACCCCTACAGCTCTCATCTCTGGCAGTTAATTACTTCTCCTAGCCCTCCTGCCTGAACATGAGAGAAGCGTAGGCTACTACAGTTCAATTTGCACTTGTCATGACAGTCACTTTTCTTTTGTTCCCTTTTTCTATTTGTGCAATTCTCAAAGATTTATTTGCTAGAGCTATGACAAAGCCCTGCGCAGGACCATTGGCCATGATTTCTGCTGGTGTATTTCACCATCCCTAGATCTTTATGCTTTATTTAGCAATTCCTTGGCAATCACGGCAGATTATTCTGCTTTGTCATTAGGCTGCGATGCGGAAAAGTTTCATGCATCGTTACCAGAATTTCAATGTGCTAATTCCTGACAAACATCTTCCAAAGCTGCAACAGAAATGTAAGTAAGATAATGTGTGTAATTGTACATAAATGTATATACATG
This sequence comes from Calidris pugnax, assembly GCF_001431845.1. Lineage (NCBI taxonomy): Eukaryota > Metazoa > Chordata > Aves > Charadriiformes > Scolopacidae > Calidris > Calidris pugnax. Next base: position 1,993,194 of record NW_015091240.1, read on the forward strand.
AGTCTCTCACACAGACACATAAGCATTCATTTTCCCTAACAAATATTTCTTTTTGTCTCACATCATATGTTTATATTCCCATGGCAGGTTTAGACATTTTTCCCTTCCTGCATTCTAGTTAACGCCTTCTCATACCTCTCCTCCTCCATTGCATTTACCCTGGATTAAAATACTGGTTTTGTTTCTCCATACTGAAATGTACACACCAGTTAGAGTCCCCTTAAATTCATCTTTGGAACAAATGCTGAAACTGAATATGAATTTTGCAGTCTTTACTCTGCCCTTCACTTCCCTGGTTTTCTCTATTCTGATCCCCTGTGTCTGCTTTGTTCTTCGTATTTATTATGTTTTAATTCAAAACAAGAATGAAAACGTGGCTACTATTGGAAGCAAATAATTCCATTACACTGTTGCTGGCACTAGCCCAGTAAACTCACTGATGCAATTTTCCTTGAGTGAGCACTTGCACTCAAGTCAGTAGGTGCATTTGCATTAGTAAAGTTACATAAGCATATCTACATCTTGAGGATCAGAGCTGCGGATGCATATCCAGCTCTCAGGATTGCAGTAACATGCAGGTTAAGGGCAAATTCTTTGGGTCACAATATACAGACTCCATCACAATCGAGGACTGCAGCCCGGTTGCTTTACTTGCTCCCTAACCAGTGATATAGGGGTTTCATTCTTTCCAAGGAAGTATTTCTCCGAGTGTGATTAATATTGTGTCCCTGAGTAGCCTTGTTACCATTCTTCCCTTGACCCTGTTACTTGCTGTCCTAGCCACAAATATAGAGAACACATCTTTCCTATCATCCTTTTGCACTGATAAGCTATTACATTCTCCTTTCCCTTCCTGCAGTCTTCTCTGGTTTTGGTTACACAATTCTAATTTGCTTAAGCTTTCCTTCTCTCTCAGTGCAAGGCCTCTGTCCTTCTTGTTGCTCCTGCTCAAACCTTCTCCGGCTGGTCTGTAATTCCCTTGAAACCTGGCACCCAAACCCAAACAGAATATTGCAGCTAAAGCTGTTCTGACTAACAGCTGAGGGACGTCACACAGGCCGTCGTGTTTATACTGTCCTACACAGCGTTTCTCTCTTGCAAGAGCAGCATAGCATTGCTCACTAATGCTTGCCCTGCCTGTAGCCCCATCCTCTCCAAGAGGGCTGCAATTTAGCTGATGGTATCCCGTTACGTGTGTTGGAAGCTGGTTGTTCCTGCTCAAGCAAAGTTCACTGTGTTTGTCCCTGTCACAGTTTCCCCCCTACTATTCACTTGCATCGTTACTGTGAGCCCTCTATTTTTCTGACCAATAGTTCAGTCTCACTTTTGGTTAGGATTGCCAGCTCAGTGAGGGCACAGTAATGGGTGTAGTTTTCTTTTGCTTCCCATGAAAGCTTCCTTTAAAGTTTATAAATCAATGGATTTGCTCCACCTGTCACTGAAGCTAAGGGGAGGCTTTGTGACTGATTTAACATCAACTATACTGGGCCTACTGTATTACTATATTTAATCATTTCACCTACATAGTCAAATGTACTCCTTGAGTGGGTGGAGGAATCTGATAGTGATTAAAAGTCAGGGTGTGTCCCCGCCTGCTGATCAGTGTACTAGTATGGAGGAGAATTCTTACTACTGCCAAGTCCTGAGAGCTGATGACTACTATACACCTACTCTCTTAATCGAACCATTACCCTTGAAGACAACAATTGAGGTCAAGCCATCCCTTGACTTGGGCCCATTTTCACAAGATCTGTTTGAAGGGCTCGCATTTGACCTCTCTTCCTTCCATGGACACAGCCTAACCCTGCTAAAAATCTAAAGGAAGGATGAAATGGACCCACATTCTTGTCACCCATCTGTCATTTGTTACCACACATGGAAGAAGAGCTGCACGTTCGCAGTGGGCTCAGTGGCAGTGACAATAGCTGGAAAGAGCCCATGGAAAGCTGGGGGAAACAGCGAGAGACACTGCAGGGGAAAAGAAGGCTGGGGAGAAAAGGCACAGCAGAGGAGGGGTGAGGCAGCAAAGACAGGAGAGGGAACAGTCCAGGAAGGGATGTACATAGGTGTCACAATGTTTCTCGGTGGTTCTGATGTCATTGCTTTTTCTGGATAAATTGTTCAGGAAAGAATCTCTGCAGGGATCCCCCTTGCAGATGTTCCCTACGGCCATCACAACTGTTCCTCTGAAGTTATATCTTGCTGCCAATGTCCTACATCCCACAAATCTAGAATGCTCAAATAAGAAGTTAGGACCATCCAAAATGAAGAACTAAACAGCATTAGGACCTGCAAACTCCAGTGTCACAAGCACTGGTTGTACAATGCTACAATTCCAACAGCTCCCATTTACAAGGTTAAAGAAATAATGATTCATGAGACTGGCTGACACCTGGAATGATTTAATCAGGCCATCCCTAATGTAAATGACATTGACTCACATTTCCAGATGTAGGTGGAACTGGCAATTGTCTTTTCCTCATAATTGTGTTAACTTGCTTTGCTAGTTAGAAATAGTTTTCTAGGTTATATTTCAAATCTGGTAATCATTAGAGGTACATTCTTTCCATAGATGTTTGTATTTATAGTCAATGGGAACATCTAGGACAGAATTTGACCTACAAACTTAACTATGTAGCAGCAACCTAGATAGAAAAAACTGTACTTAAGTCTGAACCAGAACTAAAGAAAGATTTCTTGATATATACATATGTACACAAAATTTCAAATATGAATGAGGCAGGCAAGATTTTTGTGTCTTTTTTTCCACCACCCCTTAAGTATTTCTGATTGCTTACCTTTAAGTAATCTTTTCATCAAATTTAATACAATGTCATTCTCACAGATGACGGG
>NW_015091240.1:1996060-2062761 GCF_001431845.1 Calidris pugnax
GAGGGATGTTGCATGAATGGGGAGGGGTCCCCAGGTTTCGGGGTGGGTCCTGGGGTTCCGGGGGGGTGTCCTAGGTTCTCAGGGGGGGTCCGAATATGGGGAACGCGATTTTCCGAGGGGGAGAGGGGAGGGAGGCGTGTGGGGAGCCCCAACGCTTCGGGGCGGAGGGGGGGGGGGGGGGGGGGGGGCGGAATTTAAATATTAGTAGAAAAAAAGTAGGAATTTTCTAAAAAATTTCACAGGAAATAGTATATGGAAAAGGAGAAAATTATGAAGTACTGGTCATCCCCTACTGTTTTTTCATCCAGCTGTGTTTATAGCCTTTGTCTCTGCTTTCCTCCCTACCTTCTCTCTCATCCAAAAAGTGCTCAGACCGTGCACCTCTTTCTGGCTATCTGCCTATTCTTTCCCCAGGCATGGACTTATTCCAGACACTTGCAGTTAAAGAATACTCTATGATGTTACGGCGATGCAAGCTGACCATAGCTAAGCTGACTGCAGCAATATGGCATGACTTCGACCACAAAGATTTGACCCAATTACTGTGACCTGACACACTTGCAATCTAGTACATCCTGACGTCCCAAAGCAATAGCCCCCGAAACCACTAGAGACTTATGTGAAAGCTGGAACCAAGCAGAACAAGACTGAACTAAACCCAGGAGAAAGGCACTCCAAAAAAATGCCATTATATTACATAGTTTGTTAATACTTGCTTACTTTGCTTGTTAGAAGACATTGGATGAGATATCCACATGCTTTTTAAGAACACAAGTCTTAACACTCCAGGAGGAAACAAGGGAGTTTACTATATCCTCTTCTGAAACATTCAAAAATTTGAATATATCTGAAATATTGAAACATTAGGGACACAATGCAGTCTGTGTGCCAAATGAACAGTATGTAGCGAAGCTCCACTGCAGAGCAAAGTGGTGGTCAGGCAATGTGCAGTACTTGAGCAGGTCCATGCAGTGTTCTGCAGTTGTGCCTGTAACAGCAAGGGGTTACGCTGCAGTAGCTGGGACAGCTATAGAGGAAGGTAAGGAAACATTTAATGTGCACAGCCTTTGTGCCTAAGAATCACATCTGCAAATCATATGCAGTAGGGTTTTCTCTGGTGATTTTGCAACATTCATAATATAATGAACTCTTGGTTTTGTGGTTTTTTTGTTTTTTTTTTTTTTTTTTTTTTCATTTTTACAGCATCTATAGAGCAGGCTTTAAAATCTTTTTCCTCCCTCCCTTAAAATACCAACGTGACATGTCCTTGCTCCATGAGCACCACTGGGTGGAACACTGCCCTGACATGGAACATTTGCACCTGTACATTACTGCAATCATACTGAAAGTCACAATATTGATTCCTTGGAAATCAAGCAACAGATAGAAGATAAAGCAAGAAAAACTGTCAAAGTATCAAATCTCAGTAAAAACAACCACAAAAACAGAAGTAAGGTACTTGGCATTGCTCATTGGCTTTGTCTCTGAAAGCTCCTGAAAACTGCATGCAGAAACTTAGGAAATCTAATCCCATAATAGTCCAGGATCTCATCCAGTATAGATTCTCAACTCCATATAGGGCTACACTATATTCTTGCATGGATACCATTCAGAATCCTGCATAAGTTTGGGGCTTGTTTTGCCCTTCTGTCAGTACCACTTTTCTGCTTTTGATGCTGGAAGACTTCCTGGCTTGGAATATGAACACAGGGACAGCTGTAAAAGGCCATAACAAATTCCATTTAGCTCTGTATCCCATCACAGACATTGGCCTGCAGGGATGCTGAAGAAGTGGTATAAGAATAGGATGGAAAGGTGAAGTAATACTTAAAATAAGCTGTCACTCTCTCATGTCACAGTTCAGAGACTACTTGACTTTAAAAAAAATTAAAAAAAAAAAAAAGGAAAAAGTAGTGCCGTGTGCTGCTGCCCTGTGCCGTGACAGTTACCAGCTGCCTTCCCCAGTTTCCAGTCTTATAAAAGTTTGTGAACAAAGCTTCTTGCTGCATCTTATCTATTTTTATCTCCTTCATTGTTGTTCACTACCATTGAGAACCAGAATTCCTAAACTGAAAATCAAATTATGTGCTATTCCTGGAAAAAAAGTAATTATCCAAATGCAAGAATATTCCTTACAAATCTCAGCAGCTCAGCATCTTTATTCCAAAAGAGAAGTCATGGATAACCACACAATCAAATTTGGCAAGCTAGAATCTAGAACTAGACTTAAAATTAACCACTCAGGGCTTATCTATGAGGCCAAATTAACCATCAGATTACTTTGAAAATTGCTATCTATTCCAAGTTCATTGCTTGTGTGTAGATATAAATAAATGTGTACTACCTAGAACAGTAATGACTGGTGACTAAACGTACCCTGGAAATTCAGCCCTGAATACTTTTTTCTCATCGAATCCTTTGTTCTGTCAGCACGTTCCAGGAAGTTATTTCTGTACTTCAGAATAGTAAAAATGTATTATGATTCTCTATTACGTTTTTTTTACTAGAATATTGACTTCTATGCATTTAGGAGACAAAGCTGCATCTCCAGTGGAAAAGTGGACTCCAACAAAAAGGTGTGCTTTGCTGTGACTACCATTATTGATAATCTAAAAGAAGTTCTTTTAGATAAGACTCTTAAGTCTATAAAGCAGCAATCTTGGGGGGTAGATGCAGATGTGGGGACTGGCTGTACGTGAAACAAATAATGAGAGGTTTCATAATCACTTTTCAGAGGCAGATCAGTGAAAAAGGCAATTCCAAACAACGTTTTGACAGGAAACATAAAAGAAGAGACGAAAATGCAGAGGCAGCAGTGGTGAAGCTGCCAGGATACAGACTCCCAAGAGACTTCCCAGCTCAAGGGAACAGCTGGAGCCTTGCTCCCTCTACTGGAGCATTCTAATAGACACACAGGAGACTTGCTCGTTCTCTTGACCTAGAAAATAAAGATTAATGCAGGGTTGATTACCATTGCTGGCTTACTATCACAAGGATTTTTTTTAAGGTGTGAATATGTCCTTGAATATGCAGAAGGTGGCAGAGGGGAGAGAGCTATTTCATTGCTTTTTGTTTTGAAAAGAAACAAAATAAGGCTCACAAGTTGAAAAGCGTATTTTTCAAATTAATCTATTTGTATCAGTTGGGTTGAACTGGAACACAGCAAAAGCAAGCAGACCTTTTCAGTGTCTCATGTAATGCAGAAGAACAACTCTTGTTATATGACCTTTGCTCTAGGACAGAGTACTCGCTGTCATTCCTGTAGCCACGTATAGAGAAAACCACCTGCCTTTTTGAACTGTATGTTCTTTTTGAGTACAGCCTGGCCTTAAATACTCTGCCTTATGAATAAATAGCCTTTTCCTACAGCAAACAGCAAGTAAACCTCCCCTAAAGTGTCTTCAGACGACTACAATGCCATCACTTAGTTATTTAGTGTTCATGCTGGATAATATAAGTCATAGTAGCATGATGCATAACAACATCAAGAAATCATGACTCAGTCACTGACACAGCTCTGTTGTTGCTTGCAATAGTGGCTGAGGCTCCTCTTTCTCTTTTGTAGAATTAGGGCCGCCTTTGGGCTCTGAGACACCCCACATGACTTCGCACAAATTGCAGGATCTTGCACCTTGCAACTCAGCTTTCTGTCTGCTAAATAAGAGTCAAGAGCACCTTACTCCTTCATGCCTTTTTACAATTTAAGTTACATAGCTTTGGTGTGGAATCCATCTCCTCCTGTATATAATGTCCACCATTTGGTACAAACACCTCCAATTTTACATTAACTTTATAGGCATAATAGTAAAATATTTGACTAAAAACTCAGCTAGATGCAAACTAATGGATTTTATGGCCTCTCCAGTTTAAATAGCTTCTGTCATCTTCAGTGAACACTTTGGTCCACTGGTGACCACCTTACAAATTCAATGGAGGAAATGGAAGCCAAGTTCTGCAGCAGTGACAAAGAGGAAGCTTTCAAAAGAGAACTACCATACTGCATAGGAGAAATAGACTTCACAGCTTCTGGGAAGAAACGTGGAAAGGTACAGCACTGAGTAGTTTTAACCCTTTAACACTGTTGCTCTTGTTTGGCTGTTACTTCTTAGTATTAGATACAGAGACTGTAACAGTGAGGGTCAATGTGCCAGAGTGTGAGGCACCACATTGTACTCAAAGTAGGGACTATACTTTCCTGAACATGAATGTGATTAAAATAAGGGCCATTAATATACAGAAATCAATCGCTTTACTTGCACTGACCTTCTACAAGATCACTTTTTCCTTTAAAAAAAAAATAGTCATATGCCCATCTTCCTTCATTTTGCATCATTTCCCTCTTTTAACCTCTTTCTGCCAAAAATTAATCACTATGGCAACATTTCAAACATACTTTTGAGCTGTTTCAAGACTCTTCTTAAAGGTCTCTCTCTCTGTTCTGCTGATACACAGAGAAGGATGTACAGGGACAGACCCACCTCCTCACTAGTCCCTTACATACATTAATGTTAAAGCAGAAGGAATTCCTAGGATCAGAAATCTGCCTTAAGATTTTGTTTGATTGTAAAGTCTTAAGCGCAAAACCAAAATATATACAGAAAAGGAAGAGGTGATAAATTCATGTAACGTCCTTGAAAAACAGACATGGAATCAGGCAAATATTTCAGCTAGTGCAGAAACAAGAAGTCTCCAAGAAATTTGTTGGCTTTGCTAGACTGCCATGGAACTGAAGGCAGTTCAAGGGGAATTGCAGCAAAGGAGAGAGAGAGATGTCAGTCTGCAACACAGAATTAACCCATGGAACTGACCCAATTAGCAAGAGTACAATTGTGCAGAAGCCAGCTAAATTAATCCTAATATTTAGTTTTCAGTAGGTCTTGCTCAAAATCTTTTTTCTTAAATAACCAAGCTGAGGATATATTTCCCTCTGCATTCACCATGAACAATATCTCTACTGTATTCTACTGTCCCATTAACTTCTTTTGTTTGTTTGTTTGTTGAAGTTTATTAAGGTCCCAAGTACCATTCACCCTGGAATTATATTTGAAGTTATGCTCAACAAATGGAAGCTACCTGCTCCCAATTTGGTTGTCTCTTTAGTAGGGGAAGAAGAAAATTTCCAGATGAAGCCTTGGCTACGGGACACCTTAAAAAAAGGACTTATAAAGGCAGCTCAAAGCACAGGTCAGTGCTTTATGCTTTAGAGGAGGAATTTATATTCCTAATGGATTCTCACACCTAGCATCCGGTGATCTTTTAATGTCAATGGGACTGCTCACATGGTTATTTTTGGAAGTTCAAGGCTTTGCTGAATGTAACCGACAACCTGTATTGGAAACAGCAAAAATAAGTAATTTCAAAACAAATTACTCTAGGCAACTGTTCCTGAAATGTAAAATTATCTGACACAATTCCCTCAGAGATGGCATCAGAAAGATAGAATGAGATGGGACCAAATACATTGTCGCTCTTCGGTGCTATAGCAAAATAATTCTTAAGACAGCATAGCAATTTGACTTCAACAGGAGTGAATTTCGGTCAAAAATAAGAATTCTTGTTTTCTCTCCCTTTTTAGCTACCATTCAAAATAATGTTATAATAGTTTTTATTTTTTTAAGATTGTTTTCTTCAAATCCTAGAGTTGAACAGATTTTGTAGGTAAAAGATCCTATGATTAGACTCAAGTTTAAACAAAAATACCTTGGCAATACACAACAACAAAATATGTCAGCTCAGTTTCTCCCTGCCAGTTCACATGAATGACAAGAGTAGTGAAAAGCATTTAAAAACAAACCCAAACAAATGCAAACAAATGCATGGAAGTGGCTTTCATTTAAGAGGACATTTTCCCCCATAACTTTATGAAAATACCTGCAAAATGAAGTAAAAATATGTGTAAACGTAAACATTTCACAGCAAGCTATTGGCTTAGCTCCACTGCTCCGGACAAGATTGTAACAGTTTTGCTTTTTGTAATGAAACAGTCTGGTACCAAAGCTCTTCTAGAAACTTCCGTACCACACAGATATTCTCTCTCTCCAGCCACCTTCCATACTTAAGACTGGACAGTGTATGTTATCTATTTGAAAAAAGGTTGGTTAGGTGTTTACCTAGGGTTCTTCAAATTCCTTGTCATCATAACAATGCTGCTGTAAATCCTACTGTCCCGAAGATTTCACTCTCCAACCAAGAACAAGAGAAAGAGCCCCAGATTAAGCAGGTTGTGCCCAAACCCTTCTGCTACCAGGTGATTGCATGGGGCTGTTTAGCCCTCAGTTCAAGCCAACCACTTCCTCCACCCCATTCCTTTGCTCTTCCTCGTGCAACAGTCAGACCTGCTTGGTATAGTGATGTTTCTGCTCATATTTAGGCAGTAAGGGACTCTAGACTGGACACAGCACTCTCGATGGGCGTACTGACATCAGAGTAAGGACGGCAACATTGCATCATGTGATATGTGAAGCACCTTTGCTTGGGCATAGAATTTCTTCTTGTTTTCCTTATTGAAGTCTTACATACTTTATATGTATTTCAATTCTAAAAGTTACAGTCCATCAAGACCTGTCTACAGTTTATCTATCTAAAAACCCCCTTAAATCCAGTACTGCAAGTAACGTTACTTGGCACACAAACATGTTCAATTAAAAAGAAATTATCTAACTATTTTTTAAAAATAATTTCAGGTGCCTGGATTTTTACCAGTGCTTTACGTGTAGGAATAACAAGACATCTAGTGCAAGCAGTCCGAGATCATGCACTGGCTAGCACTTCATCCAAAGTCAGAGTGATTGCCATAGGAATAACTTCACTCAGAAAAATTCAGCACAGAGAAATTCTGGATAACACAAAGGTATTTTTCGCTTATTCTACTTGTGGCACAGGATTGTTCAGAAGTAAGCTGCGCCTTTACTAAAAGCAGAAGTATATAAAAACAAAAGTGGAATTTAAAGTGGACTTTGGGGGAAAACAGAAATAAAGAGCAGGAAGAATTGTTAGACCGTAATGATTTTGTGCAGCAATCCTGTAAATGTCCAGCAGGTGACAGCATTAGACATCAGCTCAACGACCAGAGGTAAGGATGAACGTCGGGTGGGGAGAATTAAAAAAAAAAATAAAATAAAGAATCACACCTCATAAGTTACTTTTAATACTTTTCCCCTTGTCCACTTACTGCAGAAGCACTTACTCCACGCTATTTCATAAATACTGTTTTCTTGGCACATAAGGCATAAATATTTCAAAACCAGATTTTCCTAAGTGGTCACTGAATTGCTGTCTAATATGCAAAAACTTGCTTAACGCAGCACGCCAGAAACGCTGGCCATGCAGGATTACATCTAGTTATTGGGAGCTCTAGGGACTTCACAATTCAGGTCAAAGCAATCAAAGTTCTTGGGGAGAAAAAAACAACCAACAAACCAGAAAATCCCCACAAATTAAAAACCTCATCCAACAAAACTTGCTGAAAGCACCAAGACAAGTTGGGGCTGAACTGATCTGGAGAAAAAAAGAAAAATATGGCATGACCTTCTTGCCAGTGTACATACAGTCTGTCCTAAGGAAACTTTTATAACAATAAAGTAGGTGTGTAATGACAGTTCCTCTGTGCTATTTTCCTTCCCTGCAGAAGCTAAGAAACAAACGACAAACCCAGCCCTTTGAACTCACACCTGGTTCTTCTCTCAGGCAGGCTAGCAAGCACCAGCTAGCAAGTTATTGTCATTGGGCTTCCCCTTTTCCTGTCCTTAGCCAAGGACAGCTACCTGTGTGCTCTACCAGGTGGGACTCCTTAGCTGGAAGACTTTAACCTATTTGTGTAGCTGAACTGGCCCAAAAGGACCTCAGAGGAAAGAATTCGGTTTGTTGTGTTTATGAATTTTGTTCATAGAAGTTGCTTTGGCAAATGTAAAGTAAGTATTTCAACTCCCTCCCAGGCTACGTGGTCAAAATGCATCTGGATCTTTCCCAACCAGCAGCTACAAAACAAGTGCTCTGGCCTTTTTATTGCATTAGATTTTCTCCCCCTTATCTAAGGCCCAAATCCTTTGTCAAGGAATATTTTACATGGAGCGTTCCTGGCCCTGTGACTTTTGGCACCGCTTCCACCCAAAGACGTTCTGGATTTTAGTCAGTAACTTTAAGACAAAGGAACTATAGACAAGGATGTTGATCTAAACCTAGTTCTCTTTAGACTTGGCACTAACACAGGCAGCTTGTTGTATAAAATAGAGCTAACAATCCACACTGGCAAGGAGAAAAACAAGCCCTGAAATCAGTGGATCCCTCCCATCTCTCTTGTGTTAATTGCATGCTTTAAACATTCCACATTTTTAGAGAATAAATACGAAAATCCCTGAGGGACTTTTTCAATTGGTTGTTGTGCCTCCGGGTCCTAATCAAAGGCCAGATCTTTGGCAAGAAGGCTTAATGTTACATGGCAGCAAAATATAGGCACGCCCTCTGTCAAAACAAAATTTGAAGGCAAATTAGTTGTGTCAAGAAGCTTTCCCCAACAAATGAGAGACAGCGAGGAGGTGGTAAAACAAATTAGTGGCACCTGCTGTTGGAAAGTACATGCGAAATTACTGCTTTTTTTTCCTGGAACAGCCTCTGATGTTCCTACACTTCCTGGAGCTGCTGACAGGGAAAGAAGCCACGGCAACATGCCTGATTATAGTCTTTTTCACCTTGTTTTGAAGGATATTTCTCTTCTCCAGTTTGACTGTATGCAACTTCATTTCAGAAAGCCACTTAGGGGCATGCTATGCAGCGCACTCAACTCTTCTATCCACAGCATGAAGGAACTTCTCCTCTGGGTGATTGTCGTGATTTAACCCTAACTGGCAACCAGGACCACGCAGCTGTTCACTCGCTCCCCCCGCCTCCCTGCGGGACAGGGGAGGAGAATTAGAAAAAAAGGAAACCTCCTGGGTTGAGTTAAAGACAGTTTAATAGAACAGTAATGGAAGAGATAATAATAGCAACAATAATGATAAAAGAATATACAAAATAAGATATGCAATACAATTGCTCACCACCAGATGATCGATTGCCCAGCCCATCCCAAGCAGTGGTTGCAGATTCCTGCCTCCCTGGCCACCCCCATGTACACACTGAGCGTGACATCTATCATATGGAATATTGCTTTTGCCAGCTTGTCCTGTCTACGCTCCCTCTCAGTTCCTATAGGCAGCTGAAAGGGTCCTTGATTTAATATAAGCACCACTTAGCAACAACCAAACCAGTATGTGTTATCAACACCATTCTCGTACTAAATACAAAACACAGCAGCTACTAGGAAGAAAATTAACTCTATCTCAGCTGAAACCAGGACAGTTACTTAATTTTTTTATGCACTAGTACTATATTTGGTGCAATATTTTTCAGAGCCCAAGAAGGAAGCTTCAGAGATTTTCAAATAATATATTCAAGTTTCTCAAAGGTGGCGTGCTATATCAAGGAACAGACAACACAAAAATGGAGATGAAGCACATGAAAACATGGGCTGAGTTTTGTAGCAAACACTAACATCTCTCTTCCTGTCTCTAGAATGACTGTCTTGTACGCTACGAATCAGATGATAATATCCAAGGCCCACTGTATTCCCTGGATCACAACCATTCCCATTTTATTTTGGTGGATCACATAACACCAGATGAGCCAGATGGAACCACTAAGCTACGTCTCACCTTGGAAAAGCATATTTCAGAACAGCGTACTGGATATGGTGGTAAGTAGACTTTATATAGGCATGCTAACTTGAATTATACTGATATCAAAGTGATTCCTGTGGGCCCCGGCCTTATCAAAGGCCAGTCCAATTCTCAAATTGTACAATCATCTACAGAGGCAAGATCAAGTAAACACATTTGTCATTATGTAAGAGGCAGAACTAAGGTGACTTCTGAAGTTGAGAAAGCTGCTCTTTGAACAAAAAAATTCTGACTTTTATCACATCTCCTTAAACATAGCTCAAAGCTGATCTTCAAAGCATAGCTCAAATTGCATAAAAACACAACAAATGGAAAATAAATCCAGCTTTAAGTGCCTTAACCAGTGGCTCCAAGAGATGGACGTTCATTGTTGTGTACTTTTATCCTCTCTCACACACAGGGTCTTGAATTGCTCCCACAGTGGAAGAAAAGACTTGTTCCAAAGGCCTCTGAAATATTTGAAGTCATATTTATTTCAGGATAAAATTTTATCCTGGGTAAACAATGTAGCATCTAATGGCCATCTAAGTCTACGTGACCTTTGTTTATAATGAGACCTGAGTATTGGGCAGGCCTCCTATTGCTATTTGAGAAAATAATTCAGTTGTAGTGCTAATACAATTACTTCTACCTTCCCTTTGTTTCTGTAATACCTGCAGTGCTAGCACAGGGGAAACAGAAGGGAGGGCTCACTTATTCGCACTTGTATGCATCAATGGAATATTCAATTACATAGCCTATGGTGTGGTTGCACAGATGTACCTGAGAACATGAATACACCCAAAGAATGCTCATCTGGTGACTTGGATAGGAAAGACCACAGGTGGCCTGTAAGGGTAGTCTGAGGTTGCAGTGCTGAGAATTAGAAAGCAGCCTCTTTCTGCTCACAAACAGAATCTGATTGAACAAATCTCAGTGGAACAGTTTTCCAACAAAAAAAATGTTGATTCATGAAACAAATATTTCACTGGAACACGCTGAATTCAGTGATATCTTCTATAAACAAAGCCAATATCATTAATCTAAGCTCATTTATATTCAAAGCCAGCAAAGCTATGTGACTTTACTGAAGAAAAACACTTTAATAAGGTCATGCAGAATCTCCCTATTTTAAAAAATACCTATAAATTATCCAGAGGAAATTTTTTTATATGCTGAATATTCTTTCCAGTTAAGGACTTCCCACCTTCAAGTCAGAATCACACACACACTCTGCCCCTTCTCCAGCTAAATTTTATCTAAATCCATGGTAAATGAAGAATATTTGAAGCCATAAACATATGTTGTGGAACCTGCAATCACAGAGGTCATTCTTCAAACTAGAGCATCACCTCACAGGGCTATGCTATGTCATTTACTAAAACAAATGAAGTTACTTGCCAATTATGTCCTGGCTACAGCTCAGTTCTACCTTATCTCTGTAGTGATCCCACTACAGATCCAACACATAACAATTGAAGATCTGTACACTGCTCTGGGAGACCTACAAAGGGAAACATCAAAAAATTGTTTGAACCAAATGCCTTTTATCTTCCAACTGGAAGAGGTATTCATCTCATGATGCTAGTGTTTTGAGTGAGCTCCTTTAGGCCAATCTATAGTCACCTTCGGATTACAGAGTTCAGCATTTACAGTATAAACCGTCTACAAATAAGTGGGTGGATGGCTAAGACAGGGAAGCCTACATGATTTCTTCCCTTGCTCCCCATGGCATGTTAAATATTTCATTTAAATTTATTTATTTTAAATTTATAAGATTATGTTATTCATGTTATTAATAATCACCACATTAGACTGTGCTGAATGGAATTTTAAACTGTTTAAGCACAGTAACAAAGAGTATATGGTTTCTATCAATTCATGTCTGACTCATCTCACCTACCTGGTCTACATAGTTAGCCTCTTCCTTTTATCAGGCTTTTCTCTTGGATTCCACTACACTTTCCTGCACATGCTATAGACATGCATAACACCTGGGACAAACTGACAGCTTTTGACTTCTAATGTAGCTTAATATAAATAATGGTAGCTGCCTCTCTGAAAACCTAACAGTCTTGCACCATAGTGCAGCTACATTACTCCACTATCTGATCACTTTGCAGTAAATAAATAGCTTTAAAATTCAACAGTAGTATGACATACAGAAGTGCCAATGTCCTCATTTAGCAGTTGAGGTGTACCGAGGTGAGAACAGACTGGACTGCTTGCTGGGGATCACGCAAGACATCTGAGGCAAAGGTGCCTTTGTCCAGAATCTTAGACTAAGACCCTATCTGCCAGGTCACAGTGTCATTCTCTTCTTTCGCCACTTGCTTCTGCAATTGCCTGCTTTCCACAGGCTGGTAGGTACCAAACCAGCATATAAGAGGAGAAGTATTTTCAAGGCGTCAGTAAAAACACAATAGTTTTGTGAAAGCTGCTACCTTTTTAAAAATTAAACCATCTATTTCACAGGAACGGGTAGCATTGAGATCCCTGTACTTTGCTTACTGGTAAATGGAGGACCAGGCACACTTGAGGTAAGAAGCTGTTTGCAACTTTAGAAAAATTAATTAACTGGTGCTAAGTAATTAATGGAAAATTAATGGAAAATTAATTGCTGGATGGCAAACACAAGTACTGGCACTTTACATGAAGTCAAAATTAATATCTATACAGCATTAAGAACTGAATTCTGTTCATAGCAAATTTGCCAGTATTTGTTTGGGAGAAATATTTCCTTTTGGATAGGCACCAGCTGATCATTAAAGCTTCCATTGCCAGCTCATACAGTGAGAAGAAGGAATCCAAAACCAAAACAAATCCGCAGAAGCCAGCTCCAGTTCTAGCAAAGTAGAAATACTCTGCTATTACTCAAGATCACATACAAAAAAAAGATGAATCATTCAGCGCTGTCTAGAAACACTGAGACGACTGTCTCTGTCACAGAGCTCAGAGGAAGTACAAGATCAGGCTTGCTAGATATGCCATTTAAAACTACTGTGTCCCAGTTCCACTGAGCAAAAATACATTAGAGGATAGAAGGCTGGGTAGTTGTCTGCTAACAATCCCATACCTTCTTCAGCAAAGGATGTTTTGATTTTTTCCTGAGTAGTTCTACAACTTGAAGAACCTGTTAACTAGGAAATAGGTTTTGATTTCTGTTTTAGTTTTACTGGTATTTTATTTTGCTACTTTGTATGTCCACACAGCATTTTTTTAATAATACTCCCAGAAGAAGAGGAATACTCTACAGTATCTTTAGGAAGACATTTAACCATAATTTAAAGTTTCCAAGTGATGAGACTCTGTGACACAAGCTGGCAACCTCTTTCAGAACAATGACTCATTTCTAGTGATGTTTTCTAGTCTTGTCATATCTTTGTCAGCTGGTATAAAACACACACTACTATCAGAAATCTCACTGTTTAAACCAGGATTATGTCACCTCTTGAGCTTTCCTTCTAGAAGCTAAATATGGCAGTTTTCTCTATATCCTGGGTGCTGAAAAATCACATATCACAATGTATAAATCCTCTTTTCAAAGTTCTAGAGAACAAAGAGACTCGGAAAGCAAAGGTGACTGTTTGGAGCTGCCCTAAATTTACACATGCTGGGAATGAATAGCCAATTGTGCTTTTTTAGAATATAAATTTCTTAGATACAAATTGGATAACACATACCAAGGATTACAACAGTTGTTAAAAAAAAATAATGAAAAAACTAAACTAAAAAAACCCACCCTTATACAACAGAGAATCAATAGTTGGATTCTTAGAAACTCATTAGCTTCTTGCATACATCTAGAGTAAGAAGTAGATGGGCAGCAAATAGTCATTGTCGCAATTATGATGCTTTTGTCTCTCAACAACCTGCCTGACTCATTCTAATTGCATAAGTAACAGAAGTACCAGCCTTTAACTCTTGTAGTTGCCACACTTCAGTAGTTTTTTCCTGTGGTCCAAAGTTTATTCCCAGAGGCAAATTCCTGATTTACAGAATGTATCACCAGGTTTAGCAGCCAGAAGAGCCTGCTAGGAATTTCTGTATAGTGCTCCTCTTGTACTTGATTGTGCTGAAATACAAACTGCAGGGAGTTGGGTGGAAATGAGGGACAAAGAAACTTTATGCATTGTTTGTCAAAATCAGGTTCCTTAGCTACTCAGTCAGGAGCCTGTACATGGACAGCCCACCACAGAACCAGAAAAATTCTAATAGCTTACAAGAGTCTGGACTGACTCCACAGTGAATCTGGTTTAGGTACACATTTATTACTAGTCTGCCAGAAATCCTTCTTTTGAATAACACTTTCCTTCCATATATGAATTCTAAAATGTACTTTTTAAACTACAGAAAATTTGCAGCGGCTTGGAAAATTCTGCTCCCTGGCTTATCTTAGCAGGGTCTGGGGGCACAGCCGACATCTTGGCTGCATTCATGAATGACCCGCAGCTTATCACGCCAGAAGCTGTTGAAAAGCAACTTAAGGAGAAATTCCCAGCAGAAACCTTCTTGGGGAAGGACATTCTCCGATGGACAGCAACAGTGAGCTCACATGTTTGATAGTTACGTGCATGATATTCACAAGCTTTCTCCTACCATTTCTAGCTTCTGTGGTCCATTCAGTACAGGTTTGACAAGAAGCTGCCCAGAAGTTTTGGGTACTCCAGTGGTCTGGCACTAATGTCATAGAATACCTCTCTAACATTGAAATCAAGTGCTCAGTTGATCATACAAACTGCTTTGTCCTAGTGATTCAGCTGAACACTTAGAGCTCTGTCCTTCCTCCATTATTTCTTCAAGTAACAGCCAGCACCCGGGAACCCCACAGTCGTTCTGGAGGACACGAAGCATTATTTATACTCCACAGCTGTGGATCTTGTGCAGCTGTGAGAGAAGAGACCTAATTCATGATCTTACAGCTGTTAAATGGAAGCCTAGTTGTGGATAAGCATGAATAAATCAAAAAGAATAAAGGGTGTTCAGAAATTATCCTGTCTATTGTCAGTTATGTGCATTCTTAAAAAGGAAAGACAAAATAGATTAATAGATTTTCCTCACTCTTTGTCTTGAGGCATACTTACTAGATTTAAACTGCTATGCGTCAGTTTTAAAGAACAAAAAACCACTCTGACATTGTCTTTAGGTGAAGACTGAAGAGCGCTGCGTGCCTCTGAGATAAACCAAGTCCACTTGACCTGACCCATTACTTACTCTTTGCAGTCCCTGCCATAATCCTTAGCTTTAAAAGTTCCACTTATAATTCCATTCGGGAGAACTTTGCCAGATCACTAACACAAGGGGATGGAAGGGCATCTAGAAGCAATATTGCCAGATGCTCACAAAGTCTCGCTGCAGCTGCACTGCGGGAAAGAAAACTCAATAAATAGAGAAGCAGAAGGAAAGAGAAGAGTACTGTGTATATCAATATTTGATGACTTTTACTCAAAGAAGGTTTAAAGACTATGCTTTTAAATAAACAACTCCGAGAGCAAAACTTAAATGTCAAAAGAGGAAAAGGTAAAACAAAACTAGTGGTATGCTTCCAAAGCAGGACTATGAGTCAAATAAGAATGTGAGTTAAGGAAGGATCTTTTAATTAAAGCACTGCTCTGGTTCTCAGGATGTCCAAGTTCTGCTCCTCCTTGTCTGCTAGATGACTTTGGAGAATGCAGTAACTCCCTCCTTGCCTTAGGAGACTTATTTGTATATGGAAAACTAACAGTGTTTGTCTTCTTGCCAAACCTCAGCTTTTCAATTAGAACGTAAGTTTTGGGGAAATATTGTATGGGTGAATCTCACTGGGCTCGTAGGCATTAATATATAGCAGTAGAACAATGCATAAATGATTTTTGTTTCACCTCCCAATAGATTCGGAACATTATTTCACACCCACATCTTCTAACTCTGCACAACTTTGAGCAAGACAATTCAGAAGAACTAGACACAGTCATTTTGAAAGCTTTAGTAAAAGGTAAGAAATACAAGTGCAGCACAGTGTCATATCTGTCTTATTTGATGACTTCTATGTCATAAATGTATTTAATTCTTGTCCAGAGCAAGCTCAGTTGGCTGTTGGATCAGATTTCATTTCTGATGCTGAGTTTTTCTATTTGTTTATGGACAGACCAACTGTGGCAGTTACTATCTCTCTTGTAACCTTGCTTTAAAATAGTGTTTGGTTTTTAATCTTATGCTATTGTATAGCACTATTTTAATCACTCCTTTATTTCACTACTTGCTTTTCTTAGTAGTAGAGGTTGTAGAAAAACTGATATATACTGGAGCAGTAATTCCAATTATATGCCATTTAAGAAAAAAAATAAAATACAACAAACACAAGAAATGCAAGTAGACCTGAACTGCCTTAGTTCAGAAACAATCCATTTTCCCTATAAGAAATCTTCAGTGTATCTTCTGAAAGAAGAAATTACTTGCTCTGCCACCCATTTCAGTTTGTGTTAATTTTTTGTGCTAGCCAAAATTTAGCATAGAAAAAAAAAAAAAAGACCTTCTACTCCTAATGTGTTAATTGAAACAAGACAAAAACAATAGCCCCCCTCTGCTTTCTGAAGGCCAGGGTTCCTTTTTAAAATCCTACAGACATTTAAACTTGACATTTCAATAGAGAAGTCAGTTAGCAATAATTAAGATTGTTTAATATTAATATTTCTTAAGTTAGGAAAAAAAATGTTATGAAGGGTTCCTAGTTAAGCAACCCACAGACCTGTGATAGCTGAAGGAAAGTTTGTATTACTAATCTAATTACCAATACTATATTAAATTAAACATAACAAGCGTGAAGTACTGAATTTATTTGCATTTTCTATTTTTGCCAGCCTGTAAAAGTCTCAGTCAGGACGCCCAGGAATATCTGGATGAACTGAAGCTGGCAGTGGCCTGGAATCGAGTGGACATAGCTAAAAGTGAAATATTCAATGGTGACGTGGAGTGGAAGGTACCAAGTTTTATTGCCTTAGAGGACAATTGATGTATAATCCAATGTGTACAGGACACTGAAAGATCTGATAGAAGACTTCAGTTTTTAACACTACCTGCATTCTCCACTACTATTTTAGGCAGTGGCAGTATGCTTCCTTAGGCTGTCTGTCTCTCTGGTCCCCTATATGATAATGGCTAAAGATAGAGGAATAATTCAGTGATCAGTCTCTTCTTGAGCACTTTGGGGGTGAGAATCTTTCCCCCCTCGTCTGTACAGACCTTTAAAGCAAAGGTACCCGAGCTTACAAAGCAAAAGCAGCATGTGGATATTACTGTTAGAAGACAGTAGGAAGAATATTTCCAACTGTTGTATAAATACCCAGTGTGGTGGGTACCTAACATCACCACGACTCCTACAGCATGCTATTTGTGTTGATGTTTTTGCATTAATGCTTACATAGACATTCTGTCATAGATGAATGAAGAGAGTTCTACCTCTCTTTCTCGTACCCGCTGTTGACCTGGTAGAAAACAATACATGCATGTCCTTATGTTAAATCTTACTCCCTCCTCATCCATCCATTATTACCTCAAAAAAATTCTTTTTTTTTTCCTCCGTTCATCAATCTAGTCCTGTGACCTGGAAGAAGTGATGATGGATGCTTTGGTCAATGACAAGCCAGAATTCGTAAAATTATTTGTTGACAATGGAGCTAACATATCTGAATTCCTGACATATAGTCGTCTGCAAAGACTCTACTGTTCCATTTCTCAGAAGTGTCTCCTCTATGAACTTCTACTGAAGAAACATGAAGAAAGCAAGCTGACCTTGGCAGGGCAACAGCATAAGGGGCAGAAGACGACCTGCCCACTTTTCACTCTCAATGAGGTCTCTAGAGTTCTCAAGGATCTTCTCCATGACACATGCAAAGATTTCTATCAAGAACTCAGACATGGAGGCAAGAAGAAATATGTGAGTTACAACTTTCCATCATAGTCCTGCTCCCTTCCAATTTAGAATTTGAGAAATTTTAACTATGTCTAGCCTTTGGGGGTGGGGCAGGGAAGGAAAGATGAGAGAAACAGTCACTTCAGTTTCTCATTTGCTTTTCTCAGCTCATTATTACTACACCTAAAATGTTCTAATCTTTTTGATTTAAAAATTAAAAAGGAAAATAAATGAATTTCTGAGATAGGTTGTGTTTCCTCTTTCTTCCCCTCTGCACGTGGAGTTTTATGCAAGGTTTTACTGTACCTTGAACTAGTGCTAAGATATGGCATCTGTTTCAGGATCTGCAGAGGCCCCTGTATCTCTCTCTTTCTCCTAGCACAACTTCCACAGACCATTCCTCATTCTAGCACCTTTCACATGGACTATAGTTTGTTGATCTTCTTAGCCTCACACATGTAAGAGCAGATTCGATGAAAGATATATGGGGAATATGAAGAGATAGATTTACGTTTACTAAGGAGTAATTAGACATAAAAATAGCAGTCAGCATTTCTCATACAGAACTTCAAGCAGAAATACTTGAAAGACAATATTTGGTAGGACAAAGACAAGCAGGCGATGGCCATTTTCAATCCCAGGTCTGAAAATTATTATATTTTATACTGTGTAGCAGTAGACTGGATATTCAATAACGTGCAGTACATTGTATTTGACTTTAGATCATTATAGTCTTGTTAGTGAGTGACATAACACACAGCAAGAAATAAGAACGACTGTGTGAAGTGGCCCTGGCAAGCATCCTGGCCAACATGTGACAAGGAAAACATGTGATGGCTACCACCATGGAACATCTAGAGTGCACTGTTCACAATTATGCAATAGATAGATCATAATTTTTGCATTTTGACAGTATATTTAACATTGAAACTCATAGGTATGCCAAAGTTCTTGCAAGAGCATTGGAAATAAGTTTGGATGCATGATTTCAAGACAGAGGGGTACAGAGAAATTTCATTAAGATCATAAAGCCGAGTTAAATTAATTAGTAGTATGAAAAACTAAGTTTTAACCTAGTCAGGATTTTTCTGTTCACGAGGACAATCAATTTGGGGTAATATCTTTGAAGTCATGAAGCAGACTCCAGACTTAAAAATTTTACAGAAATAAGTGAGATTGCCCCTGAAACCTCACTTACCTTTGTGGGGTTTGGCAGTAAGTGAGCTAAAGCCTCGTGCTGTGAACAAGGCCCAATTCAGATACCAGATCACACTGTCTACTGGCTTTTTTCCTTTAAAAGTTTCTTCCCAGGGATGTCACCAGTGGCTCAATCCCATTATCATTGGCAACAGAAAGAGCATCACTGTACTGGGGAACCAGTGTCACTGCTGCTAAATTGTGAGTCTTATTTCAGGTTAGTGGTTACAAAGAGGATATTTTTGTCTCCTGCAGGGTTTTCAATGGAATTCAGTTGATTAAATAGCTCACTACAATCTGAAGAAAAAGACAAATACCAACACACCCAAAAAATGCCATTAAAATAACTTTGAACAGAATTGTATAGTTTAAGTGATTAAAAAATATATCCTCACAAAAAAACTTGTTTTATTTAAAAAAAAAATACATTGCTCTGGCTGCTTCTAATTAACACAACAGATATAAAGGCAGGTTTTGAATATACTTAAAACTCAGAACTTGACCTAAGTTGCCATACTTCCTCTGGGGAGATTTTTATCAAATGCCAGTGGAATAAGCAGTGTTCTACTTAAAATACTCCCTGCATGAGAGAGAGGTTTCTCAAAGGAAAGACTAGAAAGAGTGTATTGACGTACTCTATTCTTGTCCTGTACAGGGCCTTGGCGAGATTTTTTTCTGCTGAAATAAAATGCCTTTTGTTCCCTTCTATCTGAAACCATGTCCTCTGTGGCAGTTGAGCAGAATCCAATATAACTGAAGGCAAGCTCAGATTAGTTAATCACAGGTTTGCCTTGTATGATATTACACACCAATGGTGAAACCCTGGCCTTAATAAACTCAATGAGAGCTTTACCATTGACTTCAATGGAGTCACGGTTTCATCCAGAACGTTCTCACACATATTGAGTTATATCTGGGACACAAGGGTCCTTTGATTCAGTACAGGATGAACTAATTACTTCTTATTCCTACAGAAAAGAAAAAGAAGAATAAAAAGAATATGAAGTAGCTGGCAAGGCCAAGCGCAGTTTAGATCATGTCATTTGCATGGAATGAGACTGAAAAGCAGTTTTTAATTTATACAAACCATATTTCAGGATAAAATGAATACAAAGCAAGTACCTGGCCCCTTGGATATGAACCAGAAAACTGAAAATCCTTGGAGGGATTTGTTTGTATGGGCAGTACTTCAAAACCGGCACAAGATGGCAAACTACTTCTGGGCTATGGTAAGCTTTGAGCTGTAGATGCTTCCAGTGAAATACTGGCATATTTCAAGTATACAAGATGGTTTTTTTTAATCAGCCTTGCAGCTCAGATGACAGATAGGCTTGTTTCTAAAATACAAGATGTGGCATTTATTGGGCTTTTCATCTCCGCGTGGCTCATGCCAGCAGGGGCCAGAGAGCTTGACAAGAGAGGAAGGGCAGAGCAAGCAGCAGGTGTAAATAAACCAGCACAGCCTGGATCACTGCTGATTGAGTTCAGCTGCAGAACTGGCCCTCCTCTTCCTTGCTGCTGATGACTCACTGCTCTCAGTCTCAGGTTTTGTTCCTTCCACAATACCTCAATTGTTTGGGTTCTAGGGAAGTGGAGAGGGAAGAGGGTGCAATCGAGCATCCTTAGCTTACGTGCTGTACGCACAGGGAATCAGCATCACACTCTCAAAGGCTGAGCTTCAAGCTGGCATAATTGGCTCCTGTTTTATGATCCTCCACAACTGAGGCCCTGTCTCCTGCATCTGGAGCGCAATGCCGTAGCTTCCCTCCCCGCCACCCAGCCAGACACAGCTACCAGGCTCCATCCCAGAGCTTCCAGGATGCTGTATCCACAACAGGGATGGACACACCGCAGCACAGCTCTTCAGCCAGCGAGCAGGTGTGCCTGCAGACACATCTGCACCTTGCAGGGCCTTGTGTTTGTGGAGCCCTAATATCAGAAGGCACGTTTCTCTGCTCTTTGCCACTGTTGTGCCTCTGCCAGCTGGGCTCCCTCCTTTCCCATACGTCCTTACACATGGTCTCAGCACAGCTACGTTCGAGGTATCTTGGCACTGTGAGACCATTTTGCTCTATTTCCATAACACATTCTTATCCTTTCAGTCTTTGACTGCCACCCCAAATCAGGCCTCTCTAAGGTCAATCAAACACAGAAGTTTCCAGCCTCATAAGGCACAAGAATGACCACTATGTGGTTTTCAATTCTCAAATATCACCCAAACTGTCATTTCAATTGACATTTTGGACTTGAACGTCTGTATTTGAGGGAAGATCCTTTGAAGGGCAGACATGAATGAAATTTTTTTATATTTTTTTTTTGTTAGATGTGTTCCTTAGTGAAGTCTCCCCAGTTCAGAAATGCCCCTCAGTGTATGGTAACAGCAGCACCCCTTTCAATTCTACAGGGTCAGGAAGGTGTAGCTTCAGCTCTGGCTGCCTGCAAGATCCTTAAAGAGATGTCCCGCCTGGAGACGGAGACCGAAGTAGCACGTATAACAAAAGAGGCCAAGTATGAGCAGCTTGCTGTTGGTAAGTAATGGCACCTTTATAACAGCATCTAAAATTTAAGAAGTAACTGCCATTGGGAGGCAAGCAAATGAAAAAGATACCATTTCAGTTGTAAAAGGTCAACCGTCATGAATAATTTAACAGCCGTGCAGCACAGGCAGTCCCAAACATTCAAATACCACAGAAGAAGACTTAAAATCCAATCATTTTGGAAAAATCAATGTTCCAAGACTGGCCCCTGGGATGCATGGAATAAATTATTCTCCTGCTGCGCGCTAGTATTTTAAGTGTCTGATCTTAGTATAAGGTGTGTTATATTGATGGGCAAGATAGAATAACCCAAACACGTCCAAGCTCACAGCAGCCTGGTTTTCCTGCAATATCGAGCTTGCTCTGTAAGGGCCACTAGAGCAACAAGTTTTAAGTCTTCTCTTCGCTGCTAAAAATAATTTGAGATTACCTCACCCAGAAGAGGGCTAACTGCACTGCAAAACTGCGGCGCGGCTCCGACGGGTTTCACAGCACACAAACCCCCCTCCCTGCAGCGGCATCTGCAGTGCCGAACGCCAGGCTCTCTCCCCTCCGCCCGGGTTAAGAACAGATGCAGGCCAGCTTCTCTGCTGATCTGACTCCAGTTCAATCCATACCTGAAGGTACCACTGCTGTGAACAGAGGGCTTTAAAGTACACCACGCTTGGAGATGCGGAGGCTTTTTCTTTCCCCTTAGAGCTGGTACACCAAGCAGCTGAAGGCTCAAGCGTACATTGCTACGTTATTTATACACAGATCACATTTTCCCCTCTTCTCACGGGGCCGTTATTATTTACAAAAAATAAAAGTCAGGTTCCCATATAATCACTGGGCTCAAGTAATTTAGTCATGGAATTACAGGGCCTAATCCAATACACAGAAGTCTGTTCCTTGGCTTTGGTAAGTATTAGATCAGATCCTCAGTTTTAATTTCTGGCCTGGATAACACTGTCGATATTAAGTAGAGAAAACATTCTTCAAGAATGATAAATACCACATCAACTGCAAAATACGTCTGTATATCAGCTCATTTTAAGTGAACTTGATCCTTTCCCCAGCCCTCAGTGTAACAAGAAAGCGTAGGCTGGCCTAGGAAAGGAACTAAGATAATCAAGCAAATCAGCAAAATAAAACAGACGCAAGAAGTCTGATCTTGTCTAATGAGAAAAACTTGACTTTTTGGACCGTTTATCCTAGTCTCTGAGCTCCAGAACCAGCTTATCTGGAAACAGAACTGTACCACAACACTCTACCAAGTCTAATATTATTTTATGTCTAATAGCTATGTCTTAAACCCAAGGATTTGTTGGCTAGAAGCCAAAGCAGAGCAGCTCCCTTTGTTCAATCCCTCCAGGAGAGTGGGGACAACGTGGCAACTCATCCTTCAAAGTGTAAGAGGATCACCCAAGACATCAAGTTTTGCTTGATATTGCCTAAAGCTCCACATGAGGCAGTTAGAGATGAGGGACTATAACAAATACTGACATGTCGCCAAGAAGTTTCTTATGCTATCTGTAAAACCGAGAAAGAAAAATTTGTCCTCAGATCAAACAACAATAGGGAAAAGAAACTTCCCAAAACAGTCAGAGACCCCAGGCTGAGAACAGAACATGCAGATAGAAAGAGGCGAGAGGGCAGTACTGAGATATTTACTCCATAGCTTTCTTCAAATAGCGGGAATTTTAAAGTTACAGTGATTTTTATTTTTTTTTTACCAAGGCAAATCTATTTCGTTTGCCCTCTGCCCCAAGGAATATACACACATGCACAAAGTCACAGTGAGTTATTCTTGTGTCCAGTATCATTCTTCTCTCCCTCCTACCTTTCTCAGGCTCTTTTCAACTATTTCAGCCTTGCAGAAGTCTCTGGTACAGCAAGGAGTATCTGGCAGCGCTCAGGCTTTGCTGCCACCACGCTGCACCCTACACACATCACTCACTTGCCTTACATTCATATTTTTTATTATAAATTAGAAGAACCATTTATTTATGTTTCCTTCATTTGGCAGAACTGTTTAGTGAATGCTACCACAACAGCGAGGAGAGAGCGTTTGCTTTGTTGGTGAGGAAAAATCAGTACTGGAGCAAAACCACCTGCCTTCAGCTGGCTACAGAAGCGGATGCAAAGTCTTTCTTTGCACATGACGGTGTCCAGGTAAGTTTTACAGACCCTTCCTTCATCACCGCTACCCCCAGGGCCTTTAAGCATGGTGTTGAACATAGAAAAGGATAGCACAGCAACTGAACAACTACACAAAATGTATTCCTGTAAGAGATATTCATGAGAGAGGACTCTTCCCTTTCACGAGCACCATACATAGAGGACTTTGTACTGCAACACAGTTCCCCCTTTGCCCCTCCTTTCATCCATTTAGCACTGAGGAGAAGGTTTAGCCCTTATTCCATCTTGTGCTTTTTCTTCCTTCCTTGCCCACAGAGAAGTATCAGGAAAGCACTTTAAATCTGCCTGAGGCATAATGAAGCTGCTCCAAGGTGTGAGGTAACTCCTTGTTCAGATTCAGGGAAGGGCGCACTGATAAAAATTAAATCAAATTACTATTCAGCTTTGCCCTTACAACCTGAGTTCTCCCCACATACACAAAGCTAAATTAAGAGCGATGGTGCTTTTAGCTCCCAGTACCTGACTTGCACTTTCTTAGTACTACAGATGTTGCTTAATTCCACTTGACTTGCTGTTATTTCTACTGTCCTCTTGGTAACTCTTTGCATACTCAACAGTATCTGCAGAAGGACACGCAGAGTGCCCGTTTGCTCTGAAGTTGCACCTGTTCTTTCAGAAGAGCATTCACTGTCTTAGGAGCCATAGAATATAGGTACACTGCATTTGCACATATGTTTTTGAGATGTTAAAACTTTCTTTTCTTTTCCTGACTTTTAGGCCTTCCTGACAAAAATATGGTGGGGAGACATGTCTACAAGCACACAGATCCTGAAGTTAATCTGTGGATTCTGGTGTCCTTTCCTAATCTACACAAATTTAATAGCATTCAGGTACAAACATAACCATTTGAGTGCAAGAGACAAGTAAGGGATGAAAAATAAGCCATAAAAAAATACCTATTCTCAAAATTTCTCACCTGAGTTATAAAACCAGTAATATCACTTGAGAGTGTCAACAAGGCTGCACCACTATTAAACAAATCGGTTTTCTATGAGACAGAGTGATTTGTGTCTCCTGTGCTAGTGCCTGTTCTTAATACTTAAAAGATCAGTGCCACATTTTCACATAGACCACTTCTATTTTGCACAGTCCACAGAAAAGCCTGCTGGGATTCTGTCAGCTCCAGGTTCTACACAGTAATATGTAGATCTCCATCTGTTTCTAGATTTGGAGATGCCTGGTTCAAGGCTCCATATCTTATCTAGAAAAACAGCCATCATCAAGCAGTATTATCAGCCACAAGCCTTGTATCTTATCAAGGGAAACAGCCATCACAAAGCAGTATTATCAGCCACAAGCCTTGATAGCTGTAAATCAAGCTTAAAAACATAGAACTGATATGAAAACAATTAAGAACTTCAAATTCAACATCTTATGAGTTCTCTTTGTTAGTCTTCTCCAGACATAGCTTTGGAGTTCATTGTTTTCACCTTGAACTATGAAAACTGAAAAAACTTTGCAAAAACCTCCTAATATTTTGAGAATCATATACAAATCATCAGAATTAGCATTATGGAATGACACGCTGTTATGAAACACATGTTTCTTAGCTGTTAAACTACTTAAAAGGCAAGAATAAAATTTGTTTGGCACTACTGACTTAAGACTTTCTTTCTGCCAGTATCACTAAAGGTGATCTTGTTGTCGTAGTGGCTGCCAGATTCATAAATTCAAGTATTTTAATGTGAAATTTTGGCAAACTTTTAATGGAAAGGTTTAAATTATGATTCATAATTGAAGTAAGCCTTTCCAAATTTGTTCTGTTGAGGACATTTTTTGCCTCCTTTCCCTGAAAATGCAAGAGTTGGGACCATGTTCCCTGCTGCTTTTGTCATTTCCTCTCTTAATTGCTACTAAGAGTAACCAGGAATAGAACATTGGGGCATTGTCTTCTAGAACTGACTGAGGGGTTTATTTCTGCTCAAATCCTAAGTAATTTGAGGAAACTGAGCATCCTGTTCCATTTTTGTGAAACATACCAATTATCACTTCTTTGAATCGCGTGGGTGACTTCGGCCTTCTCCTTACAAATAAACAGAATTTGCAGACTTAAGGATTATGCATAATTTGATAACTTCTTAGTGGAGCAAGTCCAAGATAAGTAAATGCTGGAAGTTCTGTATAAATGCCAATTCAGTAGTGAAAAATTCTAACCATCATCTTTAAACTAATGAGTTGATTTCCTTACAGTGAGGAAAAACAACCAAAGAATGAGCCAGAGACATTTAGAGAGCTGGACAGTTTAGATACAGAGAAGACTCTGTTTTTTTCCAAGGAAGATGATAGGTAAGTTTAAAACCGTTACTTAATATAACTTCTATGACAACAATCAAAGAACAGGACACTTCTTGTATGCTAGTCATCAGCTAATGATCTAAGGAGCAGCTGAACTACCAAGAAAGTCTTTACTCCTCAGAAAGTGTTCTGCCTTCTGCTGCTGTTGTTGCTCTCTAAAAGGAATACAGAAAATAAACAGGGATATATCACTGGTTTAAGGAGATACAACTTTACTTGTTCTGAGCAGCTGATTTCTACAGAACAAGGAATCTGCTTAATACCTGGGGAATCAGAAAGCATTTTCTGAGATTCCATTCAGCTCACGATGACTAATATATACTGGATTTAGGAACTAAGCCCCTTTCAGATTACTGAGCTGAACAGAAAGAAGGTTCTCAGCAAAACCTTCCATTATTTGAGTGCATCACTACATGCTTTCCTACAAAGACAGTAACAGAAGTATGTACAAACACCAGTACCTGGGAATTTTATATTGAGTCAGCTTCCCACCATACTAATGCTCTTCGATTATATTCTAAAAGATGAGCCCTGAGGAACCTGAAGTATAACAATGAACTTAGGATTTAGAGGGAGCATTACACAAACGGGTAACTGAGCACAAAGATTTTGTCAGTTGCTCCTGGTCATTCATAGATCTGTGATTCAGAACTTTTGAATCCCACCCTATCCCTCTACCACACACTCATCACCAAAACCTGGGAGGCCACAATGACTTAAGTCAGGATAGCAAGATTTTGATTAGCACAAAGTCCCCTTAATGGCTGAATAGTGCTAAATAGCCACATGTATTAAGCATGTGCTTTCAGTGCTTTACAGAGAACTTTATGTGAACAACAGTAGCAAGGAAGCATCATCTGCAGTATGAAGTGCTGGACCAAGTCAGAATTATTACATTCTATTTTTACGTCCAGCATTTAACTGCTGCTACATTGGAGAAAATCATTAGTTGTTCTCTTTCCCTCCCTAACCTATAAAATAGGTGTAAAAGCATCTGACTCTTGGGAACTATTTGTAAGCAATGTCATAAAGCACTTCCATATCCTGAGTGAAGTATGGTTTGGTCATTACATTGTGCATTGCAATTACTATTATCTTAGCAATTTATTTTAACAAAGAGGCTCTCTCCCTCCCAGATCTATTTCAGCATCTTACAGTAAAGCTGCAATTATCTGTTTGTGATATTAGCCTGTCACAATGGGAATGTATCTTATGATGTCATAAATTGAGAGGTAGTACAGAATCAGGCTCATAGAAAAGACTGGCTGTGAGGAGAAACTTTCCCTTGTAACAAATGTATTTAATAATTGGAAAGAATGCCAGGGGAAATTAAAAACCAGTGAAAAGCTATTGTTTATTTTTTGTGAGGTGGAATTGAAAACATACCCTAGTGTGCACATCCTTTGGTAGAGATCACACCTCTCAGAGTCAGAATCACAAAATTAAATAACATCCCTAGCTTACACAGGAGAGCAATTTATGTGGAAACAAAACCTCACACTAAGATCAGATTGCTATCAAATACAGGGAACTTGCATCTTCTGCACAGGATAATTTCCACTGCCAATAGATAGCATTTCATGTTCCAAAACACAGCAAAAACAACTGTAGATGGTCAGGTCAATTTCCCTTCAGTTATCAAAATAATTGCATAATTCCACAATAGTCAAAGACTGCCTTAATAAATAATTTATAAGGTCAACCTTTTCTTTTTTTTTTTTTTTGCTAAAAGGCTTCTATATTACTTTTTCTGCATTTACCCTAATTTAATCATATAGGACAAGATGCCAGCACTTACAATTGTACAATTGTGTAAAGGACTAAAGTGTTCCTTCAGTAGCTCTCTCAGACAGGATAGCAAGGATAGTCAAGAAATATGTGTAGTATGATCTAGCACTTTTGAGACTGGGCCAGAAAGAGGAATTGTTTAAAGTCACAGCACAAGAACTGCATGCAAACACTGCAAGAGATTTTTAGAGCCAAAATAATTAAGAACTGACTTGCAAACTACATTGGCCATTTGCTTTTCTTTCCTATCATTTAGAATGATGAAGAGCAATTAGCCTACTTCACCCTCTCGCGGTTGTACTGTAAGCAGGAACACAATGAAGTTACAAATCAACACAACAAAACTGAAATGAAAAGAATACGCATTTAAGTCTGATGTAACTCGGTTTCTCAAAACCTCCTTTTTAACTTGAAATATTTCTGCTATGGTAATATGATTGTGAGTTCTGCAGCCTTTGTGCTTACCACCCCAGCCTCTGCCTGTTACTGTCTTACAAAAAACTTTACATAGAATAATACTGAGCCTGTTCCCATAAACTAAATTTAGGAAATTGTAACCAAGCTTATATTCTTTGTGTTTTGCAGGGGAAGTACTAAATTGGAGAAGCAGAACCCTTCTGAAAACATAGCGTGGGCGACATTCATGTTTACTCGGTGGAAAAAATTCTGGAGTGCCCCTGTAACTGTATTTATGGGGAATGTTATAATGTACTTTGCTTTTCTCTTTCTATTTACTTATGTCCTTTTACTGGACTTCAGACCACCTCCACCTGAGGGTCCATCTGCTACAGAAATTATACTTTACTTCTGGGTTTTTACCCTGGTCTTGGAAGAAATCCGACAGGTCAGTAACTTACACCACCTAACCACAGAATCACACAGTTTAGTAACACAGTAAAACTTAAATGATATTTTAAATAGATTTATAATCTGTATAACTGTACAAGCGTGAAGATTTCAAGCATCAGGCGCAGTTTTGCCCAGAAAAGCAATACAGAACTTACGTTATCCAAAACACTCCACTTCTATCTCCCAGAGCAAGCTCTTCCTCCAGCAGTAGCTCCATCTACTTCTCTATGCTGCTCCAGCTGTAGCCAAGTCAAGTGTGCTGCTGAGATTCAGGTGTCCTTTACTTTGCAAAGTATCTCTCTGATTTCAATCCCCACAACTAGGTCCTCTCACCACAAATAATGGAAACTGGGAGTTATATTCTACACCTGGAAACACAGCAAGCAACAAGAGATTCTTCCCCTCTGGGGACTGTTTAAAAAGTCAAGTAAATGAATTCAGATTGCTTGTGCTTTTCCTAAGAAAATTCTCAACTCAAAATATTAGCAAATCTTTTTTTGGTTTGCTTTTCTTAGAAAGAAAAAAAAACAACACAAAAAACCACAAAACCACACCAAACCCAAAAACCAACCCCAAACTTCTCCATTACCCTCCCAAGTTATTGGTTTTGGAATGTCCCCAGCTCAACACCTCAAATAATTTGTGAACAATAGTGCTAGTGTGTTGCCAACTGTGGGTGCGTAAAGCTGTCCTCTTTAGACATGAAAAAGCAGTCATAAATATTGACCCTGGAAGAAGAAATAGGTGTTCATTATTTAAGCAATAGGGACAGTGAAGCGGATCCCAGTGTGTTACAGTTTATTTGAAATTTTGCAGCAAGGACATAACCAGAGAAGAACATGGAAAATAGTTGGGTCAAAGAACGTTTCATTATAAACCTGTAAAACATGAAGAGTGCCAGGCTAAAACCCAATTAAGAAACACAACTCTTTGCCTAGGTAATCAAATGTGTACTCACAGACAATCCCAGTACACAAACGCCGTATCTGTTCACGCTGTTTAGATAGTAATGTCTAGAAATTGAACTTTGCCTGGAAGTTGTCGTATTGTTTAACAGCCCGAATACTGACAGGATCTTAAATCAAGCCTCAAAAATTATTGAGGCTAATATCACAAGAATAAGAAGATTTTTTTTTCCTTTTTCATCCAACTTTTGTGTTTTAAGACAGTAAACTGAGCTTATGTTTTCAAGCTTTTTTTCCCTATTATACTAGGAATTTGGTTTTGCTCTCTACAATGAAAGAGAATTAGGAAACAGATATTATGTGAAAACTCACAATGAAATAGTGAAACTGGAAACAGATGAACACTGATGATTATTTCCCTTTTTCAGAGTTTCTATACAGACGAAGACAAAAATTTAAGGAAAAAATTTAAACTGTATGTGGAGGATAACTGGAATAAATGTGATATGGTGACCATCTTTCTCTTCATAATTGGGGTAACCTGCAGGTATATATCTGTTATATCTGTTCCACGTGATGTGGTCAGCAGTGGTAGCAAGAGCTATGTATGTCAACTGACAGGGCAGTCTCTCATGCACATGACAGGCTCTGACGTTTACTTTTACAAGCTTTGAGACGTTTCTGCATTAAAAGCCACTAAAATTCTGTGGAATCACAGAAGAGATGACTCAGAGATGGTTCAGAGACCACAAAAAGACATACTGGGATATTCAAACAAATGTACAGAAAAGCTCTGCTGCTTTTTTTGTTTTGTTTGTTGATGTATAATACCTTTTTTATAAAAAAAAATAAATCTCATTGAAGCCAAGACAGAGAATACAGTGTCCCTCTGTCTTTTGGCTACTTTTTATCAATGTACAGACATTATGTTACATTCCTCATGCAAGCACAGCCCTGATGTTTTTGCCTTTTCCTAATTAAGCTATGCCCAGAAACTAAGTGTAATGTTTGAGAAAATACTTCTCAGCAGTACTTGCTAAGATCTGACATTTCATTTTCTGTGTTCTGCAGGATGCTGAACTCAACTTTTCAAGCTGGCCGTACAATACTCGCCATTGATTTTATGGTGTTTACACTTAGACTTATACATATTTTTGCCATTCACAAACAACTTGGACCAAAGATCATAATTGTGGAAAAGATGGTAAGTGCGCAGTCTCTCTCAGATCAATTCTTGTGCTTTTGAAAAAATGGAGAGTAGGAAATCTTCTCTTTACAAAGGAAATCAGTTTACGATCTATCTTTATTTTTTTATTTTTAAGGCTTGTCATTTTCCATATAATCCCTTATTTATAATGAGCAGTAGAGGCAGTAAGTTTGAAATAGATCCTTCCAAAGAGCTCTGTAGTGCAATAAATTGGTCCCAGTTTACTAATCCTTGTACTTTACCTAATAATTTATTCTCAGATCTGGCAAATGATGAGTAGAGTGACAGACTTATTGCTATTCTTCCTGCTTCAAAAGCTGTGTGCATTCAGAGCAAAGACCTGGGAGACGACAGGTTATTTACAGAAGGGCAAGGCATTTACTGAATGACTCTGCTCCACTTGGGGAAAAAGATTATGTTATTTGCAATAAATGTGAAAAAAATTTGTGAAAAAGTGCAGTTGCTAGTTTCCCACAGGAATTATTTTTACTTGAACTCTGTAGCTCCAAGTTACAGTGAAAACATTAGTACTTTGTGAGCGTATGTTGGAAGATGTTGATAGAAGATTTTTATTTATTACCACTCTCCTGCAGGAAATGAGACATTAGGACTACAGTTACTGTGCTTGGGTATGCATTGGTATGTTGAAGTAGCTTTTTATTTAGGCATGTTAATCCTCTAGGCCAATTAGTTCATGGTAACTGATTAATAGGAGTTCATCTAATTGTAAATGCTATCACAGAATCTACAAATATTTGATTTGTGACTCACAGCAGAACTCAGTAAAAGCCCTGCAGTTTAAACAAGCCTATACATTGAATAAACATAACTACCAAGCTATTTGGATTTGTCTACAAATGCAGTAACTAAAACTCTAACATGACATTTTCCTGGAGTAGCAAAAGGGTAAATGGCAAATAAATATTTGTTCTTGAACATTATCTAGCTTACAGCATTAGCAAACTTCTATTGTAAGAGAACAAGTCAGATCTACAGCTCCTGACCCCTCCTTGCTGCGTACCAAGCTAAACCGGGGCCTTGAACACATACAGTGATGTGTCTACTATATTGGCATCTGAAGTCATACGAGACAACACACAGATTAAGAAGATGCAAACAAGAGCATGAACAGCAGCCTAGACAAAACCATAAAATGGGACCTTTCAACTTTGCCCCATCCAAGCCAACACAACACCTGAGCTTTGGTAATTCAGTGCCGAACCTTACATCAAATGAAAGAACAGTGAAAGTTACTTCAGTAAATGATACCTTTTTGAACGGTTTGTCAAGTGGTTTCAAGCAAGATCATTTCCCTTACTTAAAGAGAGAAGCAATCCAAAATTGTCTGCTATTGTCTTTCTCCCTTTTAACCTTTGCTACAGAACTGCTGAAACAAGTCCGGTAGCTGCTAAAACGGCATTTCAATGCCAGCACAACGCCCCTTCACAGAGGGGCTGCAGACTGGAAACAAATATTTCCAGATTTGTCACTCCTCTCTCTTAACCATGAAATCATTACAGTCCTGCAGCGCTGATAAATTTTAAATCATCCAGAAAACATAACAGACTGGTGAAAGTCAGAGAGACATCGAATATGCCTTGCCTGGCTTGGATGCTGTGTTTCTTGGTAGAACTCAAAGTAACCTCCCCGAGGTCTGAAATGCCTATCCTTGTGGATAACTGCACAATCCAATAATCTAATTGAAATGAATCTAAAGTCCCTAATGAACTCTGTCAGGTTAGATGAGAAGAGGATGAAGTGTTCCTTTTCCACCAGGGAAAAATTATTACACTCGAAATACATATTAGATTATTATTTTTTTTTAAGTAAGTGTTTTAGGATTCAATTACTTGTGCTTCTGTAGAGAAACACAGTGTTTAAAAGCATGAAGACCTGAAAACAATCCCTCAGATGCATTACTTAGCTTGCAAACCTAAGACAGCAGCTACCTGATCCTTGCAGCCTTCAGTGTCTGCTGTATCAGTGGTTCAGCATTCATCAATGAGCATCTCTGAGCCATCAAATGGCTCTTACCAGGATTCACTGCTGCAGCAGAACTCGTGCACTTCATAGTAAAGCAGTTGGCAGTACTGAGATCTCACAGAAAATCTGTACTTAAAAGGTACAATAAGATTTGCTTAAAGAATAAAATGTGCTTAATTTTTAAATGTTAGATGATAGAGAAGCAAAGTTTTAATTTAAAACATGCCTTTATCTAAATGAGCTATTTAATTTAAAACATGCCTTTATCTTAATGGCTGGCTTCAAGCCAAGAACAATATGATAACAGCAAGGTCAAGAGAGGAGTTCTCTGCATGGAACTGTATCCTATTCCACCTCCTTTAACTAAAATGAGCTTGTAAATAAACAAAATTATTTGAGCCATTCTCATGTAGAAATGTTCAAAATCAAAATTTTCATATACCATTTTTTGACTATGCTATTACAGTCACCTCTCCTCCTTTTCTCCCCTCCCCCTCTCTGTTTTAGATGAAGGATGTTTTCTTCTTTCTATTTTTCTTGAGTGTGTGGCTCATTGCCTACGGTGTGACAACTCAAGCTCTACTTCATCCCGACGACAGCCGAGCAGAATGGATATTCAGGAGGGTGCTTTATCGTCCTTACCTTCAGATATTTGGCCAGATTCCACTGGATGAAATAGACAGTGAGGAAATTTCTTTCCACCTAATTTGGCCATTTTTGAATGCACACTTCTGATTAGAGCATGGAATTCCTTCCCAGTATTGTCTTTTTTTTTATGGGTGTGTGTGTGTGTGTGTTAATCTTTGTCCTGCAAGCCAAAGCTTTCACATTACTACGATACAAATAGTGTATTTGCAAAGAGATAATATGCACTGTGGAATTCCGTTAGAGCATAAGGGTTGGCCCTATTGAGACAAGCTGTCTGAAATGTTCGTACAAGGATTTGCAGTTTTCAAGACTGGCATATCTTCTTCCACTTCAGTCCATTTCCGTTCAGTTTAACCTAAACCCAGATAACCCTGGGTAAACTGAAATAATAGCACCTCCATACATTTTGGCAGGAGTTTAATGTGACAGTACTAAAGCAGTACAGCTCTGCCCATAAGCAAACAATTATGTTTTAGAATAAATATTGCTCCAGAGCATTTATAGACTCTGGAGGCAAAGCTGCCCAAATCAAATAAAGCTAGGAATTGCATATGTGCATATTTCAAACAAAACAACATAAAAATAACCACAAGACACAGAAAGACTTGACAATAAAAGTTCAAAGGCAACATTTCTGATAGGCAAGCAGGTAAAATACAGAATAGGTAATCTCCCAAAGGTGGCTGAAGTGATGCCACAGCATTTAAGCAGAATAACCGTGATTAATGTCAGTGGCAATGTTGAAATAGGATTCAAACTTGAGGTAATATAGATGGAACTGAAAAAAATCTCATCAACAGAAGCAAACCAGTAAGTGTTCTTTCATGTTCACTCTGCTTAATAAGAAAAAGCATCTGTGTTAGAAAAGCCAAAGAAGTCTGCATGAGACAAGAGAGCAGGGGTATGATTCATCTCACTTAACTTTAAATGCCTAAGGTGTAAGTGTGCACAGCACAACCAGTCCCTCTTATTTCCATTAAAGCAATTGGAGAGAAACAAATATTTCTGGAATAGGATTAATCTCATTTGGAAATAGGTCAGATGTACCATTCTCCAGAAATGTGTGTTTCTCTCCAAAGGTGTCTTCACCTGAAGAAATAACTAAATAAACGACAGAGAAAAAAAGAATTAATTACACAGGCAGCTTCCAGAAGGGAGTCATTTGTCCTGGGACTCTGTGGGGCTTATTGTGTTTAACATCTTTATGAAACACGTAGAAAAGGAGATGGGTAATGAGGAGGACAAAATCTGCTGACAAAACTACATTACTGGGTAGTAAAGACTAAAGCTGACACCTTAGAGTTGCAGAGGACTCTCATGAGTGCTAAATCATCAAATGAAATTCAATGTAGATAAATATAAGGTAATGCACTTTGGTGAAAGCAGTCCCAGCTGCGGCAAGCTTTGATATAACTGAACAGTCCAAGAAATATGATTGTGGAGTTATCCATAGCAGTGGGGAAAAGAATTATTAGTGAAAAAACAGGGAACAAAAAAGCAAATATCACTATGCTACGCTACATTTGTGGATTTAATTCATAGCTGGAGATAGAATACAGGGCTAAACCTCTAGTCTGATGCAGTAGAACCATTGTTACTAACCTTGACTGCAAGCTCAGATGTACAAAGTAGTGTACATTTAGAATGAGGAACATCACTCCCAGCTTTTACTTAGTTTTCTTCTCTAAGGTGCCCACCAGCATGAGGACTGCAAAGACACAAGTATGTGGGGGAACACAACTGCTAAATACTCAAAGGTGGTTTGAGTTTTGGAACTCAAAACTAGTCTAAAAATTGATACAGCCTTTTCAATACAATCCCCCTTTGCTGAACCTTACTAAAAAGCCAGCTGTGGCAGCCACCTTGCTACTGAACGGGCGGCGAAATTCTGGAGATCTGCATCGTTCTAGGGTTGCAAACCTCTTGCACATTAAAGCAATGTTCTTCACATACACAACACAATCATATTTTCACAAAATTAAAGACTTTGGATATTAGTTCACATAAATGATCTTTCAACTGCAAGAATTAGCTCAGTAGTTGAAGAAGTCAAAGAACTGACCTTGTAGGGTTAAGAGAGTCTCATATTTACAGTCCTGCTAGTAGTCAACAAGGGTAGTCCAAAAATACTACCACAATATTGGGTTTAAGCTTTTAACGACTGTAAAATATTTAGAACAAAATTATGCTGCTTATATACAGCCAAGATTTAATCTCACTTTAGTAATCACTGTCATTGTCCTCTATTTGTGTCTTAACTGTAAGGGTACTAAATATATGCTTCCACCCATGTCACCAGTTCTTAAAAAAATACAGGTTTAGAGATATTAATTCAGTTTTTATTTGCATTGAAATAGCTATGAAATGCATTACTTCAAACCTCAGGAACAATTGGTCATTCTTGCCATTCTTTGTTGAAAGTCAGAGATTTTGCTCACCAAAATGCAAAGCTTTTGTCTCCACTGTAAGAAATACATGTGGCAGTAGGATTTGTCAAAACTATTCTTTTATTTCTCTTTCTTTGCAGCATCTCGAATGTATCCCAGGAACTGTACATTTAATCCACTGCAGATTCTGCAGGAGAACGCCCCATCTTGTCCTAACAGCTATGCCAACTGGCTTGTCATACTTCTGTTGGTCATCTTCCTGCTAGTCACAAATGTTCTCCTTATGAATCTCCTGATTGCTATGTTCAGGTAAGAGCGATTTTAAAGCATCAAGACAGAGGCTGCAAAGGTTTAACTAAATGCCCACATTCCCTACATTGCTGTTGGCTATTCATTTTGGCATACACTAGTAATTTTCCTAATGAATACTATTTGGGGATTTATAGGTAGACTTCTGAGATAATATAGTTCTTAAGTTCTCATCATCATTATTCTAGTCACATTAAAGACAAGAAGAAAAGAAGCCTGTTTTACTGCTAAAAATTCCATTAAACATGCATAGAAGGGTCTGGATCCCTGGCTGTGCTGCAGTACAAATCTGCAGGTGCAAAGCAGCCGTAAATTTGGCAGGCTTAACAGTGGATAATCTGCATGTAGGGGAAATGCTTGATGTCAACACAGCTAATAATGATTCATTTGGTTGAAGAACTGACGTGGCATGCTTGCTGATCTTGCCTAAGTGAAGTGAAATTACCCTTCTTTAAAAAAAAACCAACACCCTAATGTATTTTTTAACATTTGAAGATTGCAATTATTTTAATATCTAAGAATTTGCACAAACTTCAGATCAAATTAACCCTACTTGCTGAGCTTGCCGTTCCCTTTCTAAAGCAAATTAGGGACTAAATTTCGTAATAACAAGCATTACCTTGTTGCGGTAAAAAGAGTTATAATACTTTTTTTTTTTCCCTCCAATTACAGTTACACTTTTCAAGTTGTTCAGGGCAATGCGGACATCTACTGGAAAATTCAGCGCTACAACCTGATTGTTGAATATCATGGCCGACCTGCCCTAGCACCACCATTTATCATTATTAACCACATAACTCTGGTTCTCAGAAGAATCTTCAACAAAATGGAACATAAAAATGAACATCTGGGTGAGTTGTTAGCAAACATCTTGCAACTGGAGACCTTTACGCTCTCCTAGGACACGCTGCATAGGCAAAACAGAAGAGCAATTAAGATTTCCTTAAGCCAAGAGTCACAATTTATTTTTAACAAAGAGTGCCAGGAGAGTACTAATGAAAAATTAAGTCTTATAATGTATCCTCTGCTATAAACAGTTTCCCACTATGCATTTCTTTATGCACCACACTTACTACAACAAAGGTGTCAATGTAAAACTGGTTAAAAGGATTTGATTTCTGAAGAGATAAGGATGGACACGTTTAGTGAATAGTTATTTCACTGGCTTCTGAATTCTAGTAATTATTAAGTACAGACAATCCTAAAAACACACACCAAATCTAAAAATCTACTAGGATCAGTGGCATTTCCCAATACAGGGACTCAGAGAGAGAGTGAGCATGCTTAGAGAAATAATGGTCTCTTAAAAGTTATAATTAAAAAGGCAGATGAAGTTCAGCTAATTACAGAAGGCATTTGGGGGCTTTTTATAGTGATGGCAAACTTGGCCCATCTAGTTTAATAGTGTCTGATAATAAGCCTATTTACTTCTCACGCGCAAGCAGATAATGGGCTTTGGAGCAGAACTGATGTCAGACTCAACCAATTCAGAGCCCTTTGACTAAGCTCCCTTTCAGATACGCTACTCCTGAAGTTTCTTCAAAACCTAATAAAATTCTTTTTTCCCCTAATAAAGCAAGTACCTGACTGCTCAGGTTATAGAGTTAGTAGTGTCTGGGGCATGCAGTAAGTGTGCTCTTTTGCCAATCTTTAGGAAGATATAAAACTAGCATGTTACTTTCAAAATATGTCTGAAATTGAGGTCTGTTGTTGGCTGGGACACTTGACAACAGTAACAGGCTTCATACTTCAAGGCGGTGAGATTTATGCACAGTTTGTCCTTCCTATTTGTAACTGTTCTAATAAAGAAGCTTAGATGATAAAGCTCTGCTCATTAAATAATTTGGGACTAAAATATGTCAGAAGTCCAGTAAGCTTGTAAATAAGCCTAAATGGAACCACAGAAATTGGTCCATGCTGTTCTTCAGAAAACTCAGGAGTTATATCCAACCACAAAAAGATCTGTTGCCCTCCATCTCAAGAAAAAAAAAAACAAGCAGGAAATACTTATGTTACACTGCATTTTCATAACATGACACTCCTGCAATGGCAAGACTTCATTTTCCTTTAGCATAGCAGCCTTCCATTACTAGTATAAGAGAATAGAGAGTGAAATATTATTCTTAATTTATATTTTTTTCCTACAGAAAGAGATCTTCCAGTTGGCCTAGATCAAAAAATCATAACGTGGGAGCTGGTGCAAAAAGAGAATTATCTTGTAAACCTTGAACAACAAAGGAAAGAAACCGATGAAGAAAGACTGAAGGCCACATCTAATAAGTATGTTATTCTGACTCACAATTAGTGTTCCTTGCAAGTCTTCATCTTTGAATGAAATAAACATTCAGGTGCTTGTAAAGTTTATATGATGAATCCAACTAGAATGCAGTTACAAAATATGCAGTCCATTAAAAACCGTGAGAGGCCAGCAGCACTACTACATCAGAAGAGTTTTTGGCACTCTTGAAGCACGTCCAATTAAGCTCTAGCTCCAACTGTAGGCTCCAGCCAAATCTGCAGTCAAACTCAATGAAAATCATATTAATGAGGAAACGGTGGAACAAGAGTTCCTTTGCTATACTGTAGTGCATGTACTTCCACCTCCTTTTGAATGGCTTAGGCTTTTGAATGGAAGTTTAAGATATCTTGAATTAATCCCAGCCCACAGATGCGGAAGAACAACTATTTATGACCTTATGGCATGAGACTACAATTTTCCACAAGAAATTAATGATATTGGCTCTGAAATTGTATTTAATTAACTGAGTCTCCATTTAAATACTTCTCTAAAATATCTTCCCACTAGGAGCATCACTTAAATTGGTCGAATAATCTAAAGAAAGAGGTACATTATTATTCAGAGGTTTACACTGAATGAGTAAATGTTTATTTTGTGTCTTTATGTGAGACACAAAGAAGTTATGTGCAGGGAAAACACAAACATCTAAGGCACTACAGAAAGCCAGACAGCAAAGCCTTCTTTAAAGAAGCTTTTAACACCTGTTTCAGCTATTTTCTCTTACGATAAAACTGACTTCAAATAGAGGCACAATGGGTGTGAAAGTTATCATAATAAGATCTTGTGCTGTCTGTGTTCTTTCTGTGCTGTCTTTCCAAACAAACCTTGGTCTGTCTAACTCACAGATTAGCTGGAGCCCAGAACAGCGTACTTGAGTAGGTTTCTGGAAAATACTCTTCTCCCTCTGATCTACACAGACTCTTAATTCATCATAATTTAGAATCATTATGTTGGTTTAAAGTTTATTCTCACAAGCAGATCACTGACAAACCCCAGGAGATCAAGCAATAAAAATGTGTGCAATTTCTTCCAAACAAAGGGCACAATTATATTCGTTCTATCTTTAAAGCTAGAAAGCTTTTTCAGATGGTACATTGTAGACAAAGTTACTGCTTGGAGGGGAAAAGTAAGAATCAGACCGGCTTCACAGGATTTCAGGTGTAGCAGAGCCACAAGGAGACTGGAAAAAGGTGCAGATGAACACCACTAAACCAGTGGCTTTTCATCTTCGCTCTTAGGTGGCAGCAGTGTGTATTTGAAAGGTTATGAAACCTTCAGAAAGTGATTCTTTGAACTTTGCATTGACCCAATCCCAAAATGCATTAGACCCATCCAGCAGCAGCTTTTCCACATAGACCTGAATGGAACGTAACCTGCCAGAGGGAAACTTTGAAATGGTAGTTAGGACAAGGGAGAGAGGGATTTGAGGAGCCTGTGGGGAATCAGATGCTAAGGTTAAGGAACTGATGGGAAGAGAGGGATACAGAAAGCATGTGGATAATACAATGATTTGGAGGCACTATATGGAAGTCCTCTACACAATCCCTTTGGACTGCATGGGAAGAGGGATTTAAATGTCAAGCCATTTCCAAAAAACGAAACCTTGTATGAATTTTAAATGGTTCATCTCCCTCGTGTTGATGGTAAATGTGGCCTCTGCTGTCACACCAGGATGAGTTTACATTTGGTACAGGTGGGATTAAGTGGTTGGAGAGGCAGAGCTGGCCCTAAGTCTCCTTTCTGCTGTCCTGGATTTCCACATCAGCTGGGCCCAAGTGGTCCCAGCCAGAAGCTGAACGGCTGCTGTGATCTCTGTGTTTATGAGTGAGAGTGTTCCAGAAATGCCGCTCTGTTCAACAAATACTTGCAGGAACACCTCAAAATGACAAAATTTTTAAGGGCATCTGGGATGTCTCAGCAGCACAGTTACCAGTGAGGGGTCATGGCTCTAGTAAGTTACACGGGGTTTATGTTTTAGGATTTACTTTGAGGCTTCCCTTTTTTGCTCAGCGTGTCTGCTTTGTTTCCACAGGGTAGATAATTTGTCTAAATATTTTAGTGGATTGAAAGAACAAGAAAAGCGGTTTAAAGCTATGGAAGCCCAGGTAAGTAATATTTTTATGGGCATTTGTATCAGCTTTAGGGTTTCATCACGTGTCTCTCATTTAGTGGTGGTTTGGCAGACCCTATTTAGGGATAAAGGGAAGGAGAAACTGATCTGTGTTATGATTTCGCTATAGTTACTGTTTTTTCTCTGGTGATACACATATGTAAAGAAACATTTCTGACCTCTAGTAGAAAGGAGAATAGAGCATTTCTTGCTCTCTTTGCTAGGCTACTTGAGAAGTGTTTTTTTCCTTCATTACGGGTGCTTCTGGAAGGAAATGCTTCATCTTCCCCACTCCATTCTTCTTCTTTGCCCAACCTTTTCTTTCTTTAAAACCGGCTACTTTGAAAATACCCGTATTCTTTTGACCTGAGCCAGACTAATCTTCTTGGACATCAGTTTTTCTAATTTTCTTAGATATCAGATACCAGCGTCTCAAAGGGAAGTGTCTAACATACAAATGTGAAACATCAA
Source organism: Calidris pugnax (assembly GCF_001431845.1). Classification (NCBI taxonomy): domain Eukaryota; kingdom Metazoa; phylum Chordata; class Aves; order Charadriiformes; family Scolopacidae; genus Calidris; species Calidris pugnax. The sequence goes on from NW_015091240.1 coordinate 2,036,810, forward strand.
TAATAGAAGGAAACCCTATCTTGAGCTTTTGATTATAAACCCTTGAAATATAAACAAACATTTCTTAAACAATCTGAAAATACGCAGCATTACCATGGGCTACGTAGCACAACTGCTATTGTTTTCTTTGTCCCTAGAACTCTCCAGTGTAATTTTGGCTTCGCTGAAAGTTCCTTATCTTAATACTCCCATCAGAGCTTCCCTCCCTTTCTTATCCATTTTATGGCTTCCTGAAAAGTCATGAAAAAAATGAACAATGTTGACACCAAATACAGGTCCACAGGAACACACAAGAAATGCTTTAATAAGATTGTGCCAGTTTGTGATAATGCAATATACTCACAAAAAAAAGGGAAGGTATTTAATACAAATCTTACGCTAAGACAGTTCAACTATGTCTTAAAAATAAAATTAAATTAAAAAGAGGTATCTGTGACACTGCTGCAGTCTGCTGCCTAGATTATCTTTCCTGTAAATTTAAGAATGGATAAAGTACTACAAAAATTAGCTGATGTAGAAATCTCTACCTATTTTGCAGATTTGCTACTGTACAGCTGTTATCTCCTCAATGGCAGAGCTTTTAACCAACCTCTTGTGCAACCAACCAGCTCCAAACTATACATGTAAGTATTGAAAACAATCATGGAAAAGCTAATTAATAGAGCTGAAAAATTTAGTTAAAAAAATGCAAGGAAAAAAAAAAAAAAGATTGGAAAGAACCACCTAATGATGTGCAAAGGAATATACATAGAGGTAACGGGAATATAAACAAGGAAGAGAATATTCATATTTCAGAATGAAAAAATTACCTTTTCAGAAAGGGACTATCACTTAGTGTGAGTTAGAATGATCCCACCCAACTTTGAGCGTGTAAATAAGCATCTATTTGCCACAGGGTTTCTTGAGAGGATTGTATCTTGGAGGCTCATTGAGTCAATGAGATAGTACTACCAAAGTATTACCAAAAGCATTTAACATGGATAACAATAGTCTTGGGGAAAAAAAAAAGAAAAAGACAAAGAAAAGAAGAGCAAGCCTCCTACTTTGTTCTAATCAACTCAGCTCATCTGCCTTCAGAGCTGCAACTGTTTCTGTCCCCTGTGGCCCAGGGGTAGCTAATATACAAAAATCTCTCCAAAAACATAAACCGAACACTAATACACGATATGGTAAAAAGAAGTAGCTGGAAACTCAGAAAAGTCATGACATGACAAGATCTCACATTACTCAGACTCGAACTAAGCTCAAACTTAATTCTGTTAGAAACTTATAAAACACCAATGTAAATTCCTTCATTATCAACATTCCAGTAAGAAAACCCCTCATGTAGCATAGCCATTTTAATGCTTTAAACTGCATAAACTTTAACTGCATAAATATCAGAAACTTAAATAGCTGAAAAATAAAGAAAAAACCTGTTTTTATCATTTACTGAGCTAATGCAAAGTAATAGAATCCACAGTATCTTTTTATCATGGATTATTTTCAACATTTTAAAGTTTCTTAAGCAATTACTATTATGTGCCCCTTGTCTTAAGGCTTTTAAACAAGCACATGGCTTTTACAATCCTATTAGGTGTGATGAATGCCAACACAGAAGTGCCTTTGCCAGAAAGAAGTGAAAGAGAAGAGCGTGCAGATCAGTCCGAGACTGACATCACATACATCGATAATTAAATTTTACTTATTTTGTCCTACTGAACTACTGTAGAAGTAAAATAATAATCTCATTAAGGCCTAAGGCCCAGCTTGCAGTGTCTTTATGCCAAGCACTGTCAATGTTTGACACTACTGAGGATTTCTTATTCTTCCTCCTTCAATTACTTGGGCTTTCTTCCCTCCTGCTCCTATAATGCTTGGTTCTTTCTCCAAAACTCCATTCCACAAATCACATTAAAAAACTTTCTTCTCCAGGATGACTCCACCACCTTACTTCCTAAATACAATCTGCCTTCTGTTCTCCAGATACCATACCCTCAATCCAACGTCACCATTGCTCATTTACACATTTCTCTGTTCAAGGGAGTCTCCCTTTTGAAGGGTGATCATTTATGCACTAAAAACCAAGCCACTTCCTTGGCAAAGAAAGCAAGCTCCTACCTCTAAGTTGCTTAGAAAGGAAATCAAGCAATAGCTTCCACAGGAAAGGGCCTGGAATACTGAACTATTACAACCCTGGAGTTCTTACAATCCTCATACTGCACTCACCGTCTTCTCTTCCCATGCTGGCTTCTGCGAGGTATTCTTTGCCGGTGTTCCTGACTGAGGGCTCCTCACTCATTCCCAGAAGCTGGAATCTCGCTGCGCGGTCCTCAAAGGTGGGGTGGCTTGCAGTCGCTTTCCAAACACAAATGGGATGGCCCTCCCGCAGTCGGATCCCCAAGCCTCTGCTGCTCCTGTTTTTATTGTAATGCCAGCCCGTAGCTGCTGTCAGCTTGCTGCTGCTATTAAAGGAGACTCTGCCTTTGTGTACCATGGACCACTGCATCTACACCTAAGCGGTTTCCTGATTTCATTTTACTCTTCTCTCTCAAAGGTCAAGGGGAAAAAAAAATAAAAAATTAGAGACTTTAAAGCAAGAATGTGTAGCAAAAATTTTCCTACAAACTAGGAATTTGGACTGTGTGATTTTTTTTCATTACTTAAACCGGCGTGTACGATTTTAGCATACAAAATTTGGCTGGCTTTATTAGAAATTTCTATGAAAAGATACACCAATAAAATGAATATTACTACCATCCTTTAAGGGGAAATTTCTTTACGGCATCAGAAGGGGGAAGTAGTGGGTTGTGGTCTTTCTTAGATAAGCTTCAACTGAACTTAATTTCCTCATACACGTAACACTGCTTCTATGCAACATAAGTGTAGGTTGCACAAAAGCTTTCTGTTATTAGAGGCTGACAAAAAAATAAATCTGAGATCTGATAAAAATACCTTTCTGACAAGAGTCGTTTATTCATAGATACTCGACTTGTTATGATGTCTTCATAAAATAGGCATCTGTCCAGTTTATTCAGCTGTGCTGCAGACCTCAGCAATCCCATTTGGAATTTTGGTACTGTCTTACCGGTTCTGCACCCTAGGCAAGCAGAAGTTATAAAACCAGTAAGTTTGTATTAAGCTACATTTTCTGCTAGGAAATAATGCATATCTTACAACCAGCAAGCACTGATCTGGCAGCAACTTCCATTCTGAAACAGCTACTATTTCAATTGTGTCCAGCACATTAACTATCTGCTGGAAACCAAAACCTATCTATGTGGAAATGTTGTCATGTTCCATTCACATGCACTGGAAAAACTGAAGTATTTAGCAGTGACCCATTAATTACTGCAAATCATTAAACCATACACTCATGAGAAAATACATTCTGCTTTTAAAATTAAAAGGTGGATTTCAAAAGATGGAGCAATATTACTCATTTTACATTGTTTCCTGTTTCTGCTGCCAAATGACTCATCGGTTCAAACACAAAGACCCACATGATTTGGGCCTATCAGTCCATTATCATAAGATGCCAATACCCCCCGCAGAGAAAGTAACCTCCTCAAATATCCTTCAGAGTCTGAGCAAACACAGTCTAGCAAGAAAGATCACAAACTCTAAAGAAGTAATCTTTCACTACATGGTTATAAATACTAACATTGGGGTTGGCTATTTAGAACACTGGAAAAAAAAGTCAGTCCAAACTAACGTGAACTAATTTGAGTTTCAAATCATATAGCCTTTCAAAGAATTTAGTATTTCAACCTTATTTATAAAATTTATTAGCATTCTGTGTGGAAAAACTACTATAGTTGACATTCATTACAATGTAATTCATTGTATGAGTTGATTCTATATATTGCAAGATTGAAAATGTTAGAAATGTGTTAACCTCATAATAGGGCAAGCTTAGAGTAACATCCCACAAGACTTTTGAGACAATTCTCAAATCAATTAAACTGAGCATTTGTTAAAACTCCTATAGCTGCATTAATCAGCATGGGTCAAAGAGATGAAGAAATCAAGCTGCAACTAAAAGTTTATTGAATCCCAAAGAACATAAAAATATCCAGTTCTGGTACAAATTCCTCATTCCCACCGAATTCATACACGGAATCAATGTGGAAGCAGTGCCATCTGGAACGGACATACAAATCACATCATAACATACCAGTAAGAGGAAAAGCTGCTGCCCAACTTAAAAGAGACTTGCAAATTGTGATCTAGAGTCAACATGGGAAGACTTTGCTGAAGCCATCCTGAGCGCGTCGTCACCAGGATGCACCCAGAGTTGTACCTCTCTGGAGGAAACATTGTGTTTAAAAATCTCTCTCATGTAACACTCAATAAGGTAAATATTAAGCCAAACTTAGTATTTGGGCTCTCCAAACTCATGATTGGCTTCCATTGTGCTTTCACTCTCAACAGTAATGAGGAGGTGTTAAAGAAGAAAAAGGTTTCCTTGCTGGGACAGGGTCAGGAGAAATCACATCTAGTGGAAGACTAGGTTTTATTTTCATTGTTTAAAATTCTCTACACAGTGAGCTCATCATCTTTGTTCCAGGATTTGACAACAGCTCTAAATTTGGGGGTTAGTAAGAAGCCTTGCATCTTTTTAGCTAACATATCTTTTTCTTTGGTGCTCAGGGCTACTTCAAACTTCAGAGCAAGCCCCAGGGAGCTGCTCAAGCAAACAAAGCACACTGTATTCTCTCCTAGTAGGGTGCAACTATCCTGTGCCCACAGACTTCTCACAGACCAAAAGCATGGAGAGTATTTTAGGTAGCTTAATTTCTAACAATATAAAATGTTCTTGCTGGCTACAATGCAAACCGTTAGACAAAAAGCTATCACGTGGTTTCCAGACCAGAAAAAAATAAGTCAGAGAAAAACAAACAAACAAACATATATATCCAAAGACAACACAAGTCCTTGGATGTCGCAAGTGTGCTCCACTCTTCAGGACTCTTCTCCATCCCCTTCATCATCTACTTTAGGTCGGAAATTTTTCCTATTCTTCTTCTTACTGCAATGGAATCCAACTGTTTCAACTGATGGCTCTTCACCTGCACCACTAAACCTGGCACTAACCTTGCCTTCTGTACTCAGGTCCCCCGCCATCGTGCATTCCTCCTCCTCTGTTGCCTTTCCACTTCCACTATTTAAGTGCCCCAGCTCTACCTTATCCTCCTCCTTTAAGTCATCAGTCATCTTAAGAGACTTTCCTTTCAGATCTGTTTTCACATGTTTCTTATCACCCTCCCCTGTTGATGTTTTCTTTTCCAGTCCATCAACACCCCTTTTCATTGGTTTGGTGAAGACAATCCTTCCAGTTCCACAGCTGGAAGGGTTCTGGTTGAAGTATGGGGTGTAGCTATCTTGGGTAGCTGAGCTTTGTTCCTCCCCTCTTTTCTTCAAACCCTCTAGAAATTCCATGGCCACTGCCCTGTTAGTCTTGTCAGTCGACTCTGAAACTCCCTCTAGGCTGTATTTGGTCCAGCGCTCTGGGTGTGCCACATAGTCAGGCACTGCAGGAGAGGTTTTGGGAGCCTGCACTGGTTTGGCTTGCTTTCCCAGGCTTTCTAGAACCATGTTACTTGAAACCGTGGCTGGAGGCAGTGGGCGCTTAAACCTCCCATCAACAACATTATCTTCAGGCATTGAGGGCACAGACAACTTGGCCGCCTCTTCCAGGCAATCAAAGATGCTCTGGCTACGGAGAGAGAATGTAGAACTCATGCCCCTCAGGTGGAACGGCTGGACAGGAGATCTGTGACTGCTGTTTGAAGAGTCGGGGGTCTCCCCTGATCTGTAATCCCTGTCATCTACAGACGGCTCCTCAGGAGATATTGTGTCAACTTCCGCTTCATCCGCTAACCCCAAATCATCGGAATCAGAATCGCTGAGCGACACTGTGTCTGAGGGCAAAACTCCTTCATAGTCTGTGCCACCACCAGCCACTATCCCCAGAAAGGGTTCACCTCCATCCTGATCTCCCATCTTCAAGCTATCGCTCCACTGAGGTCTTTGATGTAGGCCCAGGAACAGCTGCAAATACGGTTTCCCAAATGCCCAGCAAATTTAGTGCCTAGAATACAAAGGAGCATAAAAATTCAACTGTGCAATGACAATCAAGTATGAGATTATCATTCTGTGCTGTGCAAAATAATTATTACTGCAATATCACAGGCAGCTGTACTTCAGAGATTCCTAAGCAATTTTGCTTGAAATAAAAAGATTATTTAGGGAGTGAAAGCACATTAAAATTAAAGATTTATACGAGACTCAATACAAGAATATGAAGTAATTAAAAATAGCATTGCACAACAAATTTCATTAAAGGCTATGGCAGGTGCAATTACTAAAAATTGAGCAAATCTGAATACCCCATAACTGTCTTGCACACATTCCAAGAGAAGGCAATCACCTTTCCAATCTACACCCTGCATCTATCATATGTCCAGAAAACCACACCCTAATCTCTCACACTTTCCTTTGGCCATTATGATCCTTTACTGCAGTAGCTACTTTATCTCCTGTCCCAAAAATCATCACATTCTGCATATTATAAAGGACACTATCACTGACAGAGGTCAGTGGCAGAGAAGCCACAAAAACATCAGGGCTGCAGCTTCAGGATTGCTTTAAAGTAGCATGAAGTACAAGCTCAACTCCTTCCTTGGCTCTAAGCTCTCATGTCATTAGTAGGTTCCTGGAATCACAAAACAGGCCAGGTCAAGAAATCAATCCCACTGGATTAAGAAAACTAATTGCACATGCCATGCTTGTGTATGGAAACAAGGTGGGGGTGCAACCAAGGGTCTGGAAGAGCTGGCCCTTCAGTCAGTAAAAGACAGTGTGATCTGAGACCTGAATTCCAGTGGCTGGAATACCCGATTCACTCTGCCACCTGCTTGAAGGGAACCTTGCAGAACTGAGGCAGCTGATGAACATGCTACTGCTTGCCAGGAATCAGAGACCGAGCTGGAAAACACGCGCCTAAGTTCAGCTCACAAAATCGTGAACTATAAAAACAGTTCTAATATATTATTAGAATAAGCTCAACTACCTAATTATAGGTTCTTTCTGAAATGATGCAGTAAACAGACATGGAAAGTCTGTAGTCACTCACTTTCTCTTGAGACTGAGTCAGCTTCCCCTCCTGAGGGTCAGTTAAAGCCACCAAAGATCTCAGCACTTCCACCCTAGAAAACAAACATTTCCATCAAGATACTGGAAATGTAGTTTTGAAATGAGTTTTAAAAATAATTCCTTCCCCCTGAATCATCCAAAACTGCAGATCAGAGTTCTAAATCTGACACAAACTCATGCTAGTATAAAAGTCTGAAGATATTCCTGGATTTTTGGCAAAAGAACAACGTGCAGCCTAATAAGGCAGGCACCACTATATTTACTCAGTCTCCACATTCACACCACCAACCTTATTCTGTAGAACAGAAAAGAGCATTTGGAAAAATAAAACTGTATCTTTTATGTGCAGTACACCATTACTAAATGAACAGTATTAAATGCAGCTAAGAAAGTATAAAAATGATAGTTACACATTGCAAGTATTAAATGCTGTAAAAAAGTGACCATGGATACCAGAGTTGTGTTTTCAGAGAAAGGTCATATTCACAGTTAGGGCCAGGTTTTCATGAAGCATTAAAACATAGAAAAACTTCTGAAGAATTCAACAGACTGACTGCTGTGTTCCACGTAAAGTCATTTAACAAAAATGATCTGACGACTGCTTTTGAAAACATTGCACTCAGTGTAACCTTAATTAATTAATGGAGAATAATAATCTGAAAATCATACATCCTTCTGCTTAGTTTTATAACACATGAAAGTAATGACTACAACCCAAAAGAGACACTAAAACACATAACTGACTACTTAAACTGCTGTTTTCAGATGGCAGTGTAAGCATCCATCACAGGCTGTGAATCAGGGTGTCTCTTGCCTGAGGGCAGTTACATAGAAAGTGAACAATTTGCTACTGAAGAGATGTTTTAGCCTTAGAAGCCAAACATGCTGACCCTTACAGCACACCAGACAGACTCACAGGTTTGTTATGGTGACATGATCACAACACAACTGGGATAGGATGGTGTCTCTCTGGAAGGGAAGGCCCTCATTGGACTCTTCCATCCTGGTCTTACTCAGGCTCCGTGTGTCCTCCTGCAGTCTGTGAGGAAAAACAGAGACCCCAGTCACTCCAAACCACAGCCAAGACCCCACTCTGGTCGCAGAGACAGCAGTGCAAGCAAGCCTGCTGGCAATCACCTACCAGCCCTAGCACAGGATGGTGCCCACAGAGCCCGACAGGCCAAGGAAGAGGGCGGCAGCCTCCGGCCCCAGCTCACACCTCCAGTGGCCACCCCACCCCGGAGAGGGGGCAACAACAGAGCCCAGGGCCTTGCCCAACATAATGAGTGCAACCCCCAGCCTCAGCCGCTCTGCCTGCCCGCCCGCCCAGGGCCCGACTCCCTTCCCCGGGCCGCGACCCTGTTGGATATAACCTCCCTACTCGCCTCGCAGGCCTCCGCACCCCCGAGGGCTGCCGGCCCCCTCCAGCCCCCACGCCCTTCTGCTCATAACACCGGGGCGCCCCTCCCGCCCAGCGCCCCGCCACCTCCGGACAGACAGCAGGAACAGCGGGGAAGGAAGGGGTGAAGCGCCCCGTACCCCGACACGGCACAGGCCCGACGCCTTCTCACAGCGGCCGTCCGCCTTTCCCGCCTCTCCCCGCCGCTGACGGCCTCGGCGCGGGGTCCGCTGGGACACCGAGTCCCTACCAGCCGCCACGGGGCTGTGGGGCGCGGCGGCGAAACTACAGCTCCCTGCAGGCAAAGCGGTGCGGAGGGCGTGGGAAGGGGCGGAAGCCGACCCTCCCATTCCGCCTCTCACCTTTTTGTCCTGGGAGTTGTAGTCCTCCGCCTTTCCCTCGGCGGGGGACATTTTGATAGCCATGGAGCGGGGCCGCGGCGGCGGAGGGACTACAGCTCCCGGGGTGCACCGTGCCGGCCGCCATTTTGCAGCCAGTGAGGAGGCGGGGAGGCCTCGCCGTGGCGTGGCTGAGGCAGGGCGGCGGGGTCTCGGGCTGCCCGGCGCCGAGAGGGGGGCGGCGTGGCGGTCGCCGCCTTACAGAGCCTGGGAAATAAACATGCCAGAGTTTTTTTTTCCTCATAAGAAAAGCAGGGTTTAGTCACAATGAAACCTCAGGCGGAAGTGTCTGGGGTTTTGTTTTGTTCTTTTTTTTTTATTTTTTTAAATTTGTATGTATTTGTTTTCTAACCAGAAAACCCCAAGTCACTTGGGGCGTAAAACCATGATCCGTTCAAAAAAACAAAAAATAAAAATTTTCCATTTTCTCTCCCAGGCAAACATTCTTTGTGTGCGTGTTGAGAAGTGGAATTCTATCTGAAACTCTTTTATTAGTCTTGGCCAAAGATGCCTTTTTTTTTTTTCCTGCTTTCAACAAAAAGTTTTAAATTTTCGGAGTAAATATATTTCCCAGGCGGCTTCAATATTTAGCTTGTTTACCCTGTGTTAAGGAAAAAAGAAGAGGTAGGGCCCAACAGTTTGCGGGGCGCATCTCCACCCTTTCCTCAGGTGTGGCCCTGGGTCTTCATCATTAAATTAAATTAAGTTAAATTACTGCTTGCAAAGAGCCTGAGCCTCTAAAGGTCCCACCTTCACCTCACCCCTCTCTGAGGGGCTTGCTGTAGGCCTTGAGTGTAAGCAAAGCTCACCTATGCCATGTTTTGCAATGGAAGAAGGAAATAGCCCCACTTTATCCATGTCAGTGGTGCTTTGATTTCCCCCTGTGGCATCCTGGCCCCGCTGTGACACGGGTGGCTTTGCCCATGGGTGTGCTGGAGGGGAGGCCGCTGAGGAGGCGAGGCCTCTCTGAGTCGCACCTTAACACAGACTGCAGCCACTTCATTCGCATTGTCAGTTTTCAAATCCATCCTTTTGCCTGCTGGAGTGTTGCTAACGAGGGTAATTTATGAGGCGAGGGCTGGGTTTGGAATACATTTGGCAGCGATGACGAGGCTAGCGCAAAATGTCTTCTGTCGGGCTGGAGTCGTGCTGTAGTTGTAAAACAACAGCTCTAGAGGTGGTTCCCTGTTTGGTGATCCTGTTTTTTTTTAACATATACACATATGGTAGCACAGCCCCAGGCATTCAAAGGGGTTCCCGGCTGGAGGAAGAGAGGAAAACAGGAGTCCCTTAGTAAGCGAGTGGGAAGGGACAGGAGGAGTGTAGTAAACAGGGAAAGGGAGCCAAGAGTAACCCACAGGTGAAGGCTGCCAGTGCCATGTCACACTGTCGAGGGTGCCGGGGACACAGCTGGTGTGAGCCTCTGGGGCTACTAAGAAGAAGGCAAGGAGTAGCAGGGCAGTAGCAGGGCAGTAGCGTGCCCTGTTTCTGTAAGGCTGGAGGCAAGCAGGGTACGTACGCCATGGACCACTGCAAATGATGGCGGTCTTTTGTTTTGAATAGTGGTTTTAATGGGTCAGAGGGGCAGAAGAGGGCTATGCCACCTCCACCATCTCCATCACCTGCGGATGTGGGTGCCTTCAGAGGCAAGCCCCACTCCTCCATTTCCACAGGTTTTCAGTTTTTGCCTGGATGCTGTGTATCTTCATGACCAAGGTCACCTTCAGAAGCTGACTGTACCCTTTTCCTCCTTCCTGTCTTTTTGCAGAAGATTTAGTGTCGCACACTGCAGATGAGCTGCTTTTTCTCTGGTGGCTGAGGACAAGACAGCTTGCAGCGGTGGATATGCTGGTGTGTTGGGATTTTCGCTATTGCTTGGCGACAGCTGAAATAAAAATAATGAGTCAGACTCTGAAGATGAACAGATGGTAAAGCGTTTTCCCCTCGCCGGCATGAACTAAGGTGGCTTGCAGAGGGGTGGGGGGCTGGAAGGAGGATCTGAGCTGCAGCGTGGGACATCATCCAAATGAGTGGGCTGCATCCTGTCCTGTGCGTGGGCGCCGAGGGGCCGGCTCCTCTGCAGAGGTGGCCCCACATGTCTGCAGGGATCCAGAGCATCTCCACATATGGGGGTGGTGTGTGCAAACGCATACCAGTCTCAGCCCCGTTACTGGGTGCCTCGTGCTCCATTCTTGCAAATAAATCTGTCGTTTGGCCCCCATCCGGTAACTGTTTCCGCTGCTCGCTGGCAGGCTCCTGCTGCTTCTGCGCTCAGAGCCTGGGGTAGGCGCCTGGCAGGGACCACTGGCCCCTCTCCTCGCTGCTGTAGGAAGGTGGGAGGCGATTCCCTAGCAGCCGCCCAGATCCTGCAAGCCAGACAGAGCCATTGGATGCATTTGCACCATCTCCTTCATCTGGAAGGAGTAAGGAAATTAGGCTGGTAATAGCCAACGCAGCTGATGCTGGAGCTCCTGGGGGGAGGTGGGGAGGGAAAGGAGTGTTTTCCTGCAGGCAAAAGCACAGCCGTGACCACCACATCCTGCTCTGCTGTGGGAAGGCTTGTCACACCAAGCCAGAGTGGGTACAGGGTGAGGGAAATAATTCAAGTTGCCTTCTCCTATTTGCAGGAAGGCAAGGCTACAAATGGCCTTGAAATCGCCATGTGGTAAGTTTCCAGGATTCAGTGCTTGAGATGGCCTCTCTTCTACACCCAGCTTCACTTGTTTTACTTTGTATTTTCATTTGGTCCTGGCTCACCTGCAAGCAGGTTTGACTTATTCCCCTGCTCTTTACCCATGTTGGTGCTTTTTCCCCCTAAGGTAACTACATAAAACTAGCTCTTGTGGAGTGAGCTTTAATGCAGGAGAACTATGAAAGTCTTTATAAACATCATTCTTCACAGTAACAATGTTATCGCCGGCCTGGAGAGGACCTGCAGGGAGAACCTGCAACCCCTTTTCTGTTAAGAGACACTGCATGTGTGGGAGGGAACTGAAGTAACTTAAGAGGAAAATTGATACTCTCTGCAATTATTTGAAACTTTTAAAAGAAACAAAAACAGTGGGGGGGGCCTTTGGTTATTTCGATTGAGCTACAGAATATTTGTACTAAAAAAACCTCTTATAATTCTTGCTGCTTTTTCTCTCTTTCCTATCATTGGCCCCAGCATGCTCGATACTAACAGCTAAGGGCTGAAAGAGGTCATTGGAACCAGCTGAGGTCCTTGAAGGTAACATCAGGAAAAAAAGCCCCAAAACCACAAACACCTAAAAATCCCCAGACCTTTTCTTAGAACATGACCTGTAGAAGCTTTAGGAACCAACACAGGGCTTTGCATTTAACAGCAATAACCCTTGCCAGAGGAGATCTTACCAGTTTACTGGCAACGGGCAGGCAGGGTGTTCTTCCTGCGTCATCTCACCTGGCCTAACACCAACACCTCTTCAGTACTCAGCAAAGCTCTGTTTCAACATGAGTGAATGCCCTAGCAAAGCAGCACCAAGAAACACTTTTTTTTTTTTAAGAAAAAGGTGTGATTAAATGCTAATTAGAAATGTTACTTGCAACCACTGGCGCTTGAGCTGGGTCATCTAAACCCAGTGAGAACACCTAGTGGTCCACTCTAGCATGCCTGGCTGCAAAGTTTATGTATCCTCTGATGTATCTGCAAGTGTGAAAACAAGGGGGCTTCCAGTTATGCAGCAGTTCTAGCTGTTGGGATGTGTTTTCCCTTTGCTCCAGGTCCCTGGGCTCTGAAGTGAAAGTGTCAGGCTGCCTGCCTCAGACAAGCTGCCAGAGGTTGGCTGAGGAGCTCGCACCGGAACAGCGCTTCTGTCACCTCCTGCTTAGGTTGTGTCCCATGCAAGGGTAGCTGATGCTTCCCAGGCTGAAACTGAGAGGGGCAGTCAGACAAAAACACACAGATTAACACTGTGCCTCTAGTTCAACTGCAGAGCGTGGTACATGTGGGATTTTGGGGTTCTATCCTGTGTCTTTATCACTTCATCAAGAGCTGGTGAGGTAGTTGTTTCCCTCTCCCCTTCAGCACTCACTGATGGCAGATGGTCCCTCACTCGGGGCTGTATTTCCACTCCTGTCTCCTCTCTGGTACAGCCACTGCTTCCCAGTCCTACCCTGCCAGTAAATGAGATTGTTAAAATAATCACCTTTTTTTTTCTTTTCAAAAGTCTTCTCCTCTGTTGCCAGCAGCTTGCCCTGGAGCTGAAACTCCCTCCTTTCCCCTAACTGGAAGGGCCACGCTGCCATGCCCAGTAAAGGAAACGTCGGTTCAGAGGAGGAATGTGAGCACAGGCACTATCTAACACATCCTTCATCACTGAACTTGCAAGCAGAGCTGGCAGGCAGAGAGAAGCTGTGGCTGGGATCCAGCAGCGAGGGTGCTTTCCTCTACAGAAACCTCCGCCATCAACAGCTCTTGTATAGGAGAGCTGGCTGCTTTTTTCCCCTCCTGTGGAAATATTGCAAATCTTGGTTAGAGCTTAGACAGCCTCTTATTAGGGAGTGGACATAAGCAATTTATACATGTTAGTCCCAGCTGTTTTAGTAGGAATCAATTAGGTATGTTGCTACTTACAACATAAACAGCCCAGAAGAGGCTTACAAAAAATACCTCCAGAACTTCTCAGTAGAAACTGTCTAGAGTTGGTTGTGTTTTTTTAAAAAACAAAAACCAACACAGTTTGGGAGGGGATGGAAAAGAATTCCACTGGAAGAAATCCCAACTTGCTCTGGCTTAAAAAAATTCACTCTTGTATTTTTATTTTATGAAAATTGTTTCACAAAAAAGATTCCACAGTCACATTCCTAGGAATTGGCAACTCCACAGTAAGGTCTCCAGTGACTTTCCAAGTCCTTCATACCTCTGGAGAAAAATGTTTAAGAGAAGCAAATGTTTAAGAGGGCTGTTGGTGCAATATGAGAACAAGTGGGTCACAAGCGTTCCACCCACCCCTTCCCCTCACAGTGGTTTATCCCTGTGGCCTCACATGCTCCTACACAGCAGGACTGCTGTTTTCCAAGACTAACCCGTGTCTTCACGTATCAGCACCTTAAAGGGGCCTGGTTTGCCCCGTCCTCTCCCTGCATCTCAGCTCAGGCATCACGTACAACTTGATCTGTTCCCAGCGCATCCGTGTTAATGCTCAGACCTGAGATGCAAAGAGAGGGGCCCAGGTCTGGCCAAGGAAGGTTTAAGGTCCCAGCTCTGCTCCCAGGCTGAGGTCCCAAGGCACACGCTCTGGATGCCAAACACTCCCCGTGCTTTGCCAGTTTGTTTCCACTATCGTTTCTCCCCCTCTGGAACACCAGCCTGAGTCTGACGGTGACTCACATCAGCTTAATCCTAGCTCCAGAGAGGCAGGAATAATTTTATCCCCATCTGGAGCAACAACACAGCACCACAATCCAAATGTTTTAAGGCATGAAACAAAGAGCATCGCGTTCATGGGAAACCACCTAGAGGGTCAGCTAAGGACTGCATTCCCTGCAGCCTGAATTTTGCTTGAACACAAGAACAAGACAACCCTGTTCCCTTGGAAGACATGGCAGAAATCTGTACGTGATGGAAAGAAACGAGATCTGACAACACATCATTAAAAATCCACTAACAAGGAGGTTTGCTTTCTTTTCTTTATTGTTTTTAAATATAACTTTTTTTTTTATTCTTTCCAGAAGTCATTATGTCCGACTCCATTAACATTCAGGTAAACAAGTGAAAGAACAACAGATGGGCATGATCTTGTAGCACGGGCACAGCCGCCGGGAGCAGGGCTGGCCTTTGCAGGAGCTGAACATGGCTCTCCCTCGCCCAGCATTCCCTCCCTCGCCCAGCATTCCCTCCCTCTCCGTGTCGGCACGGGCAACGGCTGGCAGCCACCACAGGACCCCCCTGCTTCAAAACCAGCAAGGAGGCCGAGGGAGGGCAGAGAAAGGCAGGCAGCCATGGGATCACAGCACTTGGCCTCCCCCCTCACTCTCCCCTGATGGTGCGGAGGGGGTAGGTGATGGAAACAGCAGTGGCATCACCAGACCAGCTGCAAAAATCAGACCAGCCCCAGGCCAGATGGCAGCAGAGGGCATTTCAGGCCATTTTCGGCCTGATTTAGGAGAAGCCCCTCGAGCGTGCATGGTACTGCCACCCCAGCCCCCTGAATTTCAGCACAGGGAAAATCTCCCTATTTTGCAATTCACATTGGCTCCCCCACAGCCGTGCCCGCCCTTCCCTTGAGGGGGGACACAATTGCAGCCACCGTTGCTGCCGGCAAGCAGCCCCCTTGCCTTCCCTCAGCACCATTCTGGATGCGTCCCCAGCCTGCCCGCAGGCCCCCCTCCCGGGGGCTGGAAAAACCCATGCTGTTGAAGCCTGGTTCACAAAGCATCCTGGTGTTAAGGTTAACTGGTTGTAAAACTGCAGCAGTTCATCACACTATGCACACTATGAGAAATGTTTATTAAATTGATTTTTGTTTCATTTCTTTTTAAAAAAAAAAAAAAGGCAGAAAGAAGTTAAACACACTGCTTTGTGGCATGCTCCACAGTATGAAAAAAATCCCAAGCATTCAGTTAAGCTGTCAGGGGCTCTGTTTGACCTTTCCATGTGGTCTTTGAACTTAGACCTGGACAGTTGACTCTCCTCATCCTCACCAGCCTCCCTCCTCCTCCCTGCCCCAGCTGATAACTGTTTTCTCAGCTGTCAGTTGCTCCAGGAGGATACTTCATCCTTGGTTTGGTTTTTGGGGGTGTGGAGGGGAGCAAGATGGGGCCCCATGTTGCACACACAAGTGTGCAGGTATGCAGGAGAGGGTCTGAGGCAGGGCAGGGGTCCTACCTAATGGGTTTTCTTCCCCTTCACCTCAACTGAGCACCTGGTAGAAGAGCCCTGTTGCTTTTGGATCCTAAGTGCCTACAGCAGGGCGAGTCCCCTCTGCCCTTCACAGCTCCCTCTCCAGTTTGTTTTAACTCAGGTTAAACTCCTCTTTCACAGGAGGCCAGACTAGACAAGACCCAAGTGGGTAGTTTTTTCTGTGAGGGTTTCTTAGCTATTTCATCATTCTTAAGAGTGACAGCTCCTCTCTTCTCCCAGGACTGACCCCTCCTGATGACAACACGGGGACCCTCAGCTGGTAACTCTAAAAAATGCATTAACTTCTCACTGCAGAACCCCTTCTGCCCCCTTCCATGACCTTCCCAGCTGATGGCCCTTCCCCTCCTGCAGCACCTTTCCTGCAGCAGCTGCAGGGGTGGGTGGCAGCTCAGAAAGCTGCCTTCGGAGCTCCCCACGGTGACAAGCCACCTCTGAAATGAGCCAGAGAGCAAACGGCAGCCCATGCAGGACACGGTCTGCACAGATGTCCTGCCCTTCTTCCTCCCACAGCTCAGACTCCCTCTCCATATACCACTTTCTCCCAATTGTTCCTGCCTGGGACAACCCAGACCCCTAAAGATACAATGCCCAAGGACACACCTGACCTGCATCGACACCCAGCCTGTCTTCAAACAGAGCTCCAGCGACATACACAGCATCAACTGAATACTGAACAATATCAAAAATACGGTATAAGGAAAGAAAACAGAACTGAAATGCTTAATGGCATATTTATACACATTTATCAACAGTCAACAAAAAAGGCGGCAAGTTACACATCCATTCTGTATGCTAACAATCCCGATGCACATATATGTAAACACACATGCTTGGTTGATGCATATACATAAAGCCACATAACAGAGTAGATGACCTGAAGGAGCTACGCTGGGAGCAGGGGAAGGGGTTACCCACTGCAAAACCTCCTCTCGTTCTCCATGTGCACAACGTGGACATTCAGGGCAGTGTTGCTTTAAGGCTATTTCTAAGGCTGAATCTTTTCTTGTCCAACCCTCACTACGAAGTTCTGTTGAAGCACTTCCTCCTCTTACCCAGCACAACTTGATATATATATATATATTTATGTATATACTTTTTAAAGGCCCTATATACTAGAAGGCAGGAAGAGGAAAGGGGGGGAGTGGAAAGGGGGAAAAGCCTCCAAATGGATCAGTTTGCCCCAGTGCAGGAATTTCCTATCCCGTGGTGGCAAAGGCCATGGCAGCCACACGCAGTGGACAAGGTACTATTTTAAAATGATCACAGGTCTCCCTCTCTATCCGATCTGAAGCTCTTTGTTGCAATGAACGGGGAGTGTAATACTTTAAGAAACAGAAACATTCCTGAAGTGGGGAAGGTGATCGCTAGTTTCAACTCCTCCCCTTACCTGCTTCCAGGTGGCAAAGAGCTGAGAGACTATCATTTCCAGCTCAAGTGCCCATACGGCTAAGGAAAAGGCTTTGCTTAAAAATATATATCTATAGAACTATACATATAGATCATCTTTTTAGAGACACTCTGATTTTATTACATAGCTCCTGGGTCACTCTCCCCCTCTATCTACATAGTAACACAGTGGCACACAACAGAAGCCACACATCAAATTAGGAATCAAAGCTTACCAGGTCACAAGAAAGTGTTTCAACTGGTGTGATCTAAAAACCTGAATTCCTTTGCTTTAATAAGCTGATCTCCTGCCGTTGATGTAACTGGAAATGGAAGGTCTTAAAAATAAACTTTTTTTTTTCAAAATCAGGTTATGAAAATTTCCCAGCAGTGTTACAGTGCATGACAATATGCTAAAAGTAAGGAAAATTTCATTGAACAAGAGAGTGATGCAACAATGAAATTTTAAGCATGTATGCATATGGCTGGGAACCCCCAAGCATCATCCTGCAATACATAAATGCAGGATTTCTATGGTTAAGAACTCTTTTTTTTTTTTTAAGTTTTATTCTTTTTTCCAACATCATTTGTATGCAAGCATTAGCTTAACAGTGGAAACTTAGCACAGAACTAGACTCTCCCAAAAACATGTCTATAAAGAAACACTGAAGGAGGTTTAAAAAGTGACTTAATTTTCAGGTTGTTACACTTGAAAAACTGGAACTAAAATTCACGCCCTTAACGTAACCAATCGAGGGAAACAAGCCAATTTATAGTTACAGCCCCAAGAAAAAAACCCCTCAAAAACAAAAAGCCAAAAACATCTCCACTCTTCAGAGTGTAAAATAAGTCTAAGCGTGACTCCTACTGAGGATTGACCTATCGATGCAAACAGGTCAGAGAGGAACAACGTGCTGGCGTTGCCCCAAGGACACATCGCGCCCAGGCAATGGGGGTTGTTTCCTCTTCCCCAGGCTTCAGGCAGTCTGCCAGGCTTCCCTACAGACAGCTTGGAAAAGCCAGGGAGTCGGGGTTATGGTAGGAAAAGATGAGTACAAATGAACAAAAATGCTAAATCCTGCTTCAGCATCCAAATACGTATATAAAAAAGGTTGGTGTTCAAAAAAGAGAGTAAAAACCAAGGCAAAGTTTTCTGCTAAAAGGCTGCAGCCTTCTCCTCTGTACATCTTCCACCAATGTTATTTCTGAGTTACGGGGGGTGGGGAAGGGGGAGGAAGGACTCGATTTCCTGCTACAGCAGCTTTCCCCATCACACAAAACTGATGTGTAACTAACTCAGCCACAAGGATAACGGGAAAGTTTTATTTATTAAAAAAAAAAAAGTACTTCAAAATAAAAATGATAAGTACTGTATGGTAATATTGGAAGTATTTATATACATAGTTTTCTTTGTCTTTTGTTGAAATGTCTCCTGGTCACTTGGTGGCACTTGGGGCACTCTAGCGCCGTCTGCCCTGCTCCCCCCTTCCCCTCCCCAGCTCTCACGGCTCAGTAGACGGAGCTGTTCCTTATGCCACAGCACAGCACCATGCTCAGGATCATTTCGAAGATCTGTTGGGAGACACAGCGGCACCAGTGAGGCACTGACCAGTATGATGTGGGAGCCCATCCCGTCCTGAGGTCCTCCACCCCACATAAACACTCTCGCATCTGAGATAAGGGCAGAGATGCTGTGGTTTTGCTGCTATTTTCATTCAAATGTGGCCGATTTCAGATAAAATTATATTCTCCCCTCTCTTGCTGGCAGCAGTGATGATCCATCGAAAGCCCTGTGGCTGCCAGCTACGCAGCAAACACTTTGAGATCCCTCTGGCATTACACCCTCTGCTCACCGGGAAGCAGACACACCATGGCAAAGCAAGTTAATCCCTTCCCACTGCAGATCCCATTGACAAAACAAAACACAGTGGCCTGAGAAACAAGCGTTTTTGGAGGCAGTGAGGAGGCTCGACTGTGCTCTGCCCTTCTGGATGGGGCTGTAGGTGCCCCTGCTCTACCGCGCTTGCCAGGCACTGCCCTAACTTCCTGACCCCCTGGGGAACAGTGAAGCCCACGGTCTCACCACATAAGCCACAAGGGCATCCGGAGGAAAGGGACAGATCCATCCCAGGTGGAACAGAACCAGGGCACCCTGAGGTGACTTCTCCCCTTCCCACAACAGCAGGGCACCTTGCAGTCACACTTACCATGATCACAGCGACCACGATGGCAGCGATACCGATCAGGTACAGCTTTCCGGAGAACAGCTCATCAATTTTTTTGTGGCAGCTGGAGGCCTGAAGCAGAGAAGCATGCTGGTCAGAGAGCCTGCTATCCCCTTGCCCCCCCCCGACACCCAGAAAGGCAGCTCTGCTTCCCCCGTTGCACTCATGTTCCTGGGGCCTGCTTGTAGAACTTCACACCAGCCTTCGCCCCTCCATGCCTGCCAGCCCCTTAAGCAGGGACAGAGAAGGAAACACTGATAGAACCTCTAGTACCCCTCAGTACCACCCCAAATAAATGAAATCTCTATCTTATCTAATTCCAAATAAATCCCCAAATTACCCTGGAAGCCCCGCGTTTCCCCGTGAGAGCTATGCAGAGCAGAAAGCAGACATGCCTACCTCGAAAACAGTTTTCAGCAAGGAGTCCTTCTTCGGGCAGAGGTCCTCTCTCCACAGAGGAGTGACAGCTGCTATTGCATTATCGGGACCACAGCAGTCCAGCTACATGGAAAGAGGGGAAAAAAAAAAAATCCAACAACACAACAAAAACCCAGTGTCAGCAGACAGCAAACACGTGCAATGCTCTCCCCACCATTAAACACCCTTGAAACAACCCGAGATCGAGGAGGCATCTTGGAGGGGGAAACAAGGGAGGGGAAATAACTCTCCAAATTAGATTTTTTTCTTTCCACACAATGCAGCTGCTTCCTACAATAATCCCAGGCAGGTCTGGCATTGGTATCCTGAAGGGGACTGAACCCAACTCACTCTAGAGATTTTTTTTCCTGCTGAGCAGAGGAAGTACTAGGATTAGTTCCTCAGAGCAACATTTTCCTTCCATTGAGTTTTACTTAATCAGGAGTGCTGAGTTAAATGAAAAGCAACTTAATTAGAGCTGGGGCAGGACTTCCCAGCACAGTGCAAAGGATAAAATATTGAAGAGGGTGCAACTCTGTGACATATAAGAACATCAAACTTGACAGCCTAAGATCTGAATGTAGCATTATCTGCTTTACAGCCTACTTTTTCCATTCATTTTCCTGACCCGCATTCTCATTTCCTTTGGCTGCAAGAAGCTCCTATGTAAAGGAGATTTCTACATACAGCTTGGCAAGCAGGCAGCAAAATCCCAGTACTGAGAACACATTTGATCCAGCTCGCTCCTAAGCATCAAAAAACCCAGCGTTGCCTTCATTCCCTGCCAGAGGACTTGTAGTTCAACGTCCTGCCTCTGCCTCGGTGGGGAGATCAGTCTGCGCAGTGACAGTCGTTCCTCCCCACTTACCCACTCACAAACCACAGGTAGAAGTTGGGTGCAACTCACAGCACGCAGGATCCTACCCGCCAAGGGGTTGTTTTGGCCAACTGCACGTAGCCTAAGCAGAGCGTGCAGCAAGACCAGGAACATCTTACCGTTTCATGGAAGGTCTTCACTACAGCTCTCCCGTTGTTCGTCTCTGACTCCGCCATGAGCGCTTGTTGAAACGCTTGATCATAGAACTGCTTCACATCTTTGGCTATCTAGGAAAGAGGGGAAAAACTCCCTTTCAGCTAGAGGAGAAGGAAGCCCACCAAGCAGACGTGCCTGAAGGGGACAGGTTCCCTCTAACTGCACTCACAGGTAGGTGAGCAGTTTTTAAATAGATTTGGAGCCTGTTTATTTGCACAGGTGCATGAAAAAAGGTTTGCATTTCATAGGGCTCAAGACCCTCCAGCCATAGTGTGTCAAGAGTAGCAAATACTAAGAACCTCATCTACCAGCAAGCAGGTTCCAGCCAATGCTATCTAAGTGCTCTACTAGCTCTCTCTAGCAGGCCGACACCCAAGCCCCAGAAGGTGAACCCCAAGTTCTGAGGTAGCCTTCAGCCTGTGTGGATTTGGCTCTTGGGCTCAGGAATGCAGATATGGCTTGTCCTGAACCACCTGACCCATGGAGACAAAGCAAGCAGGCAACATGTTTCCCACCAAGGCTGCAGAGGTGGGACATGCTGGGCAAGTCAGGAGAAGGTGGGATGCACAAGCAGGGCCATCTGCAGGTACGCGCACTGCGGCTTACTGTTGGGCTTGGGGTGGGGGAGCAGGAATTTGGGAAAGATTACACACTAAAGCCTAGTGAGGGGGCTCTTTTGGGTCAGGAAGCTTTGGTGCCTTTAGATGGATGTCAGACTCTGGCAGGGTCTCTCCCTGGAGCTAGGCACCCCAGTCCTGTAAATGGTTATATGAGAAGTCTCACCCGTACTCTAGCCCTGCTATCTGGACTGGTAAACTGCAGCCACCAATGGGGAGTCTGCTCCACAATGCAAAAAAACCCTCATTTTCAGGGAAACTGGCCTTGTGGCTTCTCCTCAATAATTTGGGAGAGACAAATGAAAGGAGGACACACAAGAAAAGGAAAAGAAAAAAAATACGAGCAAGTATGAAAGGGAAGACACTTTCTAGACTGCCTGCTCTTGGCTGTGCAGGCTGGATTAGCACACAAGAAACTACAGCAAAAAGGAGCCTGATCTCAATCAATTATCCCAGCGTCTCTCTGTCGCTGTTTAAAAAACAAGTGTGCTATGGAGGGTGATGTTCTCTGATCAAACCGTTTGATTCTGGTATGCAGAAAAAAAAAAAAATAAAAATCCGACCTCTTGCCATCCTATATCTAAAGCATCTCCAAGAAGGCAGGCTGAGGGAGAGACTGCCTCCAGCTACGTGCAACAGCATCCTGTGCCTGCTTCATAGGAGATGACTGTCCCCCCAAGGGGCTGCAAACCCAGGTGGAATGGTGTCCCCACCATGAGTGGCTCTCCGTGGCTGGGATCATTCAGCGCTCTCCTCCCAGCCTGCATCACCCCTGAGATGCCCCCCACAGAGGCAAGGAGAAGCAAGCTGCCTGCCTTGGGGGTGGGGATTTCCAAACAGCCCATTCATCACTAAGTCTGCAAGAGCAACTGAGGCCAACAGGCTGCCACCGTTCATTTTAAACTGCAAAATTAATTTTAAGTGGCTAAGGTCATCGCTCTTGTATTAGCAAATCCTTAACTTTATGCTTTATGCTCTAATGGCCAAGAGCATGGAGAGCAACAGCCTTCTCTCCTTACTCAGGCTTCACTTCTTTTGGTGTCAGTTCAGTCGCACATCTTGCACTCTTCAGGATTCACAAACTAACATCTGCAAGAGGCACAGCTCCTCCACAAAGGTTAATTAGCTCACCGAAGTTGCTAGGAAACAGCACCCTGCCTGCATAATAATATGTTTAGCCACGGAAGAGTTTGTTCCGATGAAGTCATGCTCTCTCCAATGAATGACTACAAGGGTGTTCCCATTCACGGCCGAGCTGGTCATCTGTGGCCTACATGCATGTGAAAGCTGAGCAGGCCACCACCTACTTACGCAGCTGGCTTACACCTCTTAGTAAACACATGTCCTACACTGCCAGAGAGTCTAACCTTGGCTTTGAGCACAAGCGGTCCCCTTCTCTCCTCCAAACACTCAATGGTGGAGTGATGGACACTCAGCCCTCTGCTTGCTGTGCCATGGCTGTGGTTCCCATGCAGTGACAGTTTTGCTCTTTGACACCAAACTTTGCGTGCGTGCGAGCACGTGTGACCATAACGAAGGGAAGGTGAGCAAGAAAGGGAAGGTGAAAAGCTGCAATTTTCAGTCCTACCCTTTATCTATCCCCCTCCAGCTATAGGACCTCAACTGAGCAGTCCCCAGCATGGTGCCTGGGACAGAGAGATGGCTTCTACCCCTTGCGTGCACAGCATATTGATCAGCAGCAGGGTCAGTCCTGGCAGACGAACAGCCCGAAGTGAGTTATATGATACTGGCAAAGAGCAGGAAGCATTAAGCAATCCCGTCAACGCAGGCTCTCCCCGTACGGTATTCCCTCCCCTCAGGGCTGCGTGGCTGGGTTTGCTCTTTGGCACCTAGGATGTGCAGATGGCTTCCCTTCACGACTTCATCTATGAATGAGGTCACACAGTGACTGACTGTGGCAGCAAGAGGACACCCAAGTGAGACAGAGCTATTTTTATTCCAGATCTTGCACTATATACCGTATGGGGCAGCTGTTACCATTAAGTGCTCACATTTATAGTTCATCAGCCTGGCCAAAAGGAGTTAGGTGACCTGCCCGGATCACACCACTAATCCAAGCCCCCACGACTCAGTCTGGGAGCAGCTCACAAGCAAAACACCTCATGCCGGGATCTGCTGTGGTTCTACCCCAGCCTCTCAGTCCCACAAGTGCAGGTTTGGGAGTCATCTTACTTGGTCTTTGTTGACAAATCCCCAAATTCCAGCCGCAACTTCACAGGCGAACAGGATCACCAGGCAAGTGAAGAACTGCAAAGACAAATCAAGAGAGGGACAATTAACATACCTGACTACAAGCAAAACCAGCAATTAAGCGGGCAGAGGTGTGGAGCAGCACTTCTACTGATGGAGGAGATCAGAGCAAGGCTTCACCTGGCTGCAGTTTATCTCTCATACACACACTTAGCCCAAACACATTTTCCTATAACTCACTGGATGCTACCCCATGTCCAGACCTCCCGCTGGGATGGTGGAGCCGGGATCAGCACAGCCTTTCCCACAGAGGGACTGGTAGGAACGAGGATGCCCTGTACACCACAAGACGCATTGCTCCTCTTCATGTGGCTGCAGGACTATCCAGATGAGCTTCTTGCTCTACCACAGATGCTCCAAAGATGGGAATTGCCAGTTCAGGGTTAAAAGCACATTTCAGCTGCTGAGGAGCTGCAGGGCGTCAGGGTGTGATTTATGGCCAGCTCTCTTGGCATCCACAGCCCTGCAAGGCTACTGCAGTTTTTTGCATAAATATTAACACTGATGTTTTCCCACAGTCCCACCCTCTTTGTGCAATTCCAGCACTCCTCCCTGCCATCCCCCCAAAGCCTCCCTCCATCCTTTTGTTTAGATCTTGGGAACGCATTGTGACAGTTGATCCGTTAGACTGGGAATGGGAAGCTGTAAAGCTCATACATCAGAGTCAAGTGAGAGGGCACGTACAGCCAACTTTACCTCCATGACAACATCACCCTCAGTGACTTCTTCCTGGGAAAAGCCCGAGATCGGGAGAGTTGCCATGGAAGTAAAGAAGCAAGAGAGGCGAATGCAGTCAGGGGAAGACAAAATCACAGTATGGGGTGGGACAACAGCCCCTGGATTCTGGGCAATCTCTGTTCCAGACACATTCAGGACATTTTCTTCAACAACAGAGGAAATGAGAATTTCCAGAATGACCTGACTTTCATGTGGGAGAGCAAAGAGTTATCAGCAAAATGCAAACAGGACTATTGACTTGACAGCAGGAAAGGACTTCCAACATCCTTGTCTAATTCCCAAACAACCAACTTCTGTTTAAACACCTGTCCAGTTCCCAAACAACCAACTCCTATTCAAACACCTATCTATTCCTTTGGGGACTGGGTCCCACATATCCCCCAGGATCCTTAAATTGTGGGTGTGATGCCACTGTAATTCTCTAATTAAGCACTAGGGCTCACTCTTGCAGTGGTTACCTTCCAGTGAAGGATGGCTCATTTATCCCAGATTTGGAGGTAGAACTTCCCACAGACTCGGTTCTCTGAGCTGGCTACAAAACACCAGAGATGCAGCTGGATGCTATGGGAACACCGTGATGTTCCTGGCTGGGTGGTTGGATGTGCCCCAGTCCCTTCCCAGGGAGCAGAGCCCTCTCCATGCCGAGCGGCTCCATACTGCTTTCTTCAGGTCTCACCACCCAGCTTCCCTGCTGCCTTCAGCACGAGATTTTGATAGTGTGGAAGTTCCTGGTACTTTCCCCTCTTACAATAAACTTACAGGAACTCCATCAGCTGGCTGCAGGAGAGGGGAGAGCAGCTGCTTCCCTGCAACACCCTAAGGATGTTGCCTGGAAATGTCCTTGGAGCACGGTGGGAGCCTTGGCCAGCAGAAAGAGTCATCGCGAGGTGCCCCGAGCCTTCTCTTGGCAAGCCAAGGTGCGAGCAAACCCAGGCAGCACACAGCAGCTAGAGTTGCTAATTTCAGCCAAAGCAGCCGGTTTCACTGTCGGGCCTCAGGTACTTTGTACCATCTGCCCTTCTAATCCTCTTTCCAACTTCAAGAGGGAGTGAGGGGTAATTCAGGTTCTGTAATCACTCGTGTTAACAAAAAAAAATAATCCAAAGCTGCCAGACCTTGCTACAAGAACCCCTGTCAGATTTGTGCACCGGCTCCTCCTTTTCTCAGCAGCAGTGGTAATGCCTGCAAACTCCTGCAGTAGCTCTCATCCACCGACGTTCAGAAGGGTGAACGAGAAAGGCTTTCTTTATAAAAGCTGGGGAGAATCACCCCCTTCTTATTGGGAAACAGAAGTAACAAGAAGTGAAGCCATCTCTGAGAGTGAGGGAAAGCAGCTCCATTTCCTTCTGTCCCAGTTGAATCCACATCTATGGGTCACTACACCACCAAGAATCTTCCAGCCCAACAAAGCCAAGTGCTGGAAAGCCCTTCCAAGTTTTTTTTTTTTA